>NC_143528.1:25412970-25727571 GCF_031878675.1 Megascapheus bottae | reverse complement strand
TTAAGTTCTAGGCCAAATGTGAGTCCTGTTAATGAACAAAAGCATTCTTTTCTTGCTCTCTTGAAATCTATCTATAGCTATTTCAATAACACATTTTGGATTCCTAACCAAGCTGCCAATATACCTTACATTACTTATAGAGGAAATTAAGGAAATCTCTCAATGTGATACAGTGGAAAGGTTCCAACTCATTCAGTTCCTGAGAACATAATATTTGCATTTGCATTTTCAAAATAAATGAAAACTCCTTCATTAGGTTGAAGCAAAAATTTGTCCTTTTAATTCCCTGCTGTTAAGTAGCTAGTGCATCATAATTTCCCCATGTTTCTGGTGTCCTAATTGCAAGAGTACTTTCAATAAACATGATTTTTTTTCTACAATTCAAGTAAAATTGTTTTCAAACATGAAGTCTGTATTCATTTTGTAAAAATAGAAAAAGTTAGAAACTGAATTGCAATGCAGTATCTGTATATTATAATATACCTAGATATTTCTCATGTTTGTTGTTATTGTGGGGTTTGGGTTTTTTTTTTTTCTTTTTGGTTCTTTTTTTTTTTTTGGTAACTTTTTCTTTTATGTATGCTGGTACTGGGGCTTGAACTCAGGGCCAGAGAGCTTTCTCTGAGTTTTTTGCTCAGCACTGACACTTGAGTCACATTTCTACTTCTGGCTTTTTTGTGGAGATAATGATCTCTCAAAATTTTCCTGTCCTAACTGGTTTTGAACTTCGATTCAGGTCTCAGCCTGAGTAGCTAGTATTACAGGTATGAACCAACAGCACTCAGCTATTTCAAAATATCTTTTTTTTTTTTTTTTGCCAGTCCTGGGCTTGAGCTCAGGGCCTGAGCACTGTCCTTGGACTTTTTCAAGGCTAGAGCTCTACCACTTGAGCCTCAGCACTACTTCTGGCTTTTTTCTATGTATGTGGTATCGAAGAATTGAACCCAGGTCTTCGTGCATGCTAGGCAAGCACTTTAACCACTAGGCAAAACTCCCGGCCCTCAAAATATCTTTTTATATTGGTTTGATATAAATTGATAGAATTACCCTACAACATTTTCATTATTTGATGAGTTAACATTAAATATTTTTGCCATTAGCTCATTTTGATTATACAGAAGGGGGTTTCATACCATAAAATGTTTCTTATGCTGATAAAAACCTTTTATACTTGAAAGTTAACAGGCAAAACAGTCAACCTATGAATATGTCATCATAGATAAACTATTCTTTATTTTGGATGAAATGGTTTTGAATTTAAAGCTGTTTGAGTTATTTTGCTTACATCTAATTTAGTTTATTTGTTTATTTTTATACTTACTGAAATATTCATTAAATTTGAAGTTTTGTTACAATTATGAATGACCACTCTGAATAGATTTTTAGTGATAAGGGCTCTTTATATCTGAATAATGAAAATGATTCAACAAACATGGAAAAATTCTTCTAGGTATTTTATTATTGTAATATTATCCTACCTATACTATTTCTGTAGAGGTCAAATTATTTATGAAGTTGTCCTTAGGGAAACTTATGCTGTGTTGCTATCATATTGGAAATAAGAGTAAAGTAATAAATCATTATTTGATTAAAATGATTAATTAATCAAATTCAGAATCTTAATAAGACATCACTTGTTTTGCAATCCTTCTTTCTTCATACCTGGAAAACAAAATAAAACAATCACACTTAAACTCTGATCTGAATCCACAGCTCTTTTGAATTCCATATCAAATACTATTACTGTTCCCAAACAAAGATAATGTTTAAATGATTATTGATGACTAATGTGTAAGTGCAGTATTTAATTTACATGTATAAAATATACTTAAAATTGTCACTTGCCTTTTTGAAAAAAAGATTCTTTTTTTTACATTTTAATTGCTTCAAGTTTCAAATGTGAAAGGAAAAATAGATTTGAGATTTTTCCTTTTCTGATTCTAAAAATGCCTGTTAACTGATTTATATTATTCAAGTGCAGAGTATGTGGAGAATGGAACTATGATCCTGTATTCACATTAACATTCTGTTGTACCTATCCTGTTTCTTGTGTGACTAATTAGATTTCTGATACTGGGGTAGATTTAAAGAATACTGACAACATGTTTCATTAAGTTCTTAGCCTTATTTTTTCCATTCGTTTCTTAAGTTATGACACTTAATAAAACACTAGCAAATGTAATTTAAAAAATGCCTGTTGTCTGGTAGCATCTCAGAAACAGGACACCCGTGGACTTAACGCCGGAGTAGGCCACACTAGATGGTGCTATGACCCTAACCGCAGGCACCTTCGAAATAGTGCTTGTGTAGAGTAAGCTAGAGGAAATAATGCCCAATGTTCATATTGGATTTTGCCTCCCACCAGAGAATGCAATACTATCAGATTAGATAATTCGCCTCAGAGAATTTTCATTTTGCTTGAATACACTTGCTGAAGCCCCTGATATAGGACTCACAGCATTGTTGAAATGAGCCTGCAGGTATGTGGGTAGGTGTGTTGCAGAGGATGGAGCGGGCATTCAAGCTTTGTCTGATTCAGTTCAGATGTTATTTTCCATTGATTTCTTCAAGAATCACTATATTTCCGATCAGACTTCCTACACACCCACCATTCTTCTCCGCATGTCTTCCTCCAAGTGGCATAGCACCACCATCAATCCAATATCTTCCCTTCCTCACAAGCACAAGCTCTAATGGTGTGTTTTCTGTGAGGTCCTTCCTCATTGCCTCCTTCTTTACTCTGAACTCTCACAGCATCGTTTTGTTACTTCTGCTTTGCAAATCACAGTTTGCCTGGCAGTATTTGAACGCTATTCTTTTTTTTATTGCATTTTTTTATTGTAATTAGTAAAAGGGTTACATGATATTTGCCAGATAGAAGGTGCATTAATTCACATACATTGATACCCTTTCACATGTCTTGGTACCCATTTCCCTCTCCCCCCACACCCCCCACCTGTCTTGGTTTTCCCCCCTTCCCTATCAAATTTCAAATAACCAAATACAAATAAATTCAATATATCAGATAACAAAGTGAGATACTATAACACAATGCCATGTGCTCTTTGAAAAAAAGGGCAATGTCTTGGCACAATTCTTTCTCCATCTTCCTGTAGAAGCCTTTATGTGAAGCATGGCAATCTTAAATGCAATTGGTGCTCACAGATGTGCATAAAAGAATGAACAAACGAATTGCTTATAAGATACATTTTCTAAGAAGGAAAGCAGTTGTTCTGGATCCTACTTTCTCTCCAGCTTCTCACTACTTGCTTTAAACCCATGAAATTGACCTGCATAGATTGTTGCTGCGGGCTTCCAGCTGACATGCGCAATGGGAAGGAGGCACAAGAAATACAGGCAAGTGGAGGGAAGAGTAAAGGTATTCATTCTTCTGTCTCCTTCCGAACTTGGGAGCTGGAAAAAAAAAAAAAGGTATTTATTCTCTCATCTCTTTCTGCACTATGGGAAAAAATGCAACTTGTTGTGCTAACTGGGGGCTGACCACAGCTGTATTTCTTTTTATAAGGCCATTCTAGCTCCATTCTTTTGCACTTTTAGGTCACATTGGATAGCTCTGGACACTTCATTGTCCCTTGTTGCTTACCGTAACTCTGTCCATTCATTAAACTCTCTAAAATTATCTCTTCTACTGCACACAACATATGACTCACATTCCAACTGTGAACCATAACAGGCCATTCATTAGGAACATGGAGTGATTTTGTTTTTTCCAGAGCTGAGGACTGAACTCAGGCCCTTGCACTTGCCAGGCCAAGGCTCTTCCACTTAACCTAGTCCCCCAAACCTGGTGTGATTTTTATAAGAAACGATGCTTTTGATAATGTAATGAGTATTGAAATTTTGAAGTGATTGTTTACATAACTGATTTTACTTTACACTTAGTCCAGAAGATGATCAAATCTTGCATTCAGGATCCCTGTGTTTCATGGAAAGTCTCATACAGGAAGAAGGAGCACAACCCGTGTCAAGGGATTGTCCTTGCTCTCAAAGAACACATGGTGCAAAAAGAATAATACATCAATGACGCCAGGCAGAATGTGATATGCAAAGTAGAAGTAATAGATACACAATGTGGGAATTAAGAGTAAACAATAAGGCAATTAGGAAGGATGTCACATAAAACACCCCATACGATAAGATATTGATAGCAATCGATGATGGCAATATGCCACTTGGAGGAAAATAAAAGAGGGGAATGTGCAGAAAGTCTCTCAATATCATATATACATCAAATATTATGTACAGATAATATACAGATATTTAAATTATCTTAAATATATATTTGTAGTCATTTGCAATAAATTGGGTATTTTAGAGGGTATAAAAGATTATGACATACTTAAAAAATTTATCACCCTCATGATTTGAAGTATAAGAAAATTAAGTTGTTAGTAAACTTATCCCAAAGTGCAGAAAAATTTACATGTTACTGTATTATAAAGCAAATTTATTAAATTCATAAGAGGGATTAAATACTTAAATTTGAGACTTTTGAGATATTTCAAAAGAAAACCAATATAATGTATTAATCAATGTATTGACAATTATGTACTAAGTGTCACTCTGAGTTTTTGTCAAAATTTGCTGCGTTAAGGATATTTCTCAGTGGTTGAGCATGTATGAAGCACGGGCTATACTAGTTCAATCCTTAGAACTAAAAACCTAAAATGAAAATAACATAAAAAACACCTAGATTAGGGGGAATGAACTAAATTGTTAGTTGCAGAGTCCCTCACAGTAGTTATTTCTAGGTTCTTGATTGAGAGAGAACATGGGATTGTTGACAAACTATAGGGATATATTGAGAAAGAATATTCCAACATCCTAGGAAGAGAAGCAAATGTTATACTTTACAATTCTGACAAGTTTCAATGTCTTTATCCTCTTCAAGGGAACTTGTGGTTACACTGTATGGTCAGAATGGTGGGAATGCCTTTGATCTGGTTACTTATCACATCTTCCATTGATGTTTTTCCACATTTGACTCTAATGTGTTAAGTCTATAATCACCCAGTGTCCTTATATAGCTTTCAGATTCACCATCTCCCTCAGTTTAAAGTTGGCTGCCTGAAATATTAAAGCTTTATTAATAACTTACACAAACATAAAGTGCTCTGGAGAATGCAGTTTGCCAAATCGGGAATGTTATCATGAGAATGGCTGTATTCCAAGATCTCTGCCTCCACAAGTTGTATTATCAGCTCTCCCTCTGAACTGCCTGTCTTGCTGAAGCAAGAGGAAGATTATATTCAGCACTTTCTCATGGGAAGAGTTCTTTTCCCTGGCTCAAAGTAAAACTTGTAAAGAATAAATCCATCCACAGTGAAATGCCTTTCCTCTTCCTTAAAAAATTGAGCATCTCTCCTGCTAGCAATAGTTCAGGGAAATCCCTATTTCCTTTTTAATACTATTTTTTTTCTTGGAGGGTCTTTTTTTCTCAGTATGTTGAAAGTTACCATTATAACTTAAGTTAAGCTTGGACATCGCATGAATGACAAAAAAAATTCCCAAAACACAGCAACAAAATAAACATTGTCAGAACTGAAGCCTAAGTCAGCATGCTTTATCTCTACTTTTAAATTTGTGAAGTTTGTGGCTTGATTTTGTTTATTCTTTTCACATTCAATAACATTTTTATATCACACTTCCTTTGGAGGATGTATCCAGTGAAGTACCACTGTCTAGTCTGAATTTTCTCTACATTTTCTTGTATAACACATTTAGATTTCTCTTGAGGGCAACACTTAAGGCTCAGTACAGTATACAATAGCAGTTATCAGTTCCTGAATTCCTAGAGATTCTTTCAGAATCCACTATTTATTAACATTTCAAGTTCAAGAAGAGGATAACATTTAAAAAAAGTCAGTTGTCTTAAGAAATGCTAAACTCAAATTAATTAAAATTAATTAATTATCTTTCTCTCTTTTTTGGTCAGCTATAGGACTTGAACTCAGAGCCTGGGTACTGTTCATGAGCTTTTCTTTTTCTTTTTCTTTGCTAAAGATGAGCTCTCCACCACGTGGAACCACAGGTCCATTTGAAGTTTTCTGGGGATTAACTGGGGATAATTGTCTCCCAGACTTTGTTGCCCAGGCTGATTTTGAACTGTCACCCTTAGATCTTGGCCTCCTGAGTAGCTAAAAATTCAGGTGTGAGCCACCGGTGCCCAGCTTCATTCATTTTAACAGACTGTCAAAATGTTCACACTGGGACTGAGAGCGTGGTTTAGTGATAGAGTGCCTGCCTAGCATGCATGAAGCCCTGGGTTCGATTCCTTGGTACTGCATACACAAAAAAAGCAGTAAGTGGAGTAGGGTGCTAGCTTTGAAAAAGCCCAAGGACAGTGCCTGGGCCCAAGTTCAAGCCCAGGACTGGGAGGCGGAGGGAGGGAGGAGGAAAAAGAGAGGGAGAGAGAGTGGGAGAATGTTCAAATAATCTGGTAGGAGAAAAGCATGATGAAACTCAAAAGCTTTTGGGTTATGGAAGTTTTGCATGTATTTGACTGACAGCAGAGGTTTGATCAAGAAAAACTAACCACACCATTGCTGGAAGTATTTTTGTTTGCTTGGCATTGTAAGCAAGATGTCAGTCTGCTTGCAGGACACTTTGAGCAAACTGTCACCAGGTGATTCTGAAGCTCTCTTGTGTAATGAGAAGTGAAAGTAGAAAGAAGCATAATATAGAGTGCTTTTACCATCTGTAAAATATAGCCTAAGTAATAGTGAATAAACTTGCAAGACTAAGAATAATTTCACAATGAATTGAATAAAATAATCCAGGAAAAATGACTTTGTGAGATCAAATTCAGAAACTGAGTATAAAAGGCAGATATCAGACCATGTCAGGAGTTGAATAATATTCTAAGAGAAGTTTGTTGCCCCAAGAGTATATTAGTTTCTTTACAATTGAAGTAACTTATGTTTTTCTATTGAAAACACACACATGTATAGTGACATATTTAAATAAGATTTATTGTTAGCTATTATGGATCTTAATAACTACAAGTTTAATAAAGGCAAATCTTTATGAAACCAATCAAGTTCATGACATGAATCCCAACTGCATGGATTATCTTAAAATTTGTGTTTTGAGGTTTTTTTTTGTCTTTTTTGCATTGTTTGGTTTGCTTTTAAACTTAAGGCTTCTTTTTTTCCCATAGAGACATATTACTAGCCTTCTTTTTTTATCTTTTTATGACAGGCCAGCCAAACTTACAAGCTGTGAAAAACAAGACAGTTAAGAAAGTAACACAATTCAAAGTGATCCAATATGCCATATTTTCAATGATTCTATAATTCTGCCGCAATTGAATAAAGGAACCATCACCTTTAATTCATTCATGATAATATTTTGATACATTAAAGCCAAGAAATTTTGAAAACTAGAAGATCTTTCTGGAAAGATATTAAAAATGAATGTGTGCAGAGATTGGCTTTCTAAAGCTTTCCCTTTGTGAGTTCTATGCATTCTTTATATCATAGTCAGTCAATGTGGTAAGGTTAGGATATAGATCCAGACCAGCATGTATTGCACTCTACTTGCTTTGCTTTTCCTTTCTCTCAACTCTCCCTCCCACCCTCCTACTATCTTCTGCTCAAGTCTGAACCTTAACATTAGTGCAATCATGTAGTTTGTTTGTACCAATAACTTTCTTGTCAGGAGACATCTGTTCAGCTTTGAAAAGTCTCTTCTAGTAAAGCATCAATCATGTGACACTTGTAAAGCAAAGCACATTTCTTTTGGTCCCTAGAAAGCAAAATACTGCTGAGAAAACAGACTGTGTAGAAATATTAACTGTGGCATATGAATGCATGCATTTTTATTTGTCTACTCTTGGTGCCATGTGATTCTGACAGGATTCACTGCAGCCCTCTGGGCTCTGAAACCACAGAGGACACTTTAGTGTCCTCTTTTAAAACATGATGTTGGGCTGAGCCCCTCAGAGATCCACAGGAGAAGAATGTGATGCTGCACTTTAGGCACGATGCTTTCATATGCTGGAAGCAAAACTGCTAAAAGTAAACAAAACCCAACACAATAATATTGCAGTTGTCTAAATTATTCCAAAGCCATGACTTTGAAAATGTCAAGCTACTTGAAACATTGCAGACAATCATGTGTTTTCAAAATCTTGGAAGCTTTTCATCATTGATGAAAAAAGTCTGGATGATTGACCTAAATTTCTGTGAGGTATCTTGATTTTATTTTTTCTTGCATTATACTGACATGTGTACTATGCATATTTATAAAACATGATTCACTGTCAAGAGGCCAAAAGGGGTACTTTCTAAATTCAAATCAACTTCATGTATCACAGCATGTATAATATACTGCTCCTTATTTAGGACAAGGCTTAGTGGTATAAGAAATGAAGTCATCTGTGTCCATATTTCCATGCCAAAAATATGTTGGATATTGTAAAGAGCTAGAATTAATTTATTAGCCAATGTTTTAGTCAGGAAAATAAAAGTCATGGCATTTCAAGTAGTGCAGATTGGATTAAAAGACTGTAGAAATGAAATGGAGACAGAATGCAAAAGGTGTCAAAAGGAAGCCTTGTATGTGAGGAGGTAAGGAAAGTGCTAGTTTTTCCCTAGGCAAAAATTCCTAGAACCTGCATCTGCAGGGTTCTCTGAAGATTCTGCCACATGAAAAGCTGGGACCATAAGCACTGGGCACTACTGGGAAGTTACTCAGCCTAGAGCAGCTTATTCCTCAATAGTCCTGTAGCAACAATATAGCTAGGGCCTGCAGCAATATGGCCCCTGCCATGCATTTCCCCAGATCTTCTCTTTTTTTTTTTTTTTTTGCCTGTCATGGGCTTAAGCTCAGGGCCTGAGCACTGTCCTTGGACTTTCTCAAGGTTAGAGCTCTACCACTTGAGCCTCAGCTCCATTTCTGGCTTTTTTCTATGTATGAGGTACCGAGGAATCGAACCCGGGTCTTTGTGCATGCTAGGCAAGCACTCTATCACTAGGCCAAACTCCCGGCCCTCCCCAGATCTTCTTGCTTTCTGGTTTTCTCAGAGTACTTTCAGCTGGCAGAACTGAATAGAAAGGGGTTGTGGGAAGGAAATGCGGGGAATGTAATTTGCAGGCTAGCAGCCCCAAGAAAAGTAATAAGGAAGGGCAGGCAGAAAGTAGAAGCAACAAGTAAATAAAAACAGTGGAGGTGATAGTGTTTTCCTAGTTAAAGTTTCTCACTTTAGAAGATCAGGGTGTAATTAATACAAAATAAGATACAAATGTTGGGTTCCAAGGACGATACAAAAAGGGGAAGCTGTCGTATGGGCACAGCAAATGAACTCAGAGCACATAAATACATTTTAACATAAACCAAAGCATCAAGACTCTGTAAAATTTCTTTAAAGTAACATGTGAGTATATTCTTCTTATAAGGTATTAATAGGTTTATTGATACAGGTATGAATCCCCCTTTGATTGTCAAACTCATCTGAGTCCATTTCCAAGAAATAAGTCCCATCATTTTGATTTGTATATTCCAACCCACCAAAACATCTTTCAACACAAAGCATGACCAATGAGAAATAACCAAGTAAATTATAGTGTATTTACCTAAGGGGATTATTTATATTGCTTGAAAAGATTACATAAATGCTTCAGAAACCACAATTGATAAATTGGCTTTGCAGGATATGGAGTTTATTTATGAATTTTAAGCAAGCACAAAGTCAACTCTTATTTTCTTACTAGTATGTGTTCCTTACATATTTGGTCTCTGTTGTATCCTAGTTATATCTTGCTCACCTCAAAGATTAACCAAATCTCATCTTTTCCTTTCATTACTAGTATTGGTTCTCCAATCTATCTCCCAAAATTCATTTGGCTAGAAGGAAGAATACTAGAAATTGAAAAAAAAAGAAATAAATACAAAAAATAAATAAATAAAAGATAAATGCAAGTTTTGTTATACCCAATACTGAAGCTCTTTATTATTACAAGTATTTAAACATAGGCAATGGTGTTGGGACACTCTGTATCCAAGAGTTAACAAATCTATTTTGATTCATTCCCTTCTGCTCCATGTTCCTCCCTTCTTTCATGCTTAGAAATGTCTCTATGAAAATAAAAGTCAATTAAAAAGGAAGCTTAGAAAGATAATGAGTTTTCCTGAGAAAGGAAACACTAAAGGAAATGAAAAAAGTCACAGTGCACATTATAAAATAACTCATATATTGGAAGCCCCTTCAAAGCGCCTTTTTCGCCTTACCCAAAGAATACCTGTGTGAAAGCTTATAGACAGAATTTATATAGAATATGTGAACAAGCAGCAGAAGTGAGGGATAGGTGGAGTGGAACCAGAAAAGAATGTCAATCTAAGGGTTGATACTGAGTCAACCATTCACATGTGCACATGAGAGGTACTTGACTTTACCATGACTTTCTGAGACGCTCTGGTGTGGAATGCATGTCAGAAGTGCCAATCTGAAGACTGTAAAAAGAAAGATTTTTTTAAAAAAAATTAACTTTGAAGGATCTGAAATCTCCTCCAGTTTTCAAAGACAGCCTATGACCTGTCACACAAAATAAGTCTTTTGTATTTATTTATTAGTTGTGAAGTCATAACTTGCTACCTATTCCTAGATTTTTCATAGTTTTACCTTTAATTTTATTTTTAATTTAATTTTATATTTTTGCCAGTCCTGGGGCTTGAACTCAGGGTCTGAGCACTGTCTTTGGGTTTTCTCAAGGCTAGAGCTCTCTACCACTTGAGCCATAGCGCCATTTCTAGCTTTTTTTTTCTATGTATGTGGTACCAAGAAATTGAACCCAGGTCTTCTTGCATGCTAGGTAAGCACTCTACCATTAAGCCAAACTCTTGGCCCTTAATTTTATTTTTTATATAATTTTTAGCAATACTTTATTGTTTCTGTAATCAAACCCATCCAGGTAAGACCTTGTGTAATTTAAGAAAGCATGTTACTCTTGTATTCGCAAAACAAAATTAAGTTCAACATTTCCAGACCAATGACAACTCTACATGATAAAGTGGAATGCTTTTTCAAAGTTGACAAGACAGCTAATGCTTCCAAAAATTCAAACAATCACAGTAATAGCAGGGCTTATTATCCTTTTCAATTTATTACTATTCTACTATTAGGTTCTCAACAAATGGGTCACTACGAGACAAAAAGGTAATCAATTACATGGAACCTACATTTCTGAATCAGTGAACAATGAGCCTGTGCTTATCTGTAAAGTCCCATCTGAGAAGGATGTGGCCCTCTCCCGCTGTTTACAACAAACCCACTTGATATTTCTATCCATGTAAAAAGTGGTGCAAAGTGTTTACACAGATAGACCTGACTCCTCAGGAAGTGGGAGAGCTGTTTGCAATAGAATGTTTTCTAATCCCCAACGAGCTCCAGTCGTTTGCTTTCAGTAGGGTCTCTCTCAATTCCAATTGATGGGAACAGTTTGAGCACAGCTCCACTTCAATATCTATCTTGTTTCCTTTTGTCTTTGGAAGAGTACTTTTAAAAGAGCTCCCCATATACCAACCTTTTTGCCTATTAGTTTAGACCTCATTAAAATGAAGTATTTTGAATTTTGGAGAATGAGATATTTTTATTATTATTATTATTATTATTATTATTATTAGTGATTTAGGAGTTTGAATGTAAATCTAGAGTGTGAAACAGAAAAAAAAATTCAGTTCTGGTTAGTCACAATTTTCTCAGAACCAGTTTCCACATAAGCATAGCAACCTCATGTATGGTCTATTTAAGATAATTTAGGCTCTCTCTGGGAAAAAAAAAAAACAAGTAAATTTTCCACATTTTAACAAGCAGCCACTCATATAAACAGGAACTTTTCACTTAAGGGTATGTTGTAAATCATGGTGGATGAAGAGGTCAGGATGGCCCTGTTTACCTTACAAGGCTGATAGGATTATCAAGTGTGATAATAGTCACCAGTGATGTTTGGTAAACAGCTTGGGACTGAGCAGATATCCAGTTAGTATTCATATATATTACATTTGATCTCTTTATACCATTCACAGATTGAAATTATGTATTTGAATGGGAAATGGAATAGAAATCATAAGCTTTAGACTTTCAGCTTCTCTAAGGGCTCAAAGGATGCTGGTTTATTACTTTAATCTCCTCTAGATGTGTAAGTCCTCACAAGCAAAACTAAACAACAGATTTTTAAATGTTATCTACCTATCTGTAAACATAATGATTTATTTTGAGGCTACAATATACATTCTCGGTGAAATAGAAAAGCTGACATTACAACATAATTATAAAGTAGGATTTATGAGCTTTTTACTTGTTTTTGGATAATTGTTTATAGACAGATTTTCTAATCTATTATACCTAATTTATATCCTAGTTTATTTATTAAAATAAGGATATTATTTTAGTCCTATAATATGTCATGGACTACTAGTACTATCTTTTTAAAAGTAAGGGACAATTTGAACTTGAAACAAGCCTAAGGGAAACTCTATTTCTTCTTCTTTTTTTTAATTGTATTTTATTGTCAGAGTGATGCATAGAGGAGTTACAGTCAAAGTCATCAGGTAGTGGGTACATTACTTATTGGACATTGATACTCCTTCTCATGTTTTCCTCCCAGTTTCCCTCCCCACACCCCCCCCTAAGGGAAACTCTTTAGAAAAGTTGTAGAATTTATTTGTTCTTCTGGAAATGAGCTCATCCCTTTACCCTCACATTCCTTTTCCAATCTGTATCAGTGGAGTGAGATTAGTGAGATTAGTGAACTGGTAATTAGGTGAAGAGTTGTTTTTTTTTTTTAATCCTTCTCATCAAAGCTTGTTTTACAGACGGTTACTTTCCTGAGATCTTATAGATAAAGCATGGGAAAGGTTTCTGTAATTAAATGAGCTCATGTAATAGTAGATTTAAAAGTGGAAACACATTTCCTTACTGTGAAATACTTTCAGCGATTTTAATATGGCATGTACTCTAAAAGACAAGTATGGTAAATATCTCAGTGAACCCAACTGCTTGAAACAAATGGTAAGAAATTCTAGTCTTGTGTTAAAACACACACACACACACACACACACACACACACACAAAAAAAACAACAACTGAAAAACCAGGCAAGGTGGCTCACACCTGTATTCCTAGCTACTCAGGAGACTGAGATTTGAAGATTGTAGCTCAAAGCCAGACTAAAGAACATGATACTTTTATCATCAATTAACCACAAGAAAATGGGAAGTGAAAGGTGAAAGATTTATATGAGCTGAAGAGAAACCAGAGTATTCTTAATATACTATGTTATTTCTCTTCTCTTTTGTTGCCCTTTGTTTAATCTCATGTTGTTACAGTATCTGACTTTGTTACTTGGCATATTGTATATATGTTTATCTGCTTATTTGAAATAGGAAAGGAAATGGGGGGAAAACAAGATGATTGGGAGAGTGTGGGGGGAGGGATAGGGGGACAAAAGCATGAAAAATGGTACCAATGTGTGAGAAGTAATGCACCTACTACCTGGAGAATATAACTAATCCCTTATACATTACAATTTTAAAAAATGGGAAGTGGGGCTGTGGCTCCAGGGGTAGGGTGGTAGCCTTTAGCTGAATAGTTCAAGGACAATGCCCAGGCCCAGAGTTCAAGCCCCATGAAAAAAAAATCACTGGAGAAAGTGAATATTCACTAAGACCCTAAGAAAAAAACATTATGGGTAGGGGAAATCACTTTTTTTTCCTGCTGTAAATGATAGTAAGGATTAAGTATTTGCTTTATATTTACTTTCAAACATTTGATTTGAGTGTATTTCCCAAGACTGACTATATTGGAATCTCATTCTCAAGAAAAAATATTAAGATATTGGAAACAATCAACTTCTACTTAAATATGGGGGCCTCAGGGGACAGGAGAAATTTGACAAGACCATTAAAGTGGAGATCCCATAGTCCTGCTGGCTTGGTTTAAAATTAAAAGCAGAATGATGAGAAACATATATAAACACACATGTTCTCCAGTCTTTCCTCAATAGTACTTGCTGATCCAGGGGATTCAGTCAGTGAGAAAGCTATTGGCAAATGTGCTTCCTCCAGAAAACTGAGAAAGCGCAAACCTCTTTTCATGAGCATGTATCCAGCCAAAGGCTGTGAGCAGTCGATTATACCTATAACTAGAACTCTGGAGGCAGAGATCTGGAGGGTTGTCAGAGATCTGAAGGAATGAAATTCTTTCTGGGAGAAAAACAAAACAAAACAAAAACAAAAACAATCATAAAACACCGTGCCGGGATAAAAATCATTAGAAGATTTTAAGGTATGAGTGAGAAAGAGGAAAAAACATGTTAGAGATTTCCACAGGGTAGTAGGTGATATTAGGATTCAGAATACAGATAAAGTGCCCCTCTGGACACAAGAGACTATCTTTCCTGACGTTTCAATGAGGTAGAAAAGGAGCTTTAGGATGCTCAGAAATGTTCTGGATGAGTTGTCAGACAGAGGGAAAAATGTCTACCACTCAGTGGGTAAAGGAGTTGAGCTCATCTGGTAATGAGCAGGCACCAAGACGAGGAGGAGAACCATAGATGTCAGATGATCAAACTGAAGTGATGGTAAGAAGGAAAAGCCAAAATTGAGAAACGTTTTGACAGACCCAATTAAACCTTTACATCTGGAAAGCCTCAGTTTGGGAAAATCTTAATTGCATTAAGCGTATGTTTTTGTTTTTGTTTTTTCCATTTGCCATTCCTAGACGCTTGGTTACAGATTAAAGACATGCAGAGGGCTGCTTATATGACTATTACACTGTTGTATAATCACAAAGAATGTCACAGTCATCCCTGTAAATGGTAGATAAGATGCCATAATCAAACAAGTTGAATTGAAGACAAGATTTTTGTGGATAACTTCATCAATCTATGGATTTCTAGTGAGTTTCAACCTTATTTTTTAAAAAAATTATTTTATTGATGTACAGAGGAGTTACATTTACATTGTAAGGTAATGGGTACATTTCTTGTCAAATATTGTATCCCCTTCCCAGTTTTCTCCCACTTTCCCTCCTCCCACCCACCCCCAAGTTGTAAAGTTTATTTCCAACATATTGTCTTGTGAGTTTCTTTGTTGCATTGATTCAACCTTTGTCCTGTGTTTCATGCTTTAATTGTTCCTCTTCCCTTCCCAATTCAGAAAAAGTGTGTATACAGGACACAGGGTACCAAAGTCAAATACAGTGACAACAGGGATAAACTAAAAGAGGGAAAATGAAAGGAAAAAGAAATAACTTCACACAATATATTAAAAACAACAACTAAGGAAAACCTCTTGTTTCCATGTCTTGGAGTTCATTTTGCTTATCATCATCTTATATGGTCACTTTCAACCTTAAGTCAACCAATGGAATCCTTTTACAAAACCAGATGATAATGAATGCTTCAGTCTTAATCTCCAAAGGTAATTATTGAATATTTGAATGACATTGTGTTTTTCACATCTTAAAAGGATTCTAGAACATTTTATTCACACCACTTCTGCATATTTAATTGATTTAAAGTAAGTATTTATGGATAGTATTTCTGCTCTCATTAAATAGTAAAGAAATTACCCATCCTGTTCTATAGAGATTTATGCACATTTTCTCTACATTTTTTATCTTCTGGCTTTATCTATGATTTTATTTGGGGATTAGAAAATCTTCATACATTACATATGTCAATGTGTCTTTGATGAAGCTGTAGAGGTCTCGTGAATACTTTAGAAAGGATTTTTCTCATAAAGAAATATTTCTCTGATTTCTCTCATTTGTAATAATTAGTGCACATCTAGGACTCTCCTAGCAGAGGATTACAATAGCTCAAAACCTAGGTACAGAAGGTCATATATGATCAGACTAAATGAAATGAACTATAGGGAATGGAAACAAGAGGTTTATCCTGTGTGATTGTTGTCCTTAATGTACAATGTTATTTCTCTTCTCTTTTGCCCTTTGGTTAATCTCATATTGTTACTGTATCTGACTTTGTTACCTGGTATATTGTATATATTTTTACTTGGTTATTTGAATTAGTGTAGCAAAGAGGGGAAAACAAGATGATTGGAAAGAGGTGGGGGGAGGGAAAGGGGGACAAAAATATGAGAAGGGGTATCAATGTGTGAGAAGTAATGTACCTACTACCTGATTAATGTGACTGTAACTCATCTATACATTATCCTGACAATACAATTTAAAAAAATAAAATCAAGGGGGTGTGGGAAAGAAATAATATTTCTCTTGTGTTTTCATCTGGAGTTTTATGGTTTTCCTTTTTTTCTATATTTACATTTGTGGCTTGTGTGGAAATTTCTTTTGGCGTAAAAAATAAGCTAGGGATGCAATTTAATTTGTTTTTCCAGAAGTCACAGATTGCCAAACATAATTTGTCAAATACCATCTTTCCTCACTATTAAGCAATAGTATAGTTATTTGGGTCTACTGATACATTTTGTACTACTCAATTGGTCTGTTTATATATTAAAAATTCCCATGATAATAAATAGTGACTATTCCTTAGTCGACACTATTCCTTTTATGATGAAACTCAGAGAATTTAAATGGTTTATAAGAATTCCTTAGTAATATAGATCATTAAAGCCTCAAACTCACATTTCTCTGTTAATATGAGTTAGAGCCATCATACCTCATTAGCTTCCAGTGGACAAATGAGTTCTTACTCTTGCACAGCTCTTGACTCTGCCCAGTTCAAGGGCTTGTACTTAACTCATTTTGCAGGAGGTGGAGACCACTGAAGGCTGATAGGAAGAAAAATGGAGATGATGATTGCTCAGTGGTCATGAAAGTGTCTTGTTCATAGTTTTCCTGGTGCAACTGTAGGTGGAGGACTATGAATATTTTTGGGACATTGTGGAGATAATTGGGCTGAGATTATATACCTTGGACTGGGAATTGGAGATTAGATATAATGACCTAAAACCTACAGGTATTATGCTCAAAGAAAAATAGATACTTAACATAATCAGGACACTTATTTTTATAAAGGTGTTTACAAAAGTTATATATTAGCTTCAGTTGATAAACATCTTCCTCTCTTCATTCTGGTGTATAAATTGAGGGTAAAACAGGATTCTCTGTATTAATCCAGAATTGTATGGTTTTAATTTCAAAGTTCTCATGTGAAGATACTTTGAATTTTCTCAAACTTTGTTATCATATGATGTAACAGATATTCGTTTTATAGACATATTTTTCTTTCATTTCCTAATTTATTGTTTTATTTCTTTTTATGTTTATCTTCAAGTAGTTTTACACAGGAGTTGCCATTTAACAAAGCAGGTTATGAACACCACATATCATCATGAATGTCAATCCTTTCAACATTCGTACCTACTTGTCCACTACCCACCCCTGCCCTTGCTCTCCTTAATTTTGTAGGATATACATTAGGTGTTTTAGATTTTTTTTAATGTTTAGAAAAGTAACACATACTTTTTTATAAGTATGCTCAAAAGACAGAAGAATATGGGCAGGGAGTTTGGCCTAGTGGTAGAGTGCTTGCCTAGCATGCACAAAGACCTGGGTTGAATTCCTCAGTACCACATGCATAGAAAAAATCTGGAAGTGGTGCTGAGGCTCAAGTGGTAGAGCTCTAGCCTTGAGAAAATCCAAGGACAGTGCTCAGGCCCTGAGCTCAAGCCCAGGACTAGCAAAAAAAAAAAAAAAAAAAAAGAAGAAGAACAAGCTACCTGGTTATTTAAAAGCTGGAACATGATTCAGAAAGTGCCCTTTTGGTTCTTGGAAGTATATACTACCAGTTAAAAGCCAAAGGTATCAGTGTTTACAATGAGTAACAAGTATCTCAAATCCTATGAACTATACAAGGACAGTGGTTACTTTTAGCTGGTTTGTATACACACATGGAGTGATTGAAAGTTTAGCTGCTGAGACTTGTACATACCAACCATTACTATTTAAAGTAGGTATAAATTGAGATCACCTCCTATGATGATATCATCAAGAAGATATCAGGCATCTTTGCTTTGTCAAACTTAAGGCAACTTGGCTAAAGAAAATAATTGAGCACTGGCCCTTCGAATAGGCATTTGGCAAACATTGGCTTGTCTGAAATTTTAGCCTATCTAATAATATTGCCCTCTGATGTTCAAATCATTTTTGTGTTTCTAAAATAAGAGTCAAAAGGACTGTAGAAGTGCAACCAATTATATGAAACCACAGGACCTTATACTAACTTTCTGTAGTAGTCTTAAGATTCAACTAAATTCTAAGGTGAAAGTAGTTTCCTTGTATGTTACAAGAAACTCCCAGCATTTCATTTTAGTTTTAGATGTGCCCTCTCCCTCTACTTTTTTAAAATTTAGGTAGATGAGATACTATGGGAAACTTTATGATCATAGGTTCCCAAAGTTGAACTTGAAGTTTGAACACAATTAAAGAAATACCAGAGAATGGAACGCAGTGAGAATATGTGTTATGTAGCAATGAAATCTTTCCCCACATCCTGTACCACTGATGTAAGTTAATAGAAAAAAAAAACAAAGAAATATTACAACTATGCCATTCCCTGAGCCTGTGAGGCTAAATTCTGAATGAATAAGGGTGTTATTTGTGATGTGTTATTCTTGTTGAGCTACAGGTCCATTTTTGCACACGTCCAGCATGCCAGTACTGGGCCTAGGTGCAGTCCGTGAGTATTTTTTCTTGTTGTAGTTGAAGATTACCACTTGTGTTCTTTTTCACATACTGAATTGGAGATCAGAGCATGCTCCTTTGCGAACACGCCTTTGCAGTACTGGGTCTGGGTGCTGTCTTGTTGTCAAGACTAGCACTTGACCTACAGATCCAGTTCGGGCTTTTTCAAATAGTTAATTGGAGATTAGAGTCTCACGTACTTTCTTGCCAATACTGGCTTTGAACTGTAATCCTCAATCTCAGCCTCCTGCGTAAACTAGGTATCTGGCATCAACAATATTCTTGATTTTTTTTTTTGTGGGTCAAGGGGCTTGAACTTGGCCTGGGTACTGTCCCGAGCTCTTCAGATCAAGACTACCACCCTATCCCTGGGCCTGGGCGTTGTCCTTGAGCTCTTCAACTCAAGGTTACAACCCTACCCTTGAGCCAAGCCCCACTTCCCATTTTCTGGAGGTTAATTGGAGATAAGAGTCTCAGGTCCTTTTGTGCCCTGGCTGGCTTTGAACCTTGATCCTCAGATGTCAGCCTCCTGGGTAGCTAGGATTGCAGGTGTAAGCCACTGCGCCCAGCCAATATTCTTGAAATATTTTTAAGAGGATATATTCAAGGTATAATCTCCGTGGAGATTGAAGAGCCTCTTTATACCCTATCTAACATAGAAAAATACTTAAAAGATGCGAGTTTCCCCCAATTTTAGATTGCATTTGTTTAAAGGCTCAGGCAATTGAAATTCAGTCTGATGATACGACTGTACAGATACAGGCAGTAGCTGGGTTTCAGAGGAATATGAAACATGAATAGACTAGAGTCAATGCAGTGTCTGAATGAGAATAAGATATTTATTGATAGTCTCAACTTATCATGTAACAGTGCTGTGCCAAGGTCTGGAATGCACTAGAAGTGCTTTCATCCAATCACATAAAGTATATATGACTGTAAATAAAATCATCTGCTGTTGTGTGTAGTAACTAGTACAATAGTAGTTCTTTGTGTAAAAATGTATATTCCCAGTATCTCTTCCACATGACATTTTCTTCTCTCCTTCATCTCAGCTTTCTTCAAGGTCTCCATCCCTCCATACTCAACCTCTCTGCTTTAATACTTGCCCTTTGTGGAGATCCAAGATCAGCCATTCATAAATTAACTTAATAAATCTATTTTCAAGTTTGTTTCCCTTAAGGTCTTATTGAAAGTACCAAATGAAAGTATGTATTATCTCTTAAAATTCTCCAGTAATCATGCAACATGCATATCGTTATGATTGATTTTAGGAGATATTTGAGAATTTTTAATAATTTCTTGACCCATGGCAATGAGCCCGTGATTTTGATTTTACAAACATCATTTTTCCTATGTACCAACATATAACTTTTTTCAAATACACATTATATATACATATATGGGAACAATAGATTTGCAAATGTTCCATGTAGAAATAAGTAAGAAATATTGTTAGCAGTCTGATGATGCTACTGTAGTAGTATCATCACTTACAATTCTTGTACTGTCACTTCTAATTCTTGTACTGCAAGTTTCATCTGTGCCCAGTTTGGACAGACTATCTCTCATTTAAGATTGAGCCAGATGCAAAAGAAAACAAAACAATAACAACAACACAATAATGCAACATGGAAAATAAAAAGTATGTGTTTTACAAGATAAGGGGAAGAGGTGGGGAGAGGGAAATGGGGACCAAGACATGTGAAAGGGTATCAATGTATGTGAATTAATGCACCTTCTATCTGGCAAATATCATGTAACCCTTCTATTAATTACAATAAAAAATATATGAAAAAGTATGTGTTTTAGTCCATAAATTTTTAAATTATTTATTATCTTGGAGTAGTTATACAATGAACTTGCCATTTAACAAAAAAAAACAAAATTTATGAGTTTCATATATTTCAATCAATGTCATCCCTTTCGACATCCTCTTATGAAGAGTATCTTTAAAATCTCATAATAGCATCCATAAAAACCCATAAGGAAACATCAATAGTATACAAAAAGATGGGTTATCTATGGAAAGAACAAAAGTTCAAAGTCAGAAATTGACTCCAAATAACTAAGCATTATTAAGTATAATATCAGTTAAAACTGAAGAAGAGAGATCAGGGAAACCTGTAGTAAAATTTTAGATTGGTAAGAGCATCTCACAGGTCAATTCCACTAGGTGTTAAATGCTGTCTTGTGTAACCCTTATTTATTTTACCATTGGTCTGTTCTGTCATCCACTTGTATCTTCTTTATGATATTTCAATTTTGTTGTGCTAAGAAATCAGTTGCCCCAGCTCTCAGGAATTCTCTGAGGCTATCATTGCCAAATTTATGACTAAAACCAGATCTCAATATGCCCCAGTAAGTTAAGTTCTTTGTACAAAATAATGGCAGGATGTTGCTCATATTTTGTCAGTAAAAATCTGGAATATTCATGTGGGTATGGATTCCTAAGGTATTTATCCAAGAAAAGAGATTGGGCCAAAGTTTTCTGCATATATAAACTCACCAGAGATTCTGGATTCTCTGTGCTGGCTCAAGGGGCAGGATCTTACTTCAATTGTTTATTCAAATGGCTGTAGAAGTCTGGATTCAATCTTGATCCCCTGCCAACAAAATTGAGATTATAATTAATTTTGAGGAAACATCCCAAATTTCCAGGAGATATAAAAGCTGAAGAGAATTTAGTTTAGTATATATAAACCACCAACCCACTTCGCAAAATGTGTCTTCACAAGGGCACAAAAGATCTTCTCTTTATCTCTCCAAAATTATATATTGGAACTTCTAACCTTAAATGTGTTGACTTTAGAAGTAGAACTTTTGGGAGATGCTTAAGTTTAAGCTGAATCTTGTGGGAGGTGGAGGGGGGGAGGGAAGCGGGAGGGTTTAGGATGAGATGAGTTCTCATATAAAAAGAGATGAGAGCTCTCTTTCAGATCTCTTTCTCTTCCCCTACAATCTCATTTTTTATCTCCATTTTTATCTTTGCCTATTCTCAACCTCATTTCCTATACAATGTGATGAACAGAAAAAAATCACAGCCCTCTGAAAGCCAGAATTTGAGCCCTCAGTAGAAACCCAATTGGCCTGCACTTTAATCTTGATTTCCCCAGCTTTTAGAACTGTCTAACACTTAAATACTCAGACTATAATACATTTTTTATAGCATCCATTGAATTTCTATGCAGGAAAATCTCAGGTATCCTAGCAAAGGTGGAGAACTGAAATACTGTGAATAATATTGATAAAACTAAACTAATAATAGCAAAGAGGAATAAGAATCACAGTAGATTGGTAAAAAGAACATTTTGGATTGTAACATCTTATGCCTTTAATTAATGGTCAAGCCAAAGGTATTATGCTGTGTTGCTTAAAAAAATCCTGAAGCCTAGTGAGAAGCCCATTGTATGCTAGCATAAATTTGACTTGTGTAATTAGCTTTCTAAGCTCTTTATAAACCCAGCGCACTGTTTAAGGTAGATCATTAATCCTAGCAGAATTTCTTAACTGGTGGCCAGAACACTACAGTGTGCCTTTCAAAAATTTCAGTTTAAACAGATGCTTTTTTCCCTAGGCCTTAAAAAATAGATAGGACATGAGCGGTGCATATACTTTCCGGATTTGCTCACCAAACTGTTGTTAGTGTAGAAATATTACCTTCTGTGATGAGAAATTAGAACAGAAACCCCATAGTATAGAAGTGCCCCCATAATTAAAAAAAAACTTTAGCAAGTTAAAAGAATATTCCTCCTAGATTTTTCTAAAATAAATGTATACTTCTATCGTTCAAACAGTAAATGAAAGAATTGACCTACTTAAGTACTTCAGTGGATGGTAACTCTGAAATTAAATAATTAATGTAGGCCGAGAATGGCTTTTCCACCTACCATTCAGAAGGAGAGATTATAAAAAATAATATAATAAGTGGACTGAGGCCTAAATTTCAGGGTAGGCCCATCAGGACAAAGCATATACTCATATTTATTTCTACAAATATTGAGTATATCAAAACAGATGGTCTTTTTTTTTGCCAGTCCTGGGCTTGAGCTCAGGGCCTGAGCACTGTCCTTGGACTTTCTCAAGGCTAGAGCTCTACTACTTGAGCCTCAACACCACTTCTGGCTTTTTTCTATGTATGTAGTATCAAGGAATCCAACCCTGGTCTTCATGCATGCTAGGCAAGCACTCTACCACTAGGCCAAACACCAGGTCTACAAATTGTGGGTATGTATAACATATATAATGCTATACATAGTGTAATACTTATGTGACATTTTTGCTTATATATATATACAAAAATATCAATCTCTGTGTCTATACATACATACTTACTATACATATATACATGTGTCCTATATATTTATCTACATATACTCACTTTTTGATCTCTATAAAAATGAGCTCTCTTTTAATTATAAAGCAATACTACCCCTTGAGGGGCAGGTAAACATGTGTCAATCTTATGTGAGTATAATAAAATATATTAATTCAATGCAAGGAAAAGTGGAATAACTTCCTTAAAACTCATAAAATTTTTTGTCTATCTTATAGAGCAAAGAATACCAGAAATAATTTGCTTTCAATATGGCAAGGTAGGCTATGGAATTTCACCTTTTTTGCCAAGTGTTTTATTAATTAGCTTTGTGTTTCCTGAGGTTTTGTTAAATTCCTAAGGGCTTTGATTACGTTGTCCTCTCAAGACAGAATCTTAGGAGTAAGAAACAATAGGCATTCTGCATGTTTTGATGAGAACCACACATACAATAAAGGGATAAAACGAATCTCAAAACACCAGAACTAACATAGGAGGATACCTCCTCCATGTTCAAGTGGAATGTTCTTAATGCTTGCATTTTCACAGCAATTAGAGATTTCCCTGAATTGTAGAAGGAAGGTGAGCAATATTTAGGAGATCACTCAGGGTGAACGTCAAGCCTTCTACTGTGTCCAGTGTGTTGTGTAAGCAGCTTTGAAACGCAGCCCTTGTTAGACTTTAACTTAATTTCGGTGCTAGTCAGATGATTCATCCTTCCCATCAAGGTCAAATCAGGTTGCTGAAACATACTTTGAAAAGAAAGTTTATGACAGGATGCAGGTTGTAACCAGGCTCCGCTCTGCCTGTAATCCTAGCTACTCAGGAGGCTGAGATCTGAGGATCTCCATTCAAAGTCAGCCTGAGCACTAAAGAACCTGAGACTCTTATCTCCAGTTAATCACTAGAAAATGGGAAGTGGGGCTGTGGCTGAGGGGTAAGGCTGTAGCCTTGAGCTGAAAAGCTCAGGGACAGCATCGAGGCCAAGAGTTCAAGCCCCATGACCCACAAAAAGAAAAAATAAGGATGCAGGTTGTAACCAACATTCCCTGTGACTAAATTTAATAAAAATAGTTAATAGAAATGTAGGGCAATGTTGCAAAATAGGACAAACAAGAGCCTACTCCTATCAGGAAAGACTTCATAGATAATCCTCAGCCAATGAACCCTCAACAAGTTAAGACTTTAGCCATTGACAAAAAGAAAATTTGAGCTGTTGCTGCAGAAGAGACACGCTAAACCAGGTGTGTGATCATTCGAAAAATGGGGACTTAGTTCTACTTTCCTTGCTGTGATACACACTTATTTATATATTATTATATTACTATTTTGTCCATCATTTTTTCTGTGACTGGCAGACTGTAAAAACAAGAAAACAACAGAATTTGAGGAGTGATTGACAAGCCTTAATTGATTATATCTTAGACAGATGCAGCAGCAGCCTGTGACTGGTAATTTGTGTGTTACTCTCTGGGAGACGATATACATGTATTTAGATCTTTGTGCTGCAGGCAGGAATCACTTTTATGAAATGTGAGTTGGGGATAAATTATATATGTGGATAAAGAGGTGTCAAAAATGACACTTGTCATTTTCAGACTGTCACACACCTATACTTACCTTGCTGTTTTGAAAAACTCCTCCTTCCCCTCCAGGATGTGAGACTTGAAGAACAGCACTATCTTCTACTTTGCAGAAAACAAACAAGGAATACCAAATTCCCCTTTACCCTCTCTCTTCCGAGACAAGGAGGACATGGACGCCACTGTCATTCTTTAAAACAAACATCTTTTTCTCCTTTTGTTTCTTTCTCTCTCTCTCTGTAGTACTGGTGAGAGAACTTAGAGGCTCTTCAGCGTGCATACAAGACAGTCACTCTACCATTTGATCCTCACCCCCAGACAACGGAGATCAAGATCTGAATCCAATCTCTGTAGAGAAATGTTTAAGAGACACCATCTCAGCCAATTTGGTCTCTCAGTTTTACTTTGGGTACAACTTCGAGTTTGACCTACAGTTGGCCTAGATCTTTTCTATAATCAGACTTCTAAGTAGCTATGATTACAGCTGTGAGCCATCAATGGAACCACCCCTTACCTCTCACCTTTGTTCACTTGAGCCTTTCTGTCACCACTAATTTGTGTATATTCTGAATACAGTTTGCTTACTTGATTCTATTTTCACAGTCGTTAAAACTCAGCAGGCAAATAGGTGAATCCTACCTATATTTTCATACCTAATGTCTGCTATTAAGTGTCATTTCTATCTTGAATTTTTTTCTTTAATTCTTGTCCATCTTTTCTAATACTTTCTCTGTCACATCTGACAATATTTAATAAGAATTCTTATTTAATCTGGATTTTTCTTCTTAGAAAAGGTGATTTATTATCCATCCACTCTGAAGTTTGCTCTTAGAGAATTTGGGAGTTGTGGTTGTGGTACATGTTAGAATAAAGCATCTTGACTTTGAAACTGAATCTTCAGATTTTTTTCAGTTTAGCTCAATTGAAGGTAATGCGATACTGTCTACCATTGTTTCCCAAGATACACTATTGTTAGCTTCAGTTGTCTGGACTAGAATGTGGGAATTGCTTGGGAAATAGATGTTCGCTTTCCAGCCTTCTTGCCGACTTCATGCCAATCCTCAGTGCAGGTTCTGGGGCTGGAGTGACATTTCATGCCCTTGTACATCTCTGTGCGAACTCCTGCCACCAGCCTGCTATTATCATATTAGGACTAAATAGAGGAATGTGAAAGAGATTCAAGCACCATGGAACAGCTTCTAAACACCGAGCCCCACATTTGAGGCTCTCTTTCTCTTCTTAGGGTGCCTCCTCATTCCAGAGGGACACAAAGATTCTTTCTCCCAGTGATTCTCGATGAATCAGCTTCAAAGTAGGAGCTGCAATCATTTTCATATTGCTTCTGTTAAGTGTCAGGGTTGGGAGGTCATGGCTCATTTTCATTCCCCAAGTCATTCATAATTGGGATCTTCCCCAATTTTATAAAGCGTATTAAGTAAAAATGATTGCCATTTGCCAAACAGCACTCTGTTTGAAACATGTTTCGTTTCTCTTAGCCTCAGTTACTTCTATAGGGTATTATTTAAACCAACCTGGTCTCAGAGAGATGCTTAAAAATCAATTTCACAGGTTACTCAAATGTGCTGGTGCCCTCACTGATTTTAATACTCTAACATTTTCCAACATACTATATGATAATATTATCACCTATAGAACAGCTACATAAGAGAAATAAAGGTTGTTTATTTCAGGCTCACAATGGAAGTTAATTTTCTGAAAGAGGAAAAGCCTCACCTAAATCCCATCGGGGATTATAGAAGGAATAAATCCATTCCATATTACATCATTAGATTGATGTATCATAATGGAATAACATAATGGTGAAGCTCAAGTAAACAGTAAGAAAAGGAGGAAACAAGGAACAGAAGGAGCAAGGGAGGAAAGGAGGAAGAGGGAGGGTGATGAATGTAAGCAGCTAGTAATGTAAGTTGTAATAAACTTGGACAAACCATCAAATTAGACTACAGTGTTAGACTTATCATTGTATGAGTGGTAATAAAGTGCTTTGGAAAGCCCAATAATAACAGAGATGTCAGTTAGTATTATTAAAGCATTTATTAGTATGCAAGAATGTTACACCTATGGTCCCCATTTATTCTTCATAAAATTTCATTATCTAAGAATTATATCTAAGATGAGAAATTTGAATGTATATGATTATATAATTTTTCCAAGATCAGCTTTCCATTCCCATAGCAAATGTTTGAGATAAACAAGAATTTAAAAAATTAAAAAATTTGACCTCACAGATAATCCTAACAAGGCAGACAGGGTAAAATCATCCATGTATCTGTGAAGACACAAAAAATTTGGATGTGCAAGAATACAAGCAAGCTACTTGTTTGAGTGGCAGAACTGTGGTAGTCTAGGGAATTGTTGCACATGATAATAAAAGTGAATGCTTTCATTTTGCGGAAGATGCTGCACTCCAGTGTGTATGCTTTGCATTTTCAAAGAAGGAAGATGCAGAAGATGAATGCTTCCTTTCCTGCTGGATTTGAATGCAATCAATAAGCCTGCTTAGAGATTTCCCAAGACACTATATGGAAGAAAAATACTGGCATGACATTGAGAGAATTTTTGAAATGGAAAAAAACCCCAACAATTTGTAGTGCAAAATATAGAGCTTAATATCTGCTCTGAGTTTTCATCTGGCCTTGAGCTATTTATATAGTGTGGAATAAAACTGGTTTAATCTTTCACAATGTGGGATTAGAAAGAAGAAAAGATACAGAGGCCTCTTTAGACTAGGATATCCTACATTAGAATTGGTGGTTCTGGTATATGTGTGGGTTTGAACTAGTTAGGTTCATCAAGCAAAACTAATTCTCTGGTTCCAATGATATTGCTATGGTAACTAATGTGAACACAGAAACAGCCTATGGAGGCCAGGCATGATGCTGCATGCCTATAATCCTAGCTACTCGGGAGACTGAGTTCAAAGCCAGCCCAGGCACTAAAGTCCATGAGTCTCTTATCTCCAGTTAACCACTAGAAAACCAGAAGACGGGCTGTGAATCAAGGGGTAGGATGGTAGCCTTGAGCTGAAGAGCTTAGGGACAGCACCTGGGCCCAGAGTTCAAGCCACACCACCGGAAAAAAAAGAAAGTCTATGGAGATTCAAATGATCAAATGGTACCTATTGCTAACAAGCTATATACTTTCAGTTAGGCTACCTTTGCTCCATTTGTAAGTTTTGAAGAAGTATTTGGGTAAGGAAGTGGAAAGGGGAAAAGGTCAAGATGGAGGGTGGGGTTAGGGAAGAGTTAGAAAATTTTTCAGTTCAAAATAGGTTTCCCTCAGAATTTTGAAACATTTCCCCAATGCCTTTTTGTTTTCTGGACTGTTAAGAATGTTGAAGTCAATGAAATGAGATAATGGTTCTTGTATAAATGAAAAAAAAATATCTTTCTCCATGATCATCTCTTTGGATCTTTGTTTTATTCTTGGTGTGCTGAGATTTCACAGGGAGGTGACTATAATTTTCTTATTCAAAGAAAAATAAGCTATTTTCCAGCATTTTGCAACATCATGCATACCCAAGAATAGGAACTCAATAAATATCTATTATCTATATATTTTAGTATCATTATTGTAAAGGTGATGAATGGAAGGAGTGGTGGTTACAGTTTCATAAGCATTGTAATGAATGTATTTCTTTTTAAATAGTTACTCCTCTTGTTTTCTCCTGCTTACCCCTCCCTACTCCCTTCCCCCCCAAAGTTGTATATTTCTATTATTGGATTTCCATTCCAATGTAGCGTCAAATGAATATCATTGTTGCATTATTTCACCTTTTTCCTAGTGTTCCAAGGATTCCCTTTCACTCCCAGATTGTCTGCAGTTAAAAAAAATATTCTATGGAGTATATGGAAGCTACGTTTAATCTGAAGAATCTGTTTTCCTTGCAGAAAATTCCAAAACTTATTTTCCTCATTTGTTTTCGAATTTATTTACCCCTGTAGGTTGGCAATAATAAGTAAAACTCTTAATTTGTTTGGATTCTGTGGTAGTCTCAACAAACCAAATAACTGAAACAGTATCTCTTGATGTCATCATTTTTTGCCTTTATCTTTCAGATTCAAGTAGTGGTTCTGTTAATTAGTAATTATCCATTTGAACAACTGAGCATCTCTCAAGTTAGCAAAAACAGTTGCCTGTTTGCTTTGTGATCAGCTAGGACATTTCTTGTAAGACATAAGGGGAAAAATATTGAGGTTGCCACTTCAGCAAAGATTCAGAGCAGTCAATCCATAGATAAGTCTACAGTTTTTCAGACCTCATGTTTCAATTGTCAGTTTAAGTAATCCATGGGGCTATGCATGTAGTAAATGTTTATTTTGATATTTCACCCCATTTAAAATTACTAATACTTAAAATATATTTCAACTATGCAATGTTTGGAAATAATACACCAAGACATTAAATGAAACTATTTTTATACATTTATTTGCTAAAATAGTTCATTTTCTTTTTTCATTTCATTGTATAACATCTTTGTGTGTGTGTGTGTCTGTGTGTGTGTGTGTGTGTGTTTGAGCAAAGTCTCTTCTGTGGGATCACTGGCATAATAAACAACCAGACACAAAGAACAACAACAAAAAATTACTTCCAGGATTTGACCTCTTACTTCAGGTCAGAATTTTGTGGCTTTGTCTGTTCTTGATTTATAGCCTTTGCTATCATTTGACTTCAAAGAAATAAAATATATGCACATTCACAGAAAATTGCTTCCATGATGAGTCTATCAAGTACAAACAGTAATCCAAAACATGGAATTAAAGTTAGAAATGACATTTTTCTCTACATTTATTTTTTTTTTAAGTTCTCTACTTCTTGGTGAGAGAAGAGAGAAAGAGGCAAAGAAACATGGATAGTGTTGAAAGTAGTGAATCCGCATCTGATTCCTTTGGGATATATTTCAAGAACATTTCATCCTTTTTAAAATGTTACTCTTGTTTCCTTGCCAGGGTCCATGATAGACTGAATAATCCTCTAGGTATGAGCTGTTTAAATGTGACCTAGAGAGTAACATGTTCATTCTGTACTCTTCAACTTAAAAGTATTTGCAACATTTATCATGGTGATAAGTTAAACTACATTCTACCACACCTGTTCAACATTTATTTTTGGTTATCCTTTTTTTTTGTTCTAGAAATGGATACAACTTCTCTTCTGAAAGTTGAATAGCACAAACACACAGTTCTGAGGAGGATATTTCCATGTAACTTGCCCAAAATTTAAGTGAAAATGTAAGGAATTAGAAATGACTTTCTAGAAACATCTCAATTCTCAATTCTCCAGAAAAGACAGTACTAGTTTCAATGAAACAATATATACAAATAAAATAAAGAGTAATCTAGAAAAAACATAATGGATAGAACATTCATTTCATTAAAGAGCCATATAAGTGTGCAAGTGATGGGTGTGAACACTGAAAGAAACAAATTACATATCTCACATAATGACTAGCTCTGAGCCAAAGATTTTCCTGTGAGCTTTGGGAAATCTTCAAAAGCACAGGTTTCAGTGTTCTCTTGAACTGAGCATGTTTCTTGAATGAATCATTCCTTCAATCCCACACGCCCTTCACTCTGCTTCAGTGGAAACATAAATGACCACAAATTGCAGCATAATCATTCCCGACACTGCTTGCTTTATGAGAAGGGACTGCTCTACTGTGTGAACAGCAGAATCCTAAAGCAAACTTCCTTATTGTGAGGTTTGCATGATGCAGCCTGTGAACTATGTGCATGCATTTTCTCTTCTAACTGCTTTGATATTTACTTGAGTTTACATGTGTGTGGGGGAGGGTGGCGATTCATCAGCAGCAGTCTCTCATTCACTATCTCTTCTTTATGTCTTTATTATGCTGTGATGTATAGGCAACCCTGCTACTGTTGAAGTTTCGAGGAACTTTTAGCCACACAAACATGGTATATTTAAAAACAAAACACTAGATGATAAAGAACTTGACAACAGGAAACAAGGTTGTGCAAATGTGTAAAATCCAAGATAGAGATAGAGACTAATTTTGATCACACTGTTAAACTCAGCTTTTATATGAGGCTAGTTATCTCTGCCCTTCCAGGATCACAGCAAACATCCCTTCTGAAGTTTCTTTATCTTGTGCTCTGTTTTGATGTAACCCCCTTCTTCAGAGAACCTTTTCCACAGAAGTTGAATCTCTTGTTTGTAACAGTATCATATTGACAGGCATGTGGCAGTACTAGGAGAAAATACAAAAGGGATTTTTGATACTCAGAAAATTCCAAGAACACAGATGATTCAGCCTGAGTCTGCCTTGCTACTAGTGGGTAATACTTATTCTTATTGGGGTTGAGTTGAAACTTCCCAAAAGTGCTGAAATCTTGACTCATGGTATCACAGAATGTGACTGTATTTGGAATAGACTCTTCAGATCTAATTAGATGAGATCATACTAGAGTGAGATGAGCTCTTAACTGAATTTGACTGCTCTTTATAAAAGAAGTCAGAGGAGAAGGGGTATTTGGACACAAGCACAAGGAAGACCGTGTGAAGTTACACACTGGAATTAGGCCTGTCTGCGATATATAAGAATATATGAGGGTACCAGAAGCTGGAAGAGGTGAAAAAGGATCCATCCTTTGGAAATTTTAGACAACAGGTGCTGTAGTCATTTCGATTTAAGACCTATCCTCCTGAGTGGTGGGATGATACATTTCTGCTTATTTTAAGCCAATCAGATTGTAGTGTTTTGTTATAGAAGCCATGGGAAGTAAACACAGGAGTGCTCAATGAACACAGGCATTCAAGAACAAACGAATACAGAACTGATCCACTTCCACGAACTACGATTAAAAAGAGTAATAAAGACCTTTTTTTTTTTAACCATGCAGATATTGCTGTTTTGATGTTGTTCTCATTCTCTTGGAAAACTGTGCACAGGAGATGAACTAAATTGTCTATCTACTACTTAAAACAGCTGCTATACCATTGGCAAGCTTAAAAGCACAAAAAAATAAACCATTTAGGCTGCTTTAAGTAAGGAAGAGGTACAATCCCGCTCCAATACTCACAAAAGCTGCATGTGTTGCCGGCTTGTAGTCCACATCCTGAATCAAAATCTTCCTTCTACGAAGGATGAAACATTTCTCTGGCTGAGAAAAAATAAAAGAAAGTGATTTTTTAAATATTTCATAATGCTTGTGTTTGGGGACATGAATTTTACACATTATGTAGGTAGTCACCTAATATTTACTGTGAGGTATTAATTACCCAAGAGTGGTCTTCTATAATTCAAAATGAATTAAACTTTGTATAATAAATCCATCACATTAAATTATGCACTAAGTAACTATTAAGCAAGATAAACTTCACATTAAAAAGGCAAGACACACAAGTCTCAACAAAATAATTATATTTCAAAGGAACGATTAATGATTTTATTTCAAAGGGTATGTGATATTTCTCACATGAACAGTCTTAGTTATGCTATTCCAAGAGATTTTCAGGGTTTACTTTTCTATTTTTGTGGGAGGGTGCTGGTCACGGAGCTTGAACTCAGCCTGGGCACTGTCCCTGAGCTCTTCAGCTCAAGGCTACCACCCTACCCTTGAGCCAAGTCCCCTCTTTTGGAGGTTAGATGGAGATAAGAGTCTGAGGTCCTTTTGTGCCAGGGCTGGCTTTGAACCTTGATCCTCAGATCTCAGCCTCCTGAGCAGCTAGGATTACAGGCATGAGCCACTGTGCCTGGTGGGGAATTACTTTTTACTTAAAAGATTGTGTATTCTTTTCAACTTGGAAAAAATCATATTAAGTGAAGTAAGTCGGACCCAAAGGCGCACAGGCTCCATGGTTTCCCACATGCGTAATAATTACTACACATCTAGGATTCTCCTAGCAGAGGATAACAATAGCTCATAAGCTATGTACATATGGTCATACAGAATGAGATTGATGAAATGAACTCTAGGTTATGGAAACAAGAGGTTTATCTTTGTGATTGTTGTTCTTAATGGACTATGTGAAGTTATTTCTTACCTCTTTTTCCACTTATGGTTAATCTCAAGTGGTTACTATATCTGACTTTGTTACCTGGTATACTGTATATACATTTATTTGTTTATTGAAATAGGGAAGGGAAGGGGAAACCAAGATGACTGGAGGGGAATGGGAAAGGAAAAGGGGGACAAAAACTTCAGAAGGGGTATCAAAGTTCTAGAAGTAGTGTACCCACTACCTGATTACGGTAACTGTAACCGCTCTATACAATAACATACAATTAAAAAAGATTTTTTATTCTTTTCCTTGTGTGCCTGAGCAAATATAGCCATATGAGTCAGAGACCTTCTTTAGCTCTGTATAGGATTCTCCATCTATGGCGATCTAAGCTAGATCCAAATCAAGATTAGTTTTCAGAGAATATCATGATTTAAATAATATTATTGGTGATAAAGATTATCTGCTAACTCACAAGGCCCCAAATAGTCTGGAGTTAAACAGAGAAATCTAGTTTTCTCAATGTCTGTAAGTATAAACATATACACACATATACACATGTGCACAAGATATATATATATATATATATATATATATATCGTGTGTGTGTGTGTGTGTGTGTGTGTGTGTGTGTGTGTGTGTGTGCTCATACTGGGGCTTGCCCTTAGGGCCTGGATACTGTCTTTAAACTTTTTGCTCAAGGCTGGTGTTTTCCTACTTGAGTCACAGCTTCATTTCTAGCTATTTGCTGATTAACTGAAGATAATAGTCACAGAATTTTCTATCTAGAATAGCTTTGAATTGAGACCCTCCTGAGTAGTTAGGTTGTAAGTATGAGCCACTGATGTCATAAATATTTAAATTCCTAAAGCTGGCATCTCAAAAGTATTTTTCTAAAAGATTAGAATGTTATAATTGAGGATCGCATGATACAACTTCTTTGGGAATTGTATTCTCCTTACACCTCTGATCCCAATGTGCATGGCATTATATGTTCTCTGCATTGTGCCAGAAATGATCAAATAAAGAGCTTAAGTCTAGCCTTGAAAAATTGCAGAGTGTTTGAGATTATAAAGAATAATTATAAATACTGGAACAGCACCAGAAATTGATGCCTGAACATTACAGTTGCTAGTAATTACAGTTGCTAGACATAGCTAGATTTGTTTGGAATATCAGAGAAGGAGATGAGCTAGGGGTCAAGTCAGACTGGTGTAGGACTGAAAGTGACCTCCTGGGATGAAAGAGTTCATTATCCAATGAGCAAGAGCTCCTTTTATTCATAATGTCATTCTCATCTGCAATCTAGGGAGGTAAGCTGTGCAATAGTGCTAAAGCGTAAGTCTTTCAGACTATGCTACTTGTTTAGAATTTAGTATAATTAACTGGATTTGTCACAGCATTTCTACAGGGAACTAGAGCCAAAATTATACTATCCAGAGTATGGTAGAAAGAAAGTACACAGTCATGTCTGCTTCAAACAATGAGGAAGAGGATGGATTCAGGAAATCTTCAGGTACAGATGAGTGTAAAGGTGTTTAACATTCACAGCTCTATCACTATATGACAGCTTATATCTATTCTATAATATGATGAGTTCCTGTGGGCATGTTTCTCATAACTTATTTCTAGAATATCTTATCATGGAGGTTTACTTACTTAAGGGCAGGTTATTTTTGATGGTCTGATAATCATTCTAGTTGGAAAAATGTATTTCCAAGAAACTTTTGGTCTAATGGAACTAAATCATTTTGAAGAAAAAATTTTCATTTGCTTTTGCCAAGCACCCTTAGCATGATCAGTGTGGGAACATCTGAAATAAAAATTAAAGTTTGTGGTCCCCGGATTTGTGCTGATAACCAACTACTTGGACTGCCAATCTGAACAGCAGCTGATTGCTTTCTAGTTCAGAGAAGCTCTGGGCAATGGCTAGTGGCTCCTTGTGTAAATTGGCAGGAGAAGGATAAACAAATTTCCCACACTCAGTATACCCTGGGATTTTTCCCATTCTCCCTAAAAACCTACCACAATCAGAATCTTATCTTAGCCTAGCAGCTGCTCTTCTGATGCGTATATGTTTCCAGAGACTATGTCTCTGTGATATTGCATTTTATTCCAGATTCAGTCTCAGTTTTTTATTGTCTTTTCAATGCTTTAAAAATATTTATGTGCATTTTATCAATTTATGAAATTTGATCTTAATGAGAGGGTTAGTTCAAAGAATCTCCCTAGGCATGAAGTAGGCACGTTTAGATCAAAGTTTTTCATACTCATCACTTCTGACATTTGGGGCAGAGAAATTCTTTTTGGAAGGCACTGTACTGTGCATCGTAGACGTGCACCAGTCCCCTGAGCAGTGTCAGCTGGACATCAATAATGCCTGCTATCAGTTATGACATGTGAACTATTCCCACTGTAGACAAATACTCCCTGGGAAGATAAGCTGTTTTTTAGTAGAGAACCACTGCCCTAGATTATTGATATTGTAAAATATTTATAAAAATATTTGTAGTACATTACAAATTAAACGAGATTTGTATTTTGCCTCAAAGTTCACGTCCACGATATTGACAAATCCAAGGGGAATCTGCTGAGTGATGTGGCAGAGGGGAAAGCACATTGACTTTAGGACAGACAGAATTGGATTCTAAACCTGCCTGCACTGCTGACTTTGAGAGACTGCTAATTATTTGACCTCAAGCAAGTTACTGAGCCTCTTCCCCCATTACTTTCTACTTGTATAAATAATGATGCCCCAAAGGGTTGTTTGTGAATCACTTCTTTTCTCAATTTGATTCAATTATTCACTAAGCAGGTAGAGTATGTAATGAAAACTTGTTTTCTCTTTTTCAGATAGGTTCTCAGGTATAGACTCTTTCACTGAAGCTTTTATTGCATATCTGGGGTGGAAATCCATTGACCTAAATATATTAGTCCAAAATTTTTTTTATTGAGCTTCGATTCTTAGAAAATCTTTAGAGTAAGACTCAATTTCAACGTCCCTTTGAAAGTATTTCAGTATTTAAAAGTATTTAGAGGAAAGGTAGAAAAAGATTACACAAATTGACACTAATGTCTCAGTATTTTTTTCTGACTTCATGTTCGAAATTAATGCATACAGATTTAAGAAATAGAAAATCAGGATTGTAAAGGAAGTAAGAAAGTGTTTTGCTTTATAATTTTATTGCTTTATATTAGCTCAACACAAAAAAATCAGTCTACTTTTTAAAATAACTCTAAAAATTATCCATTAAGCATCAGTTTTCAGACACAAAAAAGACACAATGGTCTATTTTAATATTCTGATTTTCACAGGACACATGTAAGAGCATCAGGTATTTCAATGGGTTTTTAACAATATTCAACAGATTGAACATAAACAATCTTGGTTCTGCTTGCCTCAGCCCCAGTGTTTTCTAACACAATATGGCACTGCCTCTGATAACCAAATACAGGGAGAGAAGTAGTAGTTCAGGGAACATCAGTGCATAGAGTGCTCTGGGAAGAATCTTAAGAAAAAACAAGGGTATAGAATATATCAAAAACTAGATAGACATAGCCCATTAAAGGAGGGCAGAGGGTGAATTTGGAGGCATGAATTTATAAATGAATCATCACACTTCTCAGAACGAAGGGAACATCTTGTTTTTTTAATTCAGTAAGGTCTACTACAACATCTATTCAATTCAGTGTGTTTAAATACAGGATAATGGGCCAGGAGTTTGGCCTAGTGGTAGAGTGCTTGCCTAGCTTGCACGAAGACCCAGGTTCGATTCCTCGGTACCACATACACAGAAAAAAGCTGGAAGTGATGCTGAGGCTCAAGTGGTAGAGTACTAAGCCCTGAGAAAGTCTAAGGACAGTACTCAGGCCCTGAGCCCAAGCCCAGGACTGGCAAAAAAAAAATAAATAAATAAATACAGGATAATGAATGATACCCTCCTGCCTACTCAGAGTTTACTTATGGGAAATGAACCTCAGTTTGACACAGACAAGCTTCTTAATCATCAGAGAGTTCTAGCAATTGGGCACTTTGAGAATCAGCGAATTATATTTTAAAGCTTCTGCTGAGTACAGGAATGCCCAATGGCCATTTTGTCTCTGTAAGATGCATAGATCTTGGATCATATATCTTAGATAGTAAAGACCTTTGAGACTCCCACGTGGATTTTCCTGCTAGGGCAGGAGAAGAAATGAACACTATTAAGCAGAGACTCTGTAGACCATACTTCAAGAGTGACTGCTTAGCAATGCCTAACACTTCAGATTGCATCTGTCAAGGGAAGATGAAGTACATTTTAAACCATTTCAAAGCTTGGCTCCCACTTAACTATCACATCTGTTCTCTCACAGTCTATAACACTCTCCCAAGAATAAGGATATGAGACACAATGGATGGGAAAAGTTATGAGTATTTGTTCAGACAGTATAATTTTTCCTTCTGGGTCCTAAACACTATTCCTAAATAGTTTGGGTCTGACTATTCAGACCCAATAGGGGCTTAACTCACTAGCCATGAATGGATTTAGGAGGCTGTTAAAGAGAAAACAGAAGTTTATGTTTTGATGTGATTATTTCACTTGCTTTTTAAAAACAACTTCTAACTAACTCTAATAACTGAAAGTCCTTACAGTATTTTTCTGTGGCCTCAAAAAAGTACAAGAACTGTCAAATAAAGATAAACAGCTCAGGTGGGCATTCTGTTTGGGCATTCTATGGTGGAAATGGGGAAAAAGAAGTTTGGGGCTGTAGTTCTTGAGTATTAATGGCTATCCATTTTCAGTTAGGCACTTAATTGTTTATCTTACTTCACATTAAGTGACAACTCATGTAATGGAATCATGTCTTTTTCTGAAGCATTGTAGTGAAGTTATCCTTTTGTATATCCCACACAAAGATAAAAGTGTCAGCTTAATATCTACTTGATTATCATGAATTACAGAAATGGCTCTTTATCAGAAAGTGATTAAGCTTGGTTTTGGAAATTCAGTTTTGGCATTTATAGAAGCTTCATGTAGAAATGAAGACATAGAAATAAGATAGAAATAAGGTATAAGAATATGTATATAAACATAAAATAGTTAGGAATCATGACAGATTGATTTCAGAATTCAATGCAATCTCCTTACACTGTTATTTTCCCCACCCCTCTTATCCCCAACATTCACATTGTGCTTGATCTTGTTTCTTATTACCTGTACTCTTTAGAACTCAGGGTTTGACAAAAGGCAGTTCAAAACTTCCTCATGCTCCACCCATTGCTTGGAGAATAGACTTGAGCTTCTGCCCAGGGCAGCACACAGTCCTGCACACTCCTGTGTGGACTTTGTTTGCACAGGCTACGAACAATGAGGGCACAGGGAAGACATCATCCACATTCTCAAGCTCAGGGACATCAGTGCCATCAGCAAAGGTCAACCCTCTTTCATTCGGCTCTGCATTACTGTTTTCAAGATTCTTAAGGATTCCATCTGTTTCTTTGTACTGAAGTTTCCATGTGATGCAAAAGAAAATGATGGCAAGAAGGTTATTCACTTGATCCAAAAGAACAGATGCAAATGTTCTTCCACACCAGGTTTCCAGTTTTAGAAATCATGGTTTGGTAGTAGAGAAATGCACTAAAAAATGAATGACGTTTCCTTAAATAAGAGCATTGATTTCTGGTAGCCTACTATAAGAAAAAGAACAATGTGCCTGGATTACATTAAAACCAATACATTTTCCAGCCATATTATTTAATTGGGGGGTACTATCGAGTAGCTAGGAAATCTAAACATTCCTTGGTGGATTATTAGTCCCAAATACAGGTACTGTATGGAATCCAAATCCTTTTCAGGTAGGCAAAACAGTTACCTGAAAATCACTCAGATGTACCCTAGCTATCAAAATACAATCTGCTACAAAGCAAGCAGAATTTTTTTTTCCTGCAACTTGATAAACCAAGTTTTAAAACAAGCTTAGGTGTAAAGCAGCAGATATATTTAGAAAATTTTTCAAGGAGCTGTTTGGACACTAAGCATAGTCATTGACTGTGCCCTTAGATTTAAATTCATCCAAGGCTGTCCTTTCAACTCCTTCAATGTTTCAGTCACACAATTACTTTTAAACACTTGCTGCATCATGTTAGTGTATCAAATGATAATCTATGTTGCAGAATTTTAAGTACATCTTCCCAAGTTGACTTTCTGTTGTTCCAAACCTTAAGTGTTCTTAGCCGAGAACATTCTGTCAGTTATAATACAATGGGTAATGAGATGTAGCCAAGGACATTCCTTACCTATTAAAAAGCTCTAAGTACCTCTCAGAAAACAAGTACATACTACAAAATAGAAAAGTATAAAGTTAACTACTTCTTTGAGATGAACTTTTTTTCGTAAATACGTTTCTTTCATATAGAATTAGACTTAGAAAATGCTAAAATGTTGCCTGTATAATCTAATGAGGGAATTGACTTCAATATCTATAATATACTAGGAAAGGGAATGGGTAGTTTAGTAATACATTCATTTGTAGAATTTGGAAACATAATGTTTCTAGCTAGATGACCACTGAAATTTAAAATAAAAACAGCAACAGAAAAAAAATTTGCTACTTTGCATGTTTAATCAGTTTGTTTTTATATACTTCAAGAAGATATAATTTTAAGAATAAAGTCCACTGTGAATAGGAACTTATAAATTTCAGTTTCAAACAAAGTCTTAGCTATTGACAAATTACCGAAGATAAGATCATATCTTCATTTTTCAAAACCATATCTACACTTCTCTCAACTTTTTTGACTGATTGGCCATTTTATGGTACAACACACACACACACATACACACACACACACAAACTTATATGAATAATGTTAATATAACAAAGTCAAATTGAAGGTCTTCCTAGAACTATATAATATCACAATAGCAGAATGGTTTTCTTGTCAGATACAAGCCATCAGTTTCTTCAGATGGAAGAAACTTTGTAGAAATTATAAGGAAAAGAGCATACTCTTCATGCTGATGAGTGTGCTGATATCATTCATAGAGGCATTAAAAAATATGGTATAAATCTTAGTTAACATATCCTTTTTTTTTGCCAGTTCTGGGACTTGAACTCAGGGCCTGAGCACTGTCCTTGGGCTTTCTCAAGGCTAGAAGTCTACCAGTTGAGCCACAGCACTTCTGGCTTTTTCCCTGTATGTGATAATGAGGTTTCATACCCACGGCTTCTTGCATGCCAGGCAAGTACTCTACCACTAGGCCAAATGCCTGGACAACATTGCTGTTTTGTTCAGTCAATACTATGAGTAATGGAGGATTCAGAGGATTCACTGAAGATAAAAGCAATGGTAAATAGTGTGATAGGAGCAATACTACTTGACTTTGTCTTTGTGTAACTAAGAGAACATAGTTGAAATCTGCTGTTTAAGTTTATCTTGTTGAGTTTCATTATTCTGCTGTCAATCTTTGCATTTCATCCTAAGGTATGGATTGCTTTGAGTTGTTTCTGGGTTGTTTATACATGATTAAATACCTTTTTCATCATCAGGTAGAAAATAAAAGCTCCTCTAGGTGTATAACCTAAATCACTGGTCAGTTAAAAAACAATCAGCTTACCTGAGGTTTATAATCAAAACTCAAGAGTTAGCAAATCAGCAATGCTTTCAATTGTCATAGTTTGCCTATACTTTGCGCATACAAGAAGAAAACTTTGTGAAATATTCCAGCTTTAATTTAGCAGGCTATTTTCTTATTCATAAACTGGGAAACATTTCATTTGAAAAAGTCTGTGCTTTCCTGCATTCCTTCTAGGCATTTGGGCAATGGTGCTGGGAAAATGGGAAAGAATATCTGCCAAGAAACCCACTTCACAGGTGCCCATTTAGCTAATATGAATTATTTTTAATGCTGGGTATTAGATTGCACAAGCAGTACTCAGACAAAGCCCAAGCTTTGTTATATAAATAATCATAGTTATATAAATTATTATCTGAGAGAAATACTTCTAAAAGTAAGCAATCATCTCCAGGAATAGCTTTCAAGCTACCAAATAAATGTATGCCCATACTCATTTGTAAAATGGGTTGAGATATTTGGAATTACTATTGAAACAATCCTTAGAGTATACTGTAGGATCCGGTTTACATAATGAAAATGTCAGGTATAAGGTTAAACTGTGTTTATCAGTATTCTGCCCAATACATGGGCTTGGCAGAAAGACATGTGGACATCTAGTTCATTTAGCTAATCAGAGGTGAGTTTGTTGTAGTTAGCTCAAAGTCATGACCTCATAACCCCTGAGACAATGGGCACCACAGGGTGTGTTATTCCTGTTCAAGTATCTTTAAAGGCATCTATGAATGGACTTGATTTCCTGATTGCTTAGGAAGTTCATAATACTTCACCACCTCCATTCACAAATGGAAAATTCTAGAAATAAGAACAGAGAAATAGGTTTCCGGCTACTGCAGAGACTTGTTAAACTATCCCACTAATTCATTAGTTTTTACTTAGTGAAGGCTTAGATTTTTATGTCATCTTAGCTAGGTTCACTTCTTTTTCCTTTCTTCGTATCATGAGCAATTGAGTTAGACATGGTTTGTGTAGACAAAAACAAACACAAAACAATAACCAGAACTATAAAAAACAACCTGTAGCCAAAAAAACGAAAACAAATAGTGAATTATTTTTTAGTGATTCATGTGCTTGTCTGAGCCTGGGCTTTGTCCCTGAGCTCTTTGGTTTAAAACTATCATCCTATCCCTGAGCCACAGCCCTGTTTTCTATTTTCTAGTGATTAATTGGAGATAAGATTCTCACATTCTTTAGTGCCTGGGCTGGCTTTTAACCATGATCCTCAGATCTCAGCCTCCTGAATAGCTAGGATTACAGGCCTGAGCCACTACACCCAGCTAATACTTGTGAATTTTTAATGGCCAAAATAATATAAGCCTAAGGAAGACAGGGATACAATATTATGCATACCTAAAAGGCATTCATCTAGTTTTACTGCATACATATAATTTATATAGAAGAAAATATTCCTGGAAAAAATTCTGTGATACTGGTTGTAGTATAAATAGGAGACAGTTTTATCTTTGATTGGCAATTTTGTTTAGGAAATGATTGACATATTTAGATTCAACCCCACACACAGGACATAACTGAAGAGTGTAAGAGAGTTTTGGCTTAAGGATAAAATAGACCTGACTTGAAAAAAGCATTTCATTTGTCGGTGGTATGGCTCCAGTCTGTAGTTTTTACTACTTCAGAGGCAAAGAGATAAAAGCAATTACAGTTTAAGGTCAGCTCAGGCAATAGTTTCACAAGACTTCATTTCAATCCATAAAAAGCTACGTGCTGACCTGTTATGAAAACAGTAAACGAAGCCTTCTAGCTGGATCACTGTGGACACAGAGACAGCAAGTGGCGAAAGACCAAATGACAGTTATTAGTATCATTGAGCTGTGTTCTGTAGACTTTATAAATAAGAATTAATTTAGTTTTGATAGTACTGGAACCATGCTCCAACCGTGATAATTTTATTAAACATATGTGTGAGGCCATGTATGGTCATACCCACCTACAAACTTTGCACTTAGAAGGTAGAAGCAGGAGGTTCATGAGTTTGAGGCCAGCCTGATCTACATAGATATCAAGACCTTGTCACAAATGAACAAGTAAGTAAATAAAATAACACGAGGAAGGATTCACATCAAGCAAAATAATTATTATACATGTTATAATAGCATGGTTTGTTTCATACTGTGAAAAATGTACTTGGGTTACTGAGAAAAGAATTATTAAACATAGTGGAACAGAAATGGGAGGATAAGTCTCCTATCTGGAGAGTAAAGTGGTCACAGAAGGGATATTGTGTTTTGGCTAAGAGTGGAGGCAGGAGGAATGGAAAGGACACGGCAATGGAATATAAATTTTCTTCTAGCTGTCTGCCAGTACTCATTTGTATCTCATCATTATGAAATTACATATTCATAAGCTTTTCTCTATTATACTCAGCCAAGAATAGATCAGGGACTACCTCCTCCTTATTAAAATCTTTATAACACTTAGCACAGTGTGATTAATTATAATCCTACAGGGCAAAGATTTTGTTTTCTTCAGCATTGTATTTGTGAGATCTACCCAAATACCTAGCATCTAATTCTAACTTAATATGCATTTGTTGAATGTAGGAATAAAATGAGTGCTATATAGATCTGCTAGGAGAGAAAATGCCCCAATTTCCAAAGAAGTTATAGAAAATAAAAAGATTAAAGAGTTCAGAAGCCCTTTGGTTTTGTCATTCAAATCTTGTTGGGAAACAAATTTTATAAATATCGATCAATATGGTTATATAGAATCAATAGAGCTTACCCTCTCTCCCAACCCTTAGCCAAAATAGAGATGCCTTCTCTAGAGAAACAGGTTTTGATTCTACACTGCTTCTGTATTTACTTATACATTTATTAGCGAAATCTAGCTTTCACATAGAAGGAAAAATGTACATCTGGGCCTGACTTCACTTAACATAATTTTTTCCAGGTCCTTTGTTTCTTGACAAATGGTATATGATTCTTTCTAATGGATGAGCAAAATTCCACTGTGTATATATATTACATTTTTCTTGACCCATTCTTCCTTTGAGGGGCATCTAGGTTAATTCCATACCTTTGCTCTCTATTTCTTAGGTAAATCTGAGGAAAACAACCATGCCTACCACTACTGGGGATTTACCTGACTTCCATGTTCTGGTCTCAGTTATTTGATTAGTTAATACACATGATTTGTTGAATTCCTAGTTTGAGAGAGGGAAAATGGCTTTTAAATTACATATCATGACCTGATCAAACACTTCAGAATGGTAGGCAAGACTTATTATAATACAGTCAGTTTTCATTTCTACTGTTCTCCCACAATCACAGTAAAGAGTTAATCTTACCCAGAAGGACAATCTTGTTCATGTTCTCTATTATGGCTCGAATCTACAAGCTTCCTGATCGCTCCTGTTTTAAGGACTTGATTGCCAGCTAGTAAATTTGGGGGAAGTGATTGCATCATATGGGTTCTAACCTCACTGGATTAATCCATTGGTGGATTTGTAAATTGATGGCACTTTTGGGAGGTGGAAGAAGCTAGAAGGTGGGCCTAGTTGGGTGTAATAAGTCACTGAAAGAATGACCTGGGAAAGTATAACTTGTTTCAGTTATCATAAGATGAGCAGTTTTCCTTCGCCCTTCTACCTTCATGTTTTTTGCTTTGCCACAGACCTGAATGTAAAGGAGCCTTTGATGTTGGTCCGAAACTCCTGGAATGGTAAATAAAAATACATTTGTTCTTTTAATTGTTTCTCTAAGGTACTTTGTCACAGTCATGGAAAGTGACCAACACATTCTCCTTCAGTCTTTCACTTCCTATGTTCTTCATCCTATCTCCCTGACCAAGTCAGATTTTTTTTTTTATTTTAGGAACATCTCCCATTTTGCATTTTTAGGACTTCCTCTATGTCCAGCCCTCTTAGTCTCTCACTGCCTTCTTAATCCTCTCAAGAAACTGGAGCCTATACCCTGACCTGTTCTGAGTTTCTCAAACCCAGTCCAGGGTCTGAAAATCAACAGATATTCACGGTGTATTTGCAGTAACTACAGAAAGGTTAAAAGCTTTTAGTGTATGGGTAACTTGCTTCATGGATGAGAATGTCCTACTTTTTCTTTTGTTTTGTTTTTACTCTTTCCATTTTACTTTTCTCTCACAAGAGCGTTCTGAAAATACTTCTCTTTGTCTTAATGCAAAATTCAGTGGATGTGACTAGGATATCTTAAAGTAGAAAAAAAATTGGAATGTGTGAAGCTACAACTAAAATTTGTGTGGAGATCTGCATGTGTTTTAACATTTTATCTTTTAGTACACAGAAAGTCTCTTATTTTCAACATCTTGATCCCATGTTGAAATTCACTGGTCATTTAAGTCAACATTATCTTTTCAGAAAAGCAACATAGTACTTGCTATTCAGTATAGTGATTAACATTTTTAATTCTTGGCTCTCCTTGGGCTCTCCTAGCAGAGATTTGCAATAGAGCAAAACCTTGATACAAAAGGCCATATAGTAGGACGCTAAATGAAAGGACCTCTAAGATATAGAAACAAAAGCCATATAATGAATGATTGTTGTCCTTAATGTACTATGTTTTCTCTCATCTCTTTTGCTGTCCCTTGGTTATCTCATATTGTTACAGTATCTCACTTTGTTATCTGATATATTTGTATTTGGCTATTTGAAATTGGATAGGGAAGGGGGGAAAACAAGATGAGGGGTGAGGGTGGGGAGGAGTGAAATGGGGACCAAGACATGTGAAAGGGTATCAATGTATGGGAATTAATGCACCTTCTATCTGGCAAATATCATGTAACCCTTCTATTAATTACAATAAAAATATATGAAAAAAACAAAAACATTTTTAATTCTAGACAGTCTGATGAACTGGATGTAACGTATTCATAAGAATGCTATTAAATACATATGCTGAAAACTATAATGCTCTTGTTTCAATAGGAACAATTAAATGACAGCAGGTAAACTCTAAAAAGATTAATGAAAGTTACTTTTAATGAAAAGAAATGGAGACAGAGGAGACCAAAAGTATGAAGCTAAAGAAAGGAAAGACAAAGTTCTGCTTTGGATGTTGAGAAATGCCTCCTGAGAACTCCCACGTCACTCTGGATCCTTGAGGCCTTTCAGCTTATGCTTCTTCCTTCCCTGAGGAACTCATGGCAGTAAATTGTGATGCTAGCAGGCTACTGTCGTTCTTAGGCTGTTGCTAGAATGAATGGGTTGAGAGGTGCGGAGAATACACTGAGAAAGCCTGGAATTCAAACTATGTTAGTCAATATCTATTATGGTCATTTTCTTTTCTTAACCAATTGAGACTTCTCTTGATCAACATACCAGATTTCCTAGCCCCTGTGCCCTAAAAGAGAATATGGTTTTGAAGAACAAAGCCATTTTATTTTTCCTATTCTTGGTCAATATTTTCGGCCATCTTTTTGCAGAGGTTGTGCTCCTAGGATATATAATTGTTTCTCTACACTGTAGGAAGCTTATTCTCTATTTCTAAGCAGCACATTTTCCACCCCACTGGTCTTCTCTAAAGTTGAATGACATGCCTGTTTGAAATTTCAGCCAAGGCTTCTGAATCTCCCAATGTGTGAGTCTTCAAATTGCAAACAAGCTTGCTCAGTTTTGAGGCTGTTTGTAAGTTATTCATATGATTTTCTCCAAATAAAAATTTTATACTGTATTTTTTCTTCAAGCCCTTTAAAGGAAACATCTGCATTAACAGCATGGATACGGTGTTTTTTTTTTCAGAATAGTTTCATAATAACTGATAAGCTGAGCCTTACTGCCTTTCCTTCTTTCCTCTCTGCTTCTTCCCTTCTTTTGTTTCTCCCTCCCTTCCTCCTCTCTTCCATCCTTGCTTTGCTTCCTTTCTCCTTTCCTGTTTTTCTCCTTTTTCCCTCTCCCACTCCACCAGATATATCTTACGTTGTTTTTGTAGTTCTTTACTTATGCTAGCCATATTTCAATCTCTAACTCCTCTTTAATCATTTTAAATAAATTTTGTAACCCCTACTCTCCATCTTTAATGTAATTTTCTCTTTAAAAAAAGTCATCCTGCCTCAGGGCAGACAGAGTTAGAGATCTTCACTGGTCCTCTTTATCATTCACAACCTACTGCAGTGTGTTTGAGCTTTGAAGTCTTTTTTTCTGTTCTTTTATTTCCTATTTTCTTGGCTTTCCCCACAGCAGTTTCTGAGACCAGAAGCTTTAGATTTTCCCAAAGATGAATGGTTTCATTGAAACTGTGAATTAGTTCTTATGAAATTGTTCTATATATTTTTGTGCAGCTGGTAAAGCCTTTTTTTTTCCTTTTGCATAAGTCCCTTCAAATGGAGGAATCTTGAAGCCTGAAAGCAGGTGTGTCCATTGTTGAAGATAAGCCATCTACAGCCATATGTGAAATGAAGTTAAGAGGGTTTCACTTTTCTATTTTCTCTCAAGGCAATTGTTGTATCTCAAGTGAACTACAGATACAGTTGTTATTCAGTGCTTCTGAACACAGGACATTTTTTAATTCTAAAAGAATTAGAATTAAAGATGAAAGGATCATTTCAGAATCTTCTTTATTCCATTCTTCTCAATACCACTGTGGTAGTCCACTGTGATGTTCCATTGCAATATCATTGTGTTAGACTTTCAAGTCTTTGCATTTTCTCCTTTAAAGTTGACTCTTCACAATAAAAATAACCAGAGTAAGGGAAATGCCAGGAAAGCCAAAGAAACCTGGAATTTAGTGCAAGCATAAAGTAAGCTGCTAGTAAGCCACTTATGAGATGGCCAGTTAGGGCCCCCAATGTTTTCAAAGGGTCCTTCTGTTTCCAGTTGCCAGTATCGTGTAGCCCACAAGGGCCTCTTTAGAAAATGGTGGAGAATTTCCTCTCTAAAGCATGTATCTGGCAAGCAGGACAGATTATCAATTGGGTTGGAGGTTCTCTAAAACATACTCTTAAGGGGATAGGAGTTTGGCCTAGTGGTAGGGTGTTTGCCTAGCATGCACGAAGACCCAGGTTCGATTCCTCTGTACCACATACATAGAAAACAAAAAGCTGGAAATGGGGCTGTGACTCAAGTGGTAGAGCCCAAGAAAGCCCAAGGACAGTCCCAGAGCTCAAGCCCAGGACTGGCAAAATAAATAAATAAATAAATAAATAAACAAACAAACAAACAAACAAATCATTCTCTTAAATATTCTCTACTCACTGTGCACATGAAAAGTGATAGTACATATGTAATGAATGTGAGAAAAGAGAAAGGATTGATTGTAGCAGGACTAGCCTGGACCTGAGCCATTCTAGATTCCTTTTGGCACTCCAGTAAACTGAGAAGATAAAAGTAGTACATCCATACTCATATTCTACATGTAGCATCCAGTGCATAATAGTAATGAATGGGGTTACACTTCAGACATTGGGGCCTGTATCTGTAGGTGAGGCTGTTAAAATTTCTTCTTTCCTTCCTTCCTTCCTTCCTTCCTTCCTTCCTTCCTTCCTTCCTTCCTTCCTTCCTTCCTTCCTTCCTTCCTTCCTTCCTTCTTTCCTTCCTTCCTTCCTTGTTCCTCCCTCCCTTCCTTCCTTCCTCTCTTTCCCTTTCTTCCTTCCTTCTGTTTAATTTCAATTACACTGGGAAAGTCTAATCTTAAAAAAATACAAACTATAATAAAACAGCTTATGCGACATAAAGTCAATAAAAGATCAATGTTCTCTGGAAGAGTTTCGAAAATAGACATTTCGACGATGTTTTCTGTTCCCTCCTTTTTTGTAAATAGAATGTTACTAAACCTCACCTCTCTCTGTCTCTCTTGCTCTTTCTCTCTCACACAGACACACACACACACACACACACACACACACACACACACACACACACACATACATCATCATCATCATCATCATCATCATCATCATCATCATATACATAGAGGAAGGAATTCTCTTATCAGTGATTGATAGAGATTTTTGAGGAAACTAAAAAATATAGCAAAGAAAGTAAAAGAAAGATACAAAGTCTTAAACTCAAACACATTATTAAAAGAACAGTTTTGATGAGGGATCCTTTTGTCCCCTGACCCCAGGTCCCTGCCTCAGGAACCAGCACAGGGCTGCTGGGGAAAGAAGAGGAAGTAACCATGACTTTCAATGCTAAAATTTTTCTGCTGGTCTGAGAAATGATGATTGCCCTCACCACCGATTTGGGCAGTGGCAATGTTTTCTTTGAACTCTTTTGAACGTAGAAAAAGGGATTTCCCAACATAATATGATTGTGAGGGAGGATAAAAACAAAGAAAAAAAAAACAAAGAAAAGCATTTGTTCTGACGCAGGAGCGGTTGACCTGGCTGGTGCCGAGTCCTACTTTGAGCAAATTTCCTGCAAGGAATTGGGTCAAGGAAAATTTGTCCCCGATATATAAATGTACGCAGGATTGCCTTCTCTGTGCGGGAGTGCTGTCAGAGCACTGTCTGGAGCACTTCCAGGAGGACCTTCCCTGCCTCAGTGTGAGGATGTTCTGTTTCCTCGTGTAAGACAGGTGTGTCTGTTAATGATGCATTGTGATTTTAGCTGCCTTCAAATGTGGACTAAATCAGTTTCCATTGGGGCTGGCACTTCCTCTCATTTCCTGGAGAGGCTGATTGCTCTGACAGCTCCACCAGGATGGCCTGGGTGGGGGAAGAGGGTAACAGTGTTCCACAGAAAGTGTCCTCATTACCCAACGTATGCAACTGTATCCCCTGTGCACATCACCTTGAAAATTAAATTAAAACAAAACAACAATAACAACAAAAGCAGTAATTGCGTCATGGACTCCACTCACATTGAAAACTCAGGTAATGCCATTTAGAGTATCAGAATGGAAGCTGAGATTGAGAGAATTTTCTGGAACTAAACAACAACAAAACCACCAAATGAGAGTTACCACAGAAAAAGCTAGAAGACGGCTGACTCTGTTGAGAAAAGCTTGTGGAGTATTTGGCCAAAAAGCCTTTGTTACCCTAAAGTCAATGAAAACAATGTAACTTCCAAGCCAGAGTGCAGATAGCTCTGCCGGAGATGCAGTGAAGAGTATTAAACACATAAGTATCTTGAGAAAAATAATGGAGGAAGTTTATGAAAGATGATTACTTCTGTTCAACATTATGCATTGCAATTGGGTTTGAGTGCAAATGAAAAAAGAAAGAATCAAAGATACTAAAACTCTACTGCTACCCACTTAAAGTATGAATTGAATGATTATGCAAAATAAAATGCCTCAAAAATATGGGCAGATAGCAACTTAATTGTTTCTAGTTCTGAAGTAAGAAACTGTGACTCAAAAGTCAACTAAATTGACTTTTGTTTCAATAACAATACATTGCTCATTTTGTAAATGAATGTCAAAACATTGGTCGTGGTAAATAAAACTATCATAATACTAAAATTTCAAATATCAAAATACTAAAATTTTATTAAACATAATTAGGAGGCGATCAAGGTGAAACTCACAATCTGAATATAAATTATCTTGAAAATTTAGTAGGTGTATCTTAAGTGACAACATTATTGAAATTGTTATTGATATGAATTCACCAAACATGTATTTATTGTTTTTCCAATCAATGTGCTTGTTTAAGGATTTATTTAAGGAAAGGAACACCGAAAGAAAAGAATTAGGAAATACTAAGTTCTGATTCTTTTGCTGTCTGAAATATTTGCACACTTGGATGTTAAATTTACCTTGGGCCAGGCATTGGTTGTTTGTGCTGCAATCCTAACTACTCAGAAAACTGAGATCATGAAACTTCTAATTTGAAGGCTGCTAGGGCAGAAAAATCCATTATATTCTGTCTCCAAAATAACCAGCAGAAAGCAGGGCTGAAGATATGGCTCAAGTGCTAAAGACCCAGTGGAATAGGTAAGCTAAGCAAACATAAGGTTCTACGTTCAAACTCTAGTAGTTCAAAACTCTTCCTCATAAACACAACAAACAAAAGTACTCCAAGTAAAACAAACAAACAAACAAAATGCAAGGAAGATTCATCATCAATAAATAATATGCTTTCTCCTACAAATAAAGAAGTATTACGTTGTTGTTTCAAGGATTTTCTAGAATATTAGAAGACCTAAAGTCTGCTTAGTGCAAAATGTAAAATACCCTGAAATTCCAAATTGATACTGTCAAATTTTAATTCTTATGAAAATTAATTTCAGATTATATTAAATCAAATCTACAGATGCATATTAAACTGTTAGAGTGGCAAAACAATGCCTATTATGTACATAACATGTGAAATTACCATTGGAATTTTAAATGTATAATTTATTTTTGACAGCCTGGTTCAGACTTTTGGCTCCTCATATACAACTGTATGATGTCAGACAAATAGTTTAACTGCTCCATGCTTTCTAGTTTTCATCTGAATGATCATTAAATAAAATTATACCTACTTAACAATGTGATGATTATGTGAATTATTGAGATCACATATAATAGAGCACAGCTTATGGTAAGAGTTCTGTAAATATAAGCTCTATTGGTAATGATAATACTTTAACACTATAGTAGATAACAACCACTGAATGAGAGCCAATTCTTGCCCTTCCTGAGTGTATAGTTGGATACTGCAAGTAGATAAATAACAATAACTAGAAGATAATTTCTGAAGTACTTCACATCATATCTGATATAAAGAATTATTAGTGTGGAATAGCATTTTTACATGAATTGCCCTACCACTTGAGTCACAGCACCACTTCTAGCTTTTTCTGTGAATGTGGTAACGAAGAATTGAACCCAGAGCTTCGTGAATGCTAGGCAAGCACTCTACCAATAGACCACACTCCTGATCCCAGGCTGATATTTTTTTACAGTCCTCTACAATCTATCAATAAATTCATGATAGCTGTTAAGATAAATCTCCTATATAATTCTTCCGATGCTTGGCCAGAAGTATATACCTTCTCAAGTGTAAAGAGAACCTGTAAGGAAAATAAAACAAAACATTTTATTATAGATACAATGAAGCTTCAACAACAATGTTCTTGTGACTGGAGTGTAGTTTCTTCAAAGTGTCTGTGGGGTATCCAAACAGAGGTATTAATGACAGCACAGCTGGCTCACAGAGAATTGGTTGGTTGACAAAGGCAGATAGGCACCAGGGAAAAAGTTTGACAACTGTAAAAAAGTCAAATCAGATAGGCCCCCAACATAATTTCTTTAAAGCAAAAGTAAACATTAAAAGTATGTTAGCAATAAAGGCACATCCCTGACATCAACATTCTTAATAGTATTTCACAATGCTTAGTTCCTAGCCAAATGCCTTTAGAGAAAGCTGGATCACTGTGTGTCTCATCTGAAGTGTGCAGAGTTCTTTAACTCTTTACAATGTGTGAAAGCCATTGGGTAACTTTTAAAATTCAAAGAGAAGCTCCTGAGATTCTTCTGATTTCTACTGGTGTGAACTATAGAAGGGAAGATGAGCCAGCTGCTTTAATTGAGGGCAGACAAAATGAGGCTTGACAGGAAATAATAACACTATTCAAAAAAATCAGGCCAGAAGATTCTGGAAACTCATTCTAGACCAAGATTTCTCTATCTTGTGATACGAAGATTTTTGGTTGAATAACTCTTTGTTGTGAGGTCTTTGCTATGAGTTGTAGTCTGTTTATCTGCATCTTTAGGCCTCTCCTTTAGTTTCTACTAGCATCCTGATACTTACAAAACATCAGACATTTGGGCTTTATCTCAGGGCTTGAGCCCTGTCCTTGGACTTTCTCAAGGCTAGAGCTCTACCACTTGAGCCTCAGCACCACTTCTGGCTTTTTTTTCTGTGTATGTGGTACCAAGGAATCGAACCTGGGTCTTTGTGCATTCTAGGCAAGCACTTTACCACTAGGCCAAACTCCCAGCTATTCCGACATTTTTTAATGCTTCTTGGATGGGAAAAAAATCACCTTCAGTTGAGAACCACTGGTTTAAATATAGATGCGTCTTGACTTACAATGGTGTTATATCCCATGAACTGATTGTACATCAAGAACATTAAGTTGAAAAATTTATTTAATAAATCTAACATGCAGGGAACTTTATAGCTTACTCTAGCTTACATTCTATGTGGCCACAGTGCATACAGTACCCCAGAATTGTGAAAAAATATAATGCAAACCTTACTATATAATAAAATGTTGCCATTTCATTTATTAAATACGTTGCTGAAAGTGAAGCTAACACAGAATAGTGGTATGGCATGGAAGCACAAATTTGTGTACTGTAGCCTTTCAGTCATCTGCTTCTCTGAAGCTTCATTCTCTGAAGCATGAGAAATTATTTTACACAGTTTCCCTTGATTAGGATAAGGTCACAACTCTCATGGTTTGAAGTATAGTTCCTGTAGAATGTTGCATTGCTTTCTCACTAAAATGAAGTTGAAAATGGGCAAACGGAAGAAGCCTTAAGTTGAGGACAGTCTGTATATGTGAGAATTCATAGAAGTGGAGAATGGTGTGTTTATTTGATTGTGAGGAAAGGTTTTATGCAGGAAGTGAAGCTTGATGCTGTTAAGGATTCTTGAAGCAATTATAACATTTGGGATAATCATTCATAGCAATTATTAAAAAGAAATTTGATCTGACTGTACTTAAGCAATTTGAGTCGTTAGGTCAGACAATTTTTAAATGATTCAGTATAGAAACTAAAAATTTTGCAATGCTTAAATTTCTAGAATATAGATATTGTGTGTGTATGATTTTTGTCTTTTGATCTGAAATGAAAATTTGTACATCTTGCTTAAATTATGCCTTTCCTTTCAGCCACCCTGAATTGTCAAACTGCTACCAAAAATAAGATACAAATCAATTAATATGAAAATGTCACAAGAGGATTTTTTTCTCTTTATTAGATTTGTGACTGGAAACAGATGGTGTTAAAGCAGGAGAATAATCTGCCCATTTCTGAAGTTATACATTCAAATGCATTTGCAGTCTTCACCCTAAGTCTGACACTGTCGTATTTTTTAAAAAAGCTTATGAGCTCCTCTACTGTTACCTTTCCCATTTCCAATTTTAGTTCCCCCTTCAATATATCTGTAAATTTTATATATTGTCTATTGTATACCCAAACCAATGTTAAACTCATGCCATTGATGCTACAAAGTCAAAACTGAGATGCTGCTCAGATAGACTTTATTGAGAATCTTGATATTAAGAAAATATAGCACAAAATATGGCCTTTGAACAGACTGGGCTTTGTTCTTTTTTTTTTTTTTTTTTTTTTTTGCCAGTCCTGGGCTTGAGCTCAGGGCCTGAGCACTGTCCTTGGACTTTCTCAAGGCTAGAGCTCTACCACTTGAGCCTCAGCACCACTTCTGGCTTTTTTCTATGAATGTGGTACCGAGGAATCGAACCCGGGTCTTCATGCATGCTAAGCAAGCACTTTAACCACTAGGCCAAACTCCCGGCCCCGCTTTGTTCTTCTTATACTAAACAACAGTGTCTTCATAGTGAACTTCTCTTGAAACCCTCAACTTTTTTTTTTAACCCTTTTTGTCCTGGGGCTTGAATTTGGGGCTTGGGTGCTGACCCTGAGATCATTTTGCTCAAGGCTAGCACTGTAGCCTTTAGCCACAATGCCACTTCTGAACTTTTGTGGTTAATTGTAGAAAGAATCTCAAGGACTTTTTCTGTCCAGGCTGACTTCTAACTAAGATCCTTAGATCTCAGCCTCCCAAATAGCGGGGAGTACAGGCACAAACCACTGCTGCATGGCTCAAATACTTCTAGTGGTAAACATGTATTTTGGGGGGGATGTAATGACCCCCTATAGGAATGAGAATAGCAAGTATTCCGTTTATTTCTTTATCTGGAATGCACGTAGTTACTTGGAACAGTGTCAATAGTGCACATTTTGAAGTTCCATGGTGTACTGCTTAGCATCTTCCTGCCCCTTGGACAGGTTTCTGGATGATTTTCACCTTGATAGCCAGTTGATGTAGTCAGACAATAATGATAAACAAACATGGAACTAACTGTGAGAAAAGTCACTTGGTTCAAGCTGATGATGCAAAGGCATTCTTTAGCTAGTATGTTTTTTTCTCTTTTTCCATAGAAATAAAGATGAAAGTGAAGGATCATTTTGGAGAAGTCTGGTAATGGTGTTCTGAAAATTAGAAATCCATTGACCTATGGGGTCATTATTTATGTTAACATACCTTTAATCATAAGAATGTTATTAGTGGTAATTTCTACAGGAGGATTTCCAAAAGCAATTCCATATGGCAGTTCTGCAACAGTAATTCCAATTTGGGGCTGACATTGTGTCGTAGAACTAGTATAGTAATATGATGTAGTTTTTTCCACAATACCTTTGCGATTGTTCCATTAAAATGTACTATCATTCTGGGAAGAGATGGACCCATGTTTCCTTATTTCCCTCTATTAAAAATAATGTAAAACCACACACAAAAACAATTTCTGAAAAATAGGGGGCAGGAAGAATGCCTACAGATCTCAGCATCCAAGGAAGAACACAAAGTCAGTACCTTGGGTTTTCTCTAAAACCTTCTGGGTCCCAGGAGGTTAGCCAGGAGATGGTCAGACCCCCTGTGGGTGCACAAACAAAACACAAAAGCATCTTGCACTCTCTAGCCAGAAGTGAAATAAATAGAGAGCATCTGTAAAGAAAATTTGCAGATGATAACAATTCTACACTAGCAAAACAATAGAGGAAATTCAAGTCCCACTAGAATCAACAAGCAGCTAAATGGTGACACCTTGAATGCCTTCTTCACCAGCCATTGTGCTCCTCTCCACCAGGGTGACCAGGGTAGGGAGGGGGGTAGGCCTGTATTTCCTTCTCTGCTGGATGATAACAAAGTACCTCTCCTCCTGGCATTGTCAATAGAGATTCTGGGGATCAAGACCTAAAAATCACATCCGATATTGGTAATACAGGTTTAACCTCTTGCCTGGAGTGATAGCAAGTGATGCTTCATGGATTTTACTTTTTTTTACCATGGCCCAGAGGCAAGGAGGTATTATGTCTTGGTGTTGGCAGAGGACACATTTGAAGGGCATTAAAGAAGAAACCCCTCTGAGCCAGTATGCTATCAGAGGAGAACTACAGGGGAGAGAACCTCATCATTAACCTAGAGGACCAAGGAGCCCTGAAGTCTTTCTTCTTCACAGCTTTCAGAATGAGACTGGCGATTTCTACCCCCATTCTCAAGATGGCAGGGCTGTTTCTTTTGACTATAAGGTGTCCTAGGACAGAGGCTGGAAGAGAAGGTTTAAATGAGATTTTTGACATGATACACATTCTGTTCAGGTTTAATGGAAAACTGTTACACTAACATATGGAAAAGCTGCAATTTGATTTCCAATTTAAAAGTGCTAACACCAGATGATAGAGATATTAAAACTGCATGATGATACTAAAATAATCCAACGATTGAGAACATGCACTTGAAATAAATGAAGAACTGAAAAGCCTCATCAAGAAATAGAAAGCACCAGCAAATAATAGAAGGCATGAAGAAGAATAGGATGGAAATTTCAGAAATTAATACTAAACCAATCCAAAGTTCAGTTTAAGGACCCAACAGTGGAACGGAGGAGACAAAAGAAAGATCTGTAAATGCTGTGAGACTGTAACAAAGGCAGAAAAATAAACAGAATCAAGCAATCTGAGGAGATCAACAGAAGATCTAATGTTGTGTCATCAAAATCCTGGGAGAACTGGAAATAAAAGAAAGAACGGAGAAAGTATTTTAAGAAATTACAACTGAAATGCTTTAAACAACAAGTCTTTTAAATGAAAAATCCATAAAGAGTAAGTTGGATGGAATTATTCTATCCAATTTTATGATGCATAGCGTAGTTACAATGTTCTAGACAATATTCTTAATAGTAGAGAGGTAGATTTAATGCAATGGGCCCAGAAATAGACAGAAATGAATATTCATAACTGATTTCTAACAAAGATAGATAACCAATTCAAGAGAGGAAAGCAGCCCATTAAACAAATAGTGCTACAGTAATTGGACATTCATTGGCAAAAACAGAAACATCATCTTCATTTTAACCTAGACCTAAAAGTAAAACATGAATTATGAAGCAATTAGAAATAAGCCCTTTTCTGTTTCAATTTATTTTTCAGATAGTCTCTTGAGCTTTAGCCTGGAGTCAGCTTTAGACTGTGATCTCACTATTTCCTCCTCCCATGTAGCTGGAATTATAGGTTTGAGCCACCACAGTTGGCCCCAAAAGTGTTTTATTATTGGTGATTTTTAATATAATCACAGAGAGAATGGCTATTTTACATATGTCTGTCCAGGGTCTCTTTCTTGCTTCTACAGAAGATAAACTTGGTTCCATTAAATTTTTTTATTCCTATTTTTTAACAGAATAAGAGCTCTTTTCAGTGAGAAAGACCCAGGAAAGGAAAAAATGAAGTAGACTTCCTAAAGTAAAAGTTTATTATTAAATTATTCCCCTAGTTTTGTCATTGACATTTTTGTCCCTCTTTATAAAAATGAATTATACAAGCATATTATATATACAATCCAAACTCCTGGGAAATTAAGAATTCCAAAACGGTCGCCACCTATTTTTCCTAAATTGGATTGGAGATTTCCTTTGGTTCTGAACAAAAACCACCAGGAGCCAGGATAAAATATGTTTATCACCTTTTTACTGTGTTTGTTTTTTTCCTTATGCCTTTTAAAAGTAGTGTAAAGAAAATTCACTGAGCTAACAAAACCCCTGAATGTGACCTTACAAATTTGTCTATTAAAAACTTAATATCACATACTTTCTTTTATTACTTTATTCCTCATGCTGGATTTTTATAGGTGGTTATTATTTAGTACCCACTTTCACTTGCTTTTATATTCTTACACTTACCAAGGTTATAACCGTTCTCAATCCTAGACAAATGTATTTCTATAGAAAGATCTACAAAATATGCACAAAACAAATTGCTACTCCCACATTCTAATTAAATGCCTGAAGATTTCATGCTCTTCTACATGTATGGAATGGCATATTGGGCAGCAGAGAAATCAATCGTTTAAAGATACAATATTAGTGGACTTGGACTGTGGCCTAGAGGTAGAGTGCTTGCCTAGCATCCACGAAGTTCTGGGGTCATGTACCACATACATGTAAAAAGCTGGAAGTGGTGTTGTAGTTCAAGTGATAGCATCCTAGCCTTGAGAAAGCTCATGGGCAGTGTTCAGGACCTGAGTTCAAGCCCCAGGACTGGCAAAAAGAAGACATAATATTAGGTGTTAGAGATATGGCTCAGTTGACAGACCAGATAATGAGCCAAAATGTATCCGATACTAAGTTAGAGTCCCAAACTTGGACCGAAAAATGAGACAGAAAAAAGAAAAAGATGCAATGTTGTAGAAAGGATCATGGCTTATAATACATCTCAAAAGCAGCCATTTTATTTAAGCCTGTTGAACTTCATGTGTGCCTTGGCATACATGAACTATAAATGAGTATGTTACTTCCAACCTGTTCCCTATGGCCACACAATATCCCAGAAAGAAAACCAAAATATGCAAAGAAACACAGGTGAGCCTATGTATATGGTGATTTCCTTTTTTGCTTCATTGTGTTTCAATTTTCCTACATTGTGAAAATGTGAGGATATATATGCTCTGTTAATCTCTTACATATTTGAAATACATCAGTGCTTATTATATAGTTGGCACAGCTCTGAGTATTTTACATGAAAAGATAGGGTCAGTGCATTTTTTTCATTTCTGATACATTTCCACATTCAAGGAGCATCAGCCATCAGGTTTCATACTTACTGCCCTGACAATCCAGTTCTTAAAACAGGAATCTGATCAATGTTTGCCATTGTTGTTGCTTTAACATAGATTGTTGAGTCCATATCGTTGAGGAAAAGCTGGTTTTGTTTAGCATGTGTATCCAATGCCAAAAGGAAGGTTTGCAAATTGTAACAAATAGAGACTGCATTAGAACAGCTGGGTTTCCCCCCCTCCACCACCTAGTTCATATTTAAGATGCTATATCCTGGGAAGAAGCAAAGAATTCAGTAAGGATCTCTACAGAAGCACCATCTATGCTCCCAGGCCTGTCTATAAATGAACCTTGGAAGACTACAGTAGGGAGAATAACAATGTGGTTCCTGAATATTCAGGTCAAAAAGTGACACACAGTCAGTGGTCACTAACCAAGACAGGACCAGACACCCATCTTTTATGCAAATGCCAGTCAAGAGATGCCTCATTTTGCCTTGTGCATCAGATAAGGAGATGCTATGGAGTTAAACTCTGAAAGGCGCTCTGATTTTGAACTAACATTACACCAAAAAGAAGGGTAGGGTTGAATGAAAACATGTGCATGCTTTATTTTTAAACATGTGTAAAAATGATAACACTGTTGTTTTCTAATGAACCTGATGAGCCTTGTGTTTGGATATGATGCATGGAACCTTCTGGGAGTGCCCTCTGCCTTTGTGAAAGCAGTGACTCACTTGTAAGACAATGTTGAAGAGATGATATGGGACACTTGAATCCAATTCTTAGATGTAAAAGAACACACAGCTGTTTTTTTTTACAGGGCTTACTTACAATCCTTGAATTCCACAAACAGAAATATCAGAAATCCTGGCCTAAGAAATCATGATTCTAGAAAGATCATGTAGCAAGCCACAGTCAAAAGTGAGATTAGGAGTTCCTGCTGAATTAAGAAAGTAGATTTTTTTTTTGTTTTATGGAAAAAAGATTTCCTACAAAGAACCACATCAACTTGAAGTTTTCTGGTCATAGTGGCTGCATCATATGCCTATTCTGTTCTCAGCCTCAATTCCATCCCTGTGTGATGAAATAAAAGATGAAGACAGTTATAAGTGGGATAGGGACTGAGGGAATTGCTAAATACAGACAGATTAAGAAAGCAAAGAAAATTGATGTTCTTTATCCATGCTGAATTCAACTGCTTCTGAATCTGAGCACACAATTGCTTCCATTTCAGTTACACTAATCTAGGGATCATTCTTACAATCAATTACTTCCCTTGTCACTTATCTGTTACCCCAGCAATGAAGAAAAAGAAAAAAAAAACAACTGTTTTTATTTGTGAGGCAGAGATCACATAGTACAGTCTTCCAAAAAGGTCTTTAAGTATGTTCATCTTGCATGTGCCAAATTTTTCTCCCAAGGCGCCTGACCAGAATGCCTTGGAGAAGTTCCTTCTTTGTACATCCTAATTTAAACATCAGGGTCAATTTGTTGAATTGAGTCAGGAATGGTGCTTACACCCGTGAATTTTTATGTCCAATTGATTCCCAAGCCTTTCTTCAAGGTGGGTTCTTCCACTACTCAAATTTCAGACAGCCTGTGGGTGCACATGCGGAGATTTCTCATGTAATGAAAGTCACGCCTTTGATGTTTGACATATCTCCTCCACTCCTTTTGTCATATGGATCACTTTAAAGACATATTAAAAATTTTTCAAAAGCACTTCTCTTTCTGAGATGATTTCCTTTTCTGATTCTGATTCAATTTATGTTAACAAATCTTTGTTCTAGAGTCTTTTTGGATTTACATGTTTAAGTGTTATTGCATAATAATTATATGATACTTTAAATATTTTTAAATATATGATTTAATTATTTATGTGAAAGGCTACTCATCTGGTTTTCTTTCTCTTTTACTTTTTTATATATTTTTTGCCAGTCCTGTGGTTTGAGTTCAGGGCCTGTCCCTGAGCCTCTTTGTGCTCCATGCTAGTGCTCTACCCCTTGAACTACAGCCCCACTTCAAGATGTTTCTGAGTAGTTTATTGAAGATGAGAGTCTCACATCCTTTCCTGCCTGGGCTGGCTTCAAGAAGTGATGCTGGATTGTTGTAAAGTTATTTTATTCCTCTTTTTAACCCCTTATGGTTTATCTCACGTTGTTACTGTATCTGACTGTGTTACCTGGTATATTGTATATATGTTTATTTGAAATAGGAAAGGGAAGGGAAAAAGCACGATGATGTGGAGGGAGTAAGGGAAGGAAAGTCATCCTGGAAAAAATACAATAAAAAAAAGTGTTATGGAGATTTTAGCCTCCTGAGTAGCTAGGATTACAGGTATGAGCCACTGCCACCTGGCTTTTCTGGTTTCTTATATGAAAATAATTGTAGTATAAAATTAACTAAGAATACAAGTAAATGTCAGTGAATTAGTTCTTATTCTCTGAGTTGTAAATAGGTACACAAAACCACAATATCTTATAAATGGTGGTTCTCTGTGTGATTGAATTTTACTCTTAATGCTGGTTGTTAAGTAGTATATATAAAGCTATGGAAAACCCAGCTCTAGAAAACTAATTAATGAAGGAGTTATGAAGGCTATTTATTTGCTTGGTTACAGTATAATAGTAGAAAGATAAATTGTAACATACTATGAAACATATAAAACCACCTTAAAATGTTAACGGTAATTATCTCAAAGATAAAATTAAGGTGAATTTAAACCTTTATTATTACCTTTGAATACTTCCTGAGGGTTATAATGAAGTTATATTTCTTTTATTACCTAGCTTAAAATAGAAAAAAATTGAGAGAAAATTTGGCCTATAATATCAGAATCGTGACTGGCTGGCCACAAGATTGTTAAAGTACCAGAGAAGAAGTATGAAGGAGAAATTGAGAGTTCAGCTCAAACTTACCAAATCCATATAGTAGTGGGAAAGTTTTATGGGGATTTCTGTAGCAAAAGAGAAAATTCTGTGTGAATGAGAAATATTGTAGTAGAAAATATAATGCCATAGTATTTTAGGAAGACTACTACATTCATGGTGTTTAGTTTGAAATACAATGAAAACTGGACGAGAGAGGAATAGATGAAGCAAGACAAGGCTGTTGAATCCATTCTTACTAGACTAAAGGATATTTGATATGCATGAACCCACCAGTGAGTCAAACCAGCTTGTAGACTGTAAAAGGAAAATCATATATTAAGTCTATGGTCCCTGAACAAAAGAACCACATTTCTTTGTTGGACTCTACAGAAATCATCTCATTTACCAAGGAGTAATTTTCTACAGATCTTCCTTACTCAAATTCTTCAAGAAATAGACTAGTTTTAAGAACTACCAAAACTTAACAATGATCAGAGAGGTGATATTGTATACATAGGATGCATTGCGTAAGTTGACAAGTTGAATTAAAACTCCTGTGTACAACTACTATTGCAAGAAGAAAACACTCATCTTAAACTTTTTAATTAGAAGAGTATTTTTATGGTGGGTCCTTTTTATTATTAGAGATTTGGTGTTAGAAATATAGCTCTCAGCTCACAGAAGTGTTATATAGCTTGAGAATTTTACTGGAAATAAAGCAAGGAACGAATAATCAAAGTGAATCAGGAAAAAATAAACAAATGTAAAGACATAACTCTGTGTTGATTTTTTTCAGTTACCTCCAAACAAATGTATATTAATGTCTTTTAATTCTATCAAATGAGCATTACTAATTTAAATTCTTTCATAGTTGAACTCACTTATATTTCTAAAAGAATGCATCCAAGAATGGAGGAAATTTTAATTGGGGGATAAAATTTTAGAGTTCTTCCCTACATTTCCCAACATTTTCTTTTTCTTTTTGAAACTTCAATGCTGAAGGCTAATTCTATACTTCCAAATCTTAGGATTAGTTACAGAAGCGTCCATAAAAATGCCACCTTGGTAAATTTTGATACTTGGCAGTACATTTGAAGCCATTTATAGGAGAAATTTGTCTTTTCTTTCTTTTATGAGGAAAATGTACTCAATTAGAGTAAATTTTTCTTAGTACTATTTTTCAGTACCAAAGAAAAAATTAATCCAAACCCAGTGCCAATGGTTTTCCTTCAATTCTTTCCACGCCGTTTTCTCAGCCATTGTTAACAATGGATTGCAATGTAGGTGAGTTTTACGGGTTGTTCTCTGAAGATGAATAGGAATATATATGCTTGGCAGTATGACATTTATGAATTTAGCAGATATGTACTTTGGATTGACAAGCATTTTCAGCTCTTAACAAACATAACCCAGGTTAACTTGGCTTTGTGTGTCTAGCTTACACTTATAGATGACACCAAGTTGTCCATGAGGTGCTGGTAGAAATGTTTGAACAATAAAAAGATAGTCCTGAAGGTAGTAGCATAAGGGCCCTTATCAGGCAGGTAAAGCAGTATTGTAAAAATTCCATGGATTCTTAAAATCACTTTCTACTATAAAGGCTACTAAAATCCATCTCAAATTTGATTTTCAAAGTGAGATTGAGTAGATATGTCTAACACATTAAAATTATCTGTAGCTTGAAAAATATAGATACCAATATTTTACATGGTAAATTAATAGAAATGCCAAGAGGACCCTAGAGGCTACTCTATAAAGAGACATTGATGAGAAAAAAATGTGGAGAACCAGAGGTTATGTGTTGAAGTAAAACATTGTTTTTATAACATCAAAGAATCAAGTCTGCCAACAAGGTGAATGAATTTAGAAGATTCACCCTGAAAACTTCTAGAGAACATTCCAGCGCAGTACACACCATGAAGAGATTTATGGCAGTAAGCAGAGAAGTCAGCTTTCTGAAACCCCAATGTTAACAAAGTCAGAGTTTTGTTTTAGGTTGTTACATATCTGTCATTTATAATACTGTAACAGAGAACCAGTAGATTGAATTAAGCTCAAATGAACCTTGAACTTAGTTACATAGATTAGTATTAGGATTAGTTGGATAAATGGGTGCTTTTTTAAATTAGTATTTATGAGATTTCTTCATCTGTCTTATTTATTTATTAAAGCAGGATTTCCTCAAATTGATTCTGTCAGTTTTTAGATGTTAGAATTTTGTCTAATGTCTTTAGTGTAAAGAACATTTCCTGTATTCATAAATAGTAGATCATATTTTTAAATAAGAGATGTAAAGTGTTACTGGTAGAAAAGTGTTGTCTTCAAAATGTGTGTGTTTGTGAAAGAAATACCGTAGCCAAAAAAAAAAAGTGTTTTGTGCACTGTCCAGAATTAAAAATGTTTTGAATCCTCTGGCTACTATCTGGCAACTTTTGGTATAAAGTCTTGTTATCATTAAAATGGCTTGCAGGGGAACTTTTTTTTTTTTTAAACAGGTTTACATTCCTTCCCATTCTTTCCTGACTTCCAACTGCTATGCCTAAAGCACCACTGGTATTTTGGTATGCCAGACAATCTTTTTTTTTTTTTTTCTCCAGTCCTGGGCTTGAGCTCAGGGCCTGAGAACTGTCCTTGAGCCTCAGCACCCCTTTTGGCTTTTTTTTTTTTTAATGTATGTGGTACCAAGGAATCGAATCCGGGTCTCTGTGCATGCTAGGCAAGCAGTCTACCACCTGGCCAAACTCCAGGCCTGTAAACTAGACAATCTTATAAACAGTTTGCTTATATATTTTCTCAAGCATCTGTCTAACAATCACATAAAAACCTCCAGCATGCTTTCTTTGTGCTGCCTTTGTGCCTGGATAGGATTCTGCCCTTATAACACAAAGAGCATTAATTGGTCTCATTATCCCTTCCCAGATTTTGTGTGTGGGAGAAGGTGGAGTGTGTGGGAGGGGGAGTTGAGGCTTGAACTCGGCCTGGGCGCTATCCCTGAGCTCTTCAACTCAGGGTAAGGCTACCACTTTACCCTTGAGCCTAGCCCCACTTCCCATTTTCTAGAGGTTAATTGGAGATCAGTCTCAGGTCCTTTTGTGCCCAGACTGGCTTTGAACCTTGATCCTCAGATCTCAGCCTCCTGAGTAGCAAGGATTACAGGCGTGAGCCGTCTAGCCCAGCTTCCAGGAGTTTTCTATCCTATAAAAGGACAAATTATAGAAATGTTGTAGGCAAGTATATAATAACTTTTACAATATTGGTATCTCTTCACTTGTCCAATGTCTTTGTCAGTCACTTCCTCAGTCACTTTCATTTCTTGTTTTGGTCACCAGGGCTATATATATCAAGCCATTCTAAACTCATCACTGTAAAACTGCAACCAATACTCATCGAATCTGTGGTTCAGGAATGTGCACAAGGCGTAGAAAGGATGACTTATGTCTGTCCCATAATGTCTGGTTTTTAAATTTAGGATGATTTGAATATCTGAGGGTTGAAATCATCTTCAGGCTACTTCCCTCAAATTTCCAATGTCTGAGTTGGCATGACTTAAAGGCCACATTTAGCTGAGAACGTTAATTGGAGCACCCACTCATAGACTGTTTCATGGTTTGGGATATTCTCAGCACAGGTCCTGTAAGGCACCAAGAGGAAATATCGAAACCCTGTGTGGGAAACCAAATGCGTGAAACCATAAAAATCAGTCTGGTATTTATGACCTAATATTTTATGATGGCACTGTACTGTTTGCAATTGGTTGAAACAATTTTCCGATTTAAGGGAAGAGGACTTAGACTACAATTTGTGATGAGAGGGCAGAGGACACATTTTTTTCCTTTTTTCTTTTTCTTTTTTTTGTCTATCATGAGGCTTGAACTCTGCACTTAGGTGCTGTCACTAGGTCTTCGGCTCAAGGCTACTTGAACTATATTGAGCCTTTTGTTCTTTGTATTTCAAGAAGGCTACACTGGATTTCAGGGGATATCTGTAAATTTATTTTTCTTAATAAAATTAAAGTTGAAATATACTAAAGATGGATGAGAATTTTCAGCATACACATTTCTAAGCTGTAGTAATTTTTTGGCTTAGAAGTAATTAACAAGAAATCTTATATTTCCTTTTACTATTCTGTAAAAATTTATATGGTTTTGGTTCTTTCCCAAGTTATTACAAAGAAAAATTTCAACCTTCATATGTGATTGCTTTTGATATGCTGGACTCAAGAAAAATGACATCTTGAGCTTTATTTATATTTGTTAGGATTTAAGTAGAAAAAAATACCTGTACTGTATTATCATTGCCCATGCTACTCTTTAAGAGAATCAAAGTTATTGCATCTCTGAGGATAGATTTAAGTATTAGATTTTTGGCATGCTATGGCTTTCTTTTTTGGTCTAGCAATCCCTCTCTCTCTCTCTTTCTCTCTCTCTCTCTCTGTCTCTGTCTCTCTCTGTCTCTCTCTCTCTCCCTCTTTCTCTCTCTCAATGCCCCTGTCTCTTTCCCACATTCTGTCTGTCTCTATTTTGTTGGCAAACATATGGGAACTACTATGTAGATTAATGTAATATAATAGCTGTTAATTTAGGTTTTAATACACTTTACATGGACTGGTACAGCTTATAGAAATTTAGCATTTTATTTTAATTAGCTAAAGAATTAATAGAGAGCTCCATGTGCACTGAATCTAAAAATGACTTTCCATAATAACCAATGAATTTGTTGTTGGCAGAAATTACAAATATATATAAATTCTTAAATTTATTTTTTCTTTTCTTCCCTCATTATTTTCCTTAAGACTGTATCCAGTATGACAATGTGTTTTAGTTATAAATTCAAAAGTATCTTATGCTCAAATGTTTGTAATTGTGATATATCTTGAAATAAAATTTAACAAAATGTTATGACATTACTATCTTCCATTTACATGTTTTCAGAGTAATAAAAAAAACTGGTTTGGACGGGAAGTTTGGCCTAGTGGTAGAGTGCTAGCCTAGCATGCACAAAGATCCAGGCTAGAGCTCTAGCCTTGAGAAAGTCCAAGGACAGTGCTCAGGCCCTGAGCTCAAGCCCAGGACTGGCAAAAACAACATCAACAACAAAAAACTGGGTTTGGAACTGGTTGGAAAACCAGAAGGAAATTCTGTTTTCATGGTGTATATATGTTTATATTTCAGCTTATACTGTAGGAATGAATGGAAATGGATCAAACTTACAAGCTTATAATACAATTTTCATTTTATTTTGAACATATTTTGCATATTATAAAAATATTGATCACAGTGAGCTTTACCAATTGTTATTGCTATGAAAAATGAATGCAGGAACAATATCTTTAGTGGAAATAAATTATATAGTCATTATTCTTTCTTTTCTTTTTCTTTTTAAATCACTAGAGAAACACCTTAGATGTTTGGTCATTGGCAGAAAACCAGTCATTGAATGAGGCCTTTTGCAGACGAGCGCCAGTCCATTTCTGCAAAGTTATCCACATGGATCGGAAACAGACTTTTTTAAGTCTTTGTGATCACGACCCTACAGGGTCTCTCTGTTCATAGACAGTTCTCCATGGCAACAGTTTTTCATGATAGAAAAATGATGAATGAAAAACAGTACAATCTTAGTTCATATGCGGTCTTTTCCAATATGAAGGGACACAGCGACAAACTTCCTCACTAAATGAAAGTCCTCGCTCACAATTCTTCACTCGATTTGTACATGGTCGCCTGTAACAACTAGAGAAACAGAGAAGCACAGGTGTTAAAGGCCAAACAATGACTTCATTGGGTTTCTTGCATATTTTTGTGAATTTAAACTAGAACAAAATGACTAATTTCATCACAACTGTGTTGTAGGATCATAAACAGGTTGGACAGAGTAACCCAGATTTTAGAGGAATGGAAAAGACTTTGAGAACATGTCTTGCTTGCTGAGGTAACAAATACAATGACGGGTGTATTTTCTTTTGAAGTACTTTTCTGTTTCGTGGATGAAAGCGAACATAAAACAGAAATTTTGAAAAAAGATGAATATTTAAGGTCTGCTGAGTTACTGTAATCACATAAACAGGATTCATAAGTCTGGAATTTGTATGGGACCCAGACTTTTAGGCAATTAAACCCAGCTATCTTGGCTGCATCTTGGTGGTCCGTGCTGAGCAGCCCTGCCCACAACTCTTGTGTTTCTACTTAGCAGCTGCTGCCTGTGTGACGGTGGGCTCCATATGAAATGCTTTGGTCTGAGGCAAAGGAGGGCAGCCAATAGCACTCAACATTGGAAATCCCTGCCCTGCCCTATAAGACTTTCAATTTCCTGTGTTGCTGAAAGGGCAAATTACAAGCTAATCTGTCAGTAACTTAGTAGCTCTAGTGAGCTGACTTTCTTCAAGAACTTTCTGGAATATATGTGTACCTAACATGTAGGATGTGCAGCAGAGGTGTGGTGTGTGTAGGGAGCATGCATGATGGCTTAGGGTGAAAGTTTAGAATTATGCTATAATAAAACTCTACATTTTAGTTTTAAATTCTATCTCTTTTATTATAAAAGAGAAATCATAACTAGTCAATATTTTAAAGCTTATCTTAAATAGAAAGCTATCAACATATTATAAATATAATTTTTTACTTAAAAAGAATGGTCAATGAAAGCTGCTGATTAAGGCAGAAGACAAAAGGACTTAACATGGCATTCACACTTGTGGAATGAATACTTTTGGAATGAATATTTCAAATATTGAAATACAAGAAAATGAGATGTAGGGGCCGAGAGTTTGGCCTAATGGTTTAAGTGCTTGCCTAGCATGCATGAAGACCCGGGTTCGATTCCTCGGTAGCAAATACATAGAAAAAAAAGCCGGAAATTGTGCTGAGGCTCAAGTGGTAGAGGTCTAGCCTTGAGAAAAATCTAAGGACAGTGCTCAGGCCCTAAGCTCAAGCCCAGGATTGGCAAAAAAAGAAAATGAGATGTAATAAATGCAATTAAATAGTTAATACTGAAATTCTCTTTTGCTCTATAAACCTGGGATTTATACACTTAGAAAACTTGAACATATGAAAAGTTCCAGCAAATTGAAAGTAAGCTCAGTGCTTACTGATTTAATACTAGATTAGAGTACATGAAATTATGAGTTCAATCCTCAGTATGGCAAATGAAACAAAACATAACAATATCTTTCTGGATATAATAATGTAGTCTGAGTTGAGTGTTGATGGCTCCTGCCTGTAATACTGGCTAGTCAGGAGGCTGAGACATGAGGATCTCAGTTTGACGCCAGCCCTGCAGGAAAGTCTGTGAGACTTATCTCCAATTAACCACCTAAAAATTAGAAGTGGTGCACCACTTCTAGTTCTTTGGTACTAGTAGAGTGCTAGTCTTGAGCTCAAAAGTAGAAGGACAGCACTCAGGCCTTGGTTTCAAGTCCCATGACCAAAAAAAGAAGATAGATAGATAGATAGATAGATAGATAGATAGATAGATAGAAATATTTTTACTGGTCAAGAGAGTAGAACTATGTAAAGAGTTTAAAATGTAATTATTGCTTGAATATTTTAAAGAAGAAAAGGTATGTATAAAGATCTCTAGGATTTTAAGGGGAAGAAAAAAATACAAGCAGTAAGATAATTAGACTCATCAAAGTCTATGTAGTAGCTAAAGTGACAGGTCATCAGAAATAAAAATTGTATGGAATCAGCCTAGATGCCTCTCAGTGAATAAATGAATCATGAAAACATGTTACATATACAGAATTACATTTTACTTATCCATTAGAAAGAATAATTATTGCACTGTTTGCAAAGAAATGGAAGGCTAAGCGATATAAATCAGACCCAAAGAGACAAAGATCGCATGTACTACTTTTCTTCTCAGAAATTACAATTGGTTTATAAATATGTAAGTAAATACTTTGGTATGCAGGTGAACATAAATGTACTAACTGAAACATGGCACATTCAGAATAGGACTAAGTGTAATTCTTTAAAAAGTCAAAATAATAAACATCAACATTCAACAAAATAAACATCAGGAAAGAGGTACTTGAAAAGGGTAAGATGGAGTCATGGGGAGTAGGTAGGTAAAGGAAGAAAAGAAAGAAAGAGAAAACAGTAAAAATGTCAATGCATATCATATAAAAATTTTAAAAGCGAGGGAAAGATTGAGTTGGTAAAAATTAGTAAGAATGTTGAAAGGGGTGACATAGATCAAGACACCCACTGTATTCATAAATTTTTGTTAATTGGCAATTCCTTTGTAAAACTACGTAAAAGAAAATAGAAAATACAGTAAAACAAATAAAAATAAGAGTACAAAACTCCTGAGAATCAGCTAGATGGCCTGTACTACTATAGAAGAACAAGCTATAGTGAACAATACAAATTAAAGCACATACAAATAAGATTTCAGTTTCATCTGTTGAAATGTCATTGTCTATTCATACTTTACAGAGTTGATGGGAGAAGAGAATCTAGTGAAAGCCATTAAAAATAAATAATCTGATAATTAAATGGACAGCTAGGAAACTATGATCATGGGAACAGACTAAAAAGGCTTTAGGTTAGAGGAAGGGCACCAGAAATGACAAAGTGGACAAATACAACGTCTCCATTAGTTCTGGTGACTTGGAAGCTGACCATAGATGAAAAAACTTTTACTCAGCGGGCATAAACCAAACTCTAGGCAATGGGTTAAGTGGTGGATGAAAAAGAGGTAAAGCCCCAAAACACCAGCTTACAGTTGGGTGCTAGTAGCTCATGGCTGTAATCCTAGCTATTCAAGAGGCTGAGCTCTGAGCATTGCAGTTTGAAGCTAGCCTGGGTCGAAAAGTCCCTGAGAGACTCTTACCTCTGATTGATAACTCAAAAACTAGAAGTGAGGCTGTGGCTCAAAATAGTACAGTGATAACCTTGAGCAAAAGAGCTCAGGGACAGCATCCATTCCCTGAGTTCAATCTCCACAACAAACAAAAAAAACCACACATGCTTACTTCCTGAGAAAGTCTGAAGAGGACAGAGCGTGGTTGCTCAGTATCATAGTAAAATGTTAATAAAATGGAAACAATACAGAACTGTCTATACAACTGGAGACATTAAAGTTTCTTATGTGAGAGGGTATGGGTGCTCGAAGTTTGTTGAAAAGTTATAGATGTTAAAAGCAGTTAAATAGCAGCTCTCCTTATTCTTCAAGTTTATAGAGATATAAACCCATAGATTAATACTGAAAATCAGTGGATCCAATAGCTTAATGTTTTTCTTCTGCGATGAAAATTGGGCAAAAAGCCAAGGTTTAAGTAAAGAGGTTTGAGTAATTCTGAGCTTATTCATTTACCTCACAAGTCCATTAAATACTTTAACGTAAATATTCTCGTTTCTACATAACATCCTCCAGTGAGAATCGCCATTCCACACATTGTGACTTCTATATTAAAACTTGGAACAGTTTGTCCTAAATTACATCTGAATATATCAAACATTTTTGTAGCTATATTGTGAATATAACTAACAATCCGTACAATTCATGTCTGGCTTTGTTTTTGGGGGGGTGGGGTGGGGGGCAATGAATTCATTGCCATGAAAGGTTAGCATTCATGAAAGTTCTAATGAGCTTAGTTAAGAGAATTGTTCCTGGGCTGAGAATTTTTGATTTTCAGCCAAAGAGTCTGATGCTACTCATGGAGGTAACTTACCTGCAAGTTTGATGGTGGAACTTTTTTCCCTTTAATAAGCATTTGTGTGGATTTTCTGAGCACTCACAAATACATTTTTCAGGATTTAGGGGTTGGTGTTTGGGGCAGGTTCTGTTACACACACACTGGCATGTGTTCTCATCGAATTCTCTGTTGACCCCACATGGGTTGGAGAAAAGTTTGCCTTTACAGATGCACTGGCACGTCTCCTTGTCGAGTTCTTTGTAAGGGCCGCAGCCGGAAGCCGGAAGTCCCGCCTTGCAGACGCACTGGCACGTCTCCTTGTCTAGGTCTTTGTAAGGGCCGCAGCCGGAAGGCTGACGGCCCGCTTTGCAGACGCACTGGCACGTGTCCCTGTCTAGTTCTCTGTAAGGTCCGCAGATGGAATCATGGTGTCCCGCTTTGCAGACGCACTCGCACGTGGCCCTGTCTAGTTCCCTGTAAGGTCCACACCTGGAATCATGATGTCCCCCTTTGCAGACGCACTGGCACGTGTCCCTGTCTAGTTCTTTGTTAGGTGCACACTTGGACTCAGGACGTCCCTCTTTACAGACGCACTGGCACGTGTCCTTGTCTAGTTCTTTATAAGGTCCACACTTGGAAGCCGAAAGTCCCCCTCTACAGACGCACTGGCACGTGTCCTTGTCTATTTCTTTGAAAGGTTCGCAGCCGGAAGCCGGAAGTCCGGCCTTGCAGACGCACTGGCAGGTCGCATTGTCTAGTTCTTTATTAGGTCCGCAGCCGGAAGCCGCAAGTCCGGCCTTGCAGATGCACTGGCAGGTTGCATTGTCTAGTTCTTTATTAGGTCCGCAGCCGGAAGCCGGAAGTCCCGCCTTGCAGACACACTGGCAGGTTGCATTGTCTAGTTCTTTGTAAGGTCCGCAGCCGGAAGCCAGAAGTCCCGCCTTGCAGACGCACTGGCAGGTCTCCTTGTCTAGCTCTTTATAAGGTCCGCAGTTGGAAGCCAGAAGTTCCGCCTTGCAGACACACTGGCACGTGTCCTTGTCTAGTTCTTTGAAAGGTCCACAGTTGGAAGTTGGAAGTCCCGCCTTGCAGACGCACTGGCAGGTCGCATTGTCTAGTTCTTTGTAAGGTTCACACGTGGAATCATGTCCCTCTTTACAGACGCACTGGCACGTCTCCTTGTCTAGTACTTTGTAAGGTCCACAGCTGGAATTAAGATTCCCCTCTTTACAGACGCACTGGCACGTCTCCTTGTCTAGTACTTTGTTTGGTCCGCAGTTGGGATCTTGATATTCCTTTTTACAGACGCACTGGCATCTGTCCTTGTCTAGTTCTCTGAAAGGTCCGCAGCTGGCATTAGGAGGTCCACCTTTACAGACGCACTGGCACGTCTCCTTGTCTAGTTCTTTGAAAGGTCCACAACCCGAAGCCAGAACTCCCGCCTTGCAGGCGCACTGGCAGGTCTCCTTGTCTAGCTCTTTATAAGGTCCGCAGTAGGAAGCCAGAAGTTCCGCCTTGCAGACGCACTGGCACGTGTCCTTGTTGAGCTCTTTGAAAGGGCCGCAGCCGGAAGCCGGAAGTTCCGCCTTGCAGACGCACTGGCAGGTATCATTGTCTAGTTTTTTGTAAGGTCCGCAGCTGGAATCCTGATTCCCCACTTTACAGACGCACTGGCACGTCTCCTTATCTAGTTCTTTGTAAGGTCCGCAGCTGGAATCCTGATTCCCCTCTTTACAGACGCACTCGCACGTGTCCATGTCTAGATCTTTGAAAGGTCCACACCTGGACTCATGATGTCCCCCTTTACAGACACAATTGCATGTGTCCTTGTCTAGTTCTTTATAAGGTCCGCAGATGGAAGTATGATGTCCTTTGCAGACACAATGGCACGTCTCTTCATCCAGCTCTTTGTTGGGTCCACAGATATCATGGAATTTTGGCATATCTAGATGAAAACAGGACATTTTTCATTGTACCTTATTGGATTCTAAATATGTTGCACAACAATTCAGTGTATTTAAATACTGTTTCTTTGTTGTGTTTTGCCTTCAAGCAGTGAGTGCTTACAAGATGGGCAAGTTCCTCTACAAAGACGTTAAAAATAATTCCACTGTGAAATAGGAACTGTCCTGTTTTGTAGTTACATATTTCAAGGAATGATGATCAGAAGATTTTACAAGAAGGTTAAGTAGGAAAATATATCTTAATTGAAATATAGCTTAGATATGGAACAAAGTATGGTTCTGCTTACCATCTTCAGTGTGTAAAGAAAATGAGAACTCTTCCTCAGGTTGGCATCTGCAGTAGTAATTATTCCAAATCTGATTCATGGGGCAAGTTTTGTTAGCTGTTTCACACCTTAGGAAGAGAGGTAGTGTTAAAAAACACTATAGTTGGGAGATACGATAAATCATTTCTTTCTGTGTATATTACATATCAATACACACTTATAAAGATTTTAGCATATATAGAATTATATGGATGAAACATGAACTTAGCTCTTCTCAAGATACCCAAACCTCTACCCATGGTGAACTTCTAATTCTAAAATTACCCTGTTGTATTATCTTACACGACTCCAGACTTTTATCTTCTTAAAGCCAAATATATATATGTATATATATATATATCTGTGTGTGTGTGTGTTGTGTGTGTGTGTGTGCGTGTGTGTGTGTGTGTATAATCCATATGGATTCAGCTTATAAAAAGATATGATAAAGGTTTTCATGATACTCTAAAATCCTCCTTTTCCACTGTGGACTATGTTATGGATGTTTCATGTGACATTTAATGAACTTAGCAATGGAATGATAATCTATAAAAGACCATTGTTTAATTTCTTGAGGAAACATGTCTTTCATCTATTTAGTTTTCTCAAGTAATTTTAGGTAACATCTATATATACACAGTTACAAATTTATTTTTGAAATATAGTTTAAACTGCAAAGTCTTTGCAATAGATAAATTCCACTTTACATTCCATCGACAAGATATCAAAGTAATCAAAGTATATGTTTTGTTTTCTTTTGTTCTAGCCAACCTGTTTCTTCTCTCTTTCCCCTTCCTGTACTTCTTACTTTGTTTTTTCATCTTCTTTACTGGGATTAGTAAAATTTAGGAATTTCAGTTAAGTATGCCCTTAAAACACTCCTTTGAGTCTCTAAGTGCTAGCTAATTGGGATGTCTTCATAATGGTGCATGTATGCCAAGAACCCTTTCATTTGCCAGGTTGTGTGCCCTCTGTGATGAACACATGTTGCTGGCTATTGCTTATCATTTCCTCCATAGTTGGCATGAATCATTCCTTTGAAAAGCCATTTGATTTTGGAAAATGACATTTAGAAGTAGCTATTACTGGGGACGGGAGTCTGGCCTACAGGTAGAATGCTTGCCTAGCATGCACGAAGACCTGGGTTCAATTCCTCGCACCACATACATAGAAAAAAGCTGGAAGTGGTGCTGAGGCTCAAGTAGTAGAGCTCTAGCCTTGAAAAAGTCCAAGGACAGTGCTCAGGCCCTGACCTCAAGCCCAGGACTGGCAAAAAAAAAAAAAAAAGTAGCTATTACTTTATACCAAGTTTTTCTAGTGCCATTAGATTACAAGGGTAATTTAATTTTTTATAGACACACTAGCACAACCTTTTTAGCTCTTTGTGGGGTCACAGCTAGAAAAGGCACATACTGTTTCCTTAGCTAATGTTTACATGGAAGGAAGACTCATGACTTTTCATATCCTAACTTATGAAGTATATACAAACCTCTCTCTGTGTGATTTATCAGTAGATGTTTGTATAGACATCAAATGGAAATATTTATTTATAGCTCCCACATCTTTCATCTCAACACAAAACAGCAGTATGTGGTAAAAAGAAGGTTCAGTTACAGTCTGAATTGGTAGAATATAAGAATCATATGTAGATATCTTAAAAAATACACCAAGTGTAACCAAGCAGGCATGTGATTTGGATGTTTTGAAGAAAAGTTCCAGAGATTTGATCAATATGATGATATGATTCCTTTAAAAATATCCTGAAATGCCTTATAGCACCATAGAAAGGATTTTAAAACATTATTTATTTATTTTTTACCAGTCGGCTAACTGAACTTAGGGCCTGAGCACTGTCCTTGGGCTTTCCTCAAGGCTAGTGCTCTGCCACTTGAGCCACAGCACCACTTCCAGCTTTTCTATGTATGTGGTACCAAGGACTCAAACCCGGGTCTTCACGCATGCTAGGCAAGCATGTTACTACTAGGCCAAACTCCTAGCCCCTAGAAAGGCATTTTTGAAAGAATCAAATCTGCCTATTTGCCTGTCTTCCTTCCTTCCCTCCCTCCCTCCCTCCCGCCCTTTCTCTCTCCCTTCATTCCTCCTTTCCTTCTCTTCTTTTCTTTCCCAATCTCCCTTCCTTCTTCCCTCTTTTCATTGTTTTTCTCTCTCCTTCCTTTCACCTTTTGTTTTTGAGACCAGATTTGGCTAGGTAATGCAGAATAGCCTTAAACTCTTGTTGATCTCTGTCATGGCTACTTAAGGTCTGGAAATACAGACCCTAAGTTGTACTGAACCACCATACTTAGCTTGCAAATCAGTGCTGTACAGTCATCTCTTCCTCTAGGATTTATCAAGGTTTTCCTGTCCATTTGCCTAAAATGACCAGCTTATTCTTAACTCATAGATAACCTTCAGAAATTAATAAGTAACTCTTCCCTTATTGACTTTCTTTAAGAGCCATGTCTCCATTAGCTTGGAGAAAAGATCCATTACTGGGAATTTCCTTAAGTTTTTAATCCTGAATTTGTCATATGATTTTTGCTAGGCTATTTCGTAGCCTACAACTTATAAAGCCTACAAATGTCCATGTATCTACAAAGAAAGCAATTGTGACTTTATCAATAAATATTGATGGATAATATTATGTATTTTGCCACTCAAAATAGTAATAACTATGTATGCAAAGTATGTTTTTGAGAAAAATTATTGCCAGTAAGCAAACAATATTTGTATATTTTTTAGGGAAAAAAATCAAATTATTATTTCCAAACACAATTGAACATTACTTAGGTACACTTTGACTCCATGGTACCAAATTCCTCTAAAATCTTGGCTCTTAAAAATCTTCATATAAAAGTTGTTTGCCTTTACCCAGAACATACTATGTGCTTTTTAAAAATTTCTTTTTTATTTTTACGGTTTTGGTTGGTCATGGGACTTGAACTCTGGGCCTGGCCACTAGAGCTCAACTACTTGAGCCACAGTGCCACTTCCAGTTTTCTAGTGCTTAATTGGACATCAAAGCCTCATGGACTTCTGTGCCTGGGCTGGGTTTGAACTGTGATCCTCAATCTTAGCCTCCTGAGTAGCTACGATTATAGGCATAAGCCACCAGCTTGGTTTTTAATTTTAATCTTGAAAATATAAAATATACATTCAATTAGCAGACTTAAAATACTCAAAGATGTCTTCTCTGGTCTAAAACTACCATATGTTGTTTTTTCCTCAGTGTCTCAACTTATTTATTCAGGCTTTTCTTTGCAAATAAAGGTGCCGATGTGTTTGTGTGCACACACACATGCATGTGCATGCGTGCACATATATTCTGTCAAATTTTTTCACAAAAGATAATATTTTAAAATTTTCATCACAATATTTCCCGTAGTATATTAGACCACTGTAACAGTTTCAAGTAATCTCAATGAAATTCTCTAGCAATTACATGACTGGAGCAAATTATGAGTTAGCTAAATTTAGATACTACTTATCTATTTTCCATACCGACTTATTATTTGTATCCTATCTAGACTTTAACATCCCTCCACCAAATTTTAACAATAGCTCAATTACTCCCATCATCATTAAAATCCCATTCTGCTTTTACAAATGCTGGTAATTTGTGGCCCTGTTGCCTCAGTGCGGAACAACACTTGGATTTAAGTAGTGCACTGTCACATCTGCTGTAGGCACAGTAATGTGGCAGAAACAAGAAAAAGGTAGCTGAGCCACATCCCCAACCCTTGTGTTTATGTTTTGTTTTATTGACATAAGGTTTCACTAAAATTTCTATGCCAGCCTCGAACTTGCCATTTTTCTGTCTATACTTCCCAAGTAGTAGCCATTACATGTGTGTGTACCAAGTCTTCCTTATGGTAGATTTTTTTCCTTTTCATTATTATTATTTTTAAGTGGTTATACAAAGGAGATGCCATTTAAGAAAGCAGTTTATGAATCAATAGTCCTGAAATCTAAAGTAAATGTATTTGAAATATGTGGCCCCAGAATATTTCATCAGTATGAATGCATTTTAATGTTGAAATTTAAAAGCCATAAGACTTTCCTGAATTACAAAAAAAAACCTGTATTTGGAGTAAATGCACCCTCATATTTCCTAAATGATGTTCCCTGCTCAAAAGTAAGTAGAAAGTTCTTAACATTTAAAATAATTAAAACATTAAAGGGTGGAGTGAACAAAATTTCTAAAATATTTTTATTTCAGAATGACAGGAAATGTTGTCATGGCAAGTAAAATATGCTTATCACTATCCTGTTTTAATCTGCAAAACATTTCTGTACTCCTGGAATTATTGTTCAAGAGAAATCAATGTGCATATGCATCCTAACTTTTAATAAGTAAGTTGTTTCATATATGTCATTTATAAAGACTACTGCATCAAATGCACATTTCTCTACAAAGTCAAGGGCTGTACATTTCACAGTACCTCTATGTGGAGAATGTGGTAAACATGATTTCTCCTCCACCCAGAAGACTTATAACTGTGATATAGGATAAAGTTACTTTTATGATTTCAAACCTCACCTGATTGGCTTAGCTACTTTAATTTTTCCATAAAAATCCATTTGGATTCAGTTTCATGTACCAGTATGATCATACAATATAGTATTTCACATAGCATAGTATCTTTCGGGTAAAGGCCACTTGTCATAAATTAGTAGACAAAGATGGTGAGATATTTGTGTTTAGTTTTTTTGAGCAGTTAGAAGTCACTATTTCTGGCCAGAAGAATAAATGAAGTCCTGAAAAGCTTATCTAGAAAATGAGGAAGTGGATAACACTGTTCAAAAATAAATGTACTTATTAACTTTCTTACATAACTGTAACCCCTCTGTAAATCACCCTTACAATAAAAGAAAAAAAAACCTTATCTATGTATACAGGAGTAACAGAAAAAACTGACAATTAGACAACTGGTTTGAAAGAAATGACATATCAGGAATCCAATGAAGTAGATAAAGGAAGGAAAGGATGAAAATGACATATAAGTAGGAAAAGATAGCTCTCCCTCCCCCAAATAATAAAAAAAAGTATTTTAATGGCCTAAAACAAGAAACAGTGAGTGATAATTTATTTTAAAGCCTTCAGAAACATGAGAATGAACACTACCATGAATAATGGTAAAAATGAAAAAAAATTATGTTTTATGTACTTAAATCTGATGTGATTGCATAGACATACAAGTTCATATTAAACAGAAGTCAAAAATACATTTGATGAGTACACACTGTAGCCAGGAGTGCCAACAGAAAGAGTGAATGAGGGAGACTATGGTCAAAATGTGCTCAAAACAATGAAACCTGTTGGTTTTTTTTTTTTTTAGAAGGGGGAAAGGATGGAAACAGAAGCGATGTGTTTTTCAGAGTTCATAGGATGTACATACGGGAATGTCACAATGAAATACACTACTACTTATAAAAATCATTTTTTTCTTTGCCAGTCCTGGGCTTGAGCTCAGGGCCTGAGCACTGTCCATAGATTTTCTCAAGGCTAGAGCTCTACCACTTGGGCCTCAGCTCCACTTCTGGCTTTTTTCTATGTATGTGGTACTGAGGAATTGAACCTGGGTCTTTGTGCATGCTAAGCAAGCACTCTACCACTAGGCCAAACTCCTGGCCCCTCATTTTTTCTTTTTTTTTTGCCTGTCCTGGGCTTGGGCTCAGGCCTGCACAGCACAATGTCCTTGGACTTTTTCAAGGCTAGAGCTCTACCACTTGAGCCACAGCACTACTTCTGGCTTTTTTCTATGTATGTGGTACCGAGGAATTGAACCCAGGTCTTCAAGCATGATAGGCAAGCACTTCACCACTAAGTCAAACTCAGGGCCTCTCTTTTTCCTTTTAATAATGAATATGGTTAAGACCTCCAAATGTACTTCCAGAAGCCACAAGAACAGAGATATGATTCCAGCTCTTAGTAGAGAAGAATTAACAAGGGAAACTGGACTGGCAAAGTGAAGAGAACTCTTGGGACTAAAAGAAGTGGTTCAAACTACCTTTCTCTTTATTTCAGGTGGTCATTGTCCCAGACATTTTCTTCATGGTAAAGAGGGCAGATTTCTGACAATTAAATTAAACTATCCTTAAGTTTCCCTTCGGATATTCCTGGGGCACAGATCACAACCTTCCAAACTAAGAACTATAATAATATCAAGTGATTCAATGGGGTGGGGGAGAATTTTAGGATATTATGTTTATTGTCAAGCATCCTAAAGTGCAAAGTTGCCTTAATATTTTTGTAATATAGATGCCTTTCCATCAATTATACTTGTGCTACAAATATTTGGGAATGCTTCATTCATATCCATTCTATATACACTATAAATGCTAACGAATGTTTGACCTAGTGGTAGAGTGCTTGCTTAGCATGCACGAAGACCCAGGTTCGATTCCTCGGTACCACATACATAGAAAAAAGCCGGAAGTGGTGCTGAGACTCAAGTAGTACAGCTCTAGCATTGAGAAAGTCCAAGGACAGTGCTCAGGCCCTGAGCTCAAGCCCAGGACTGGCAAAAAAACAAACAAACAAACAAAATGCTAATGAATGAAGAGCTGAGCTGCATCTATAATCTTAGAATCAAATGGTAATAATGTATATTGACTCAGTCTAAGCTATTCCCAGGTTCAGGATGTGATGTTTTATGCAGTTCCTTCTCTCTGATCAAATACTAGTATCTTCCAAATTAAGAAAATGAGATGGGAAGCAACTTGAGTAACACATGATACTTTGTTAATCTGAAATAGTAAGATGAGAAAATTCTTTCAAATAATTAAGCACTATTTCAATACTACCATTTGTGCTGAAAGAAGAACCAGGGATATCTATTTCAATTGTATTACAATTACATACAATAAATTATGCATGTAAGTAAGGCAACTGAATGTTAATCAATGCCAGGTTATTTATATTACTTTTGCTTTAGGCTTACATCTTACCAAGGCTTAATTAAAAAAAAGTATTGTTTCATTGGCAGTACAGGGATTAGGCAAGCATTGTACCTTTATTGTACCACACCTCAGAAAGACATTTAAAATTGGACATTGTATATGAGTTAGTACTCCTACTTTCATGAATATGTATTCAAGTGGTCAACCTACCAAACAGTGTGGAGAGTGATATGCTATTCCTAATAATTCTTCTTTTAAATGTCTGGCCTATATACTGGATTTCCAATTCTTGGTTCATTTTACTTATTTATTTTTGTACTGGTACAGGGACATAAATGCTGTACCCTGTGTGTTTTGCTCAAGGCAAGCGCTCTATCACTTAAGCCATAGCTTCACTTGGAGCTTTTGGTAGTTAGTTGTAGATAAGGAGTCTCACAGCTTTTACTGTACAGGCTGGCTTCCAATTACAATCCTCAGATCTCAGCCTCCTGAGGAGCTAGGATTACAGACATGGTCAACAGTATGTAGCTTCAGTTTAGTTTAATTTTCATAGTATATACTATAGATTTTTGTGACTTTATATTTGATGCAAAGTACAGCAAATTTTACAGAACTTCTTTGAATAAATTTGGGTTTACTTGAACATAATTTTGCATTAGTAGAGGATACAGAAAAAATAGATTTAATTCATACTCACTGTGATAATGTTGCTGGCAGGGAGCGTCTAATAATTGAATGAACTTGTCTGTAAACATCCAGTTTAGACATGCATCGGCAGGAAGTGTGATTGGCAAAACTGACTGTTACTGGTTTGGGGCCTTGAGAGAGAGGCACTGTAATTTCAAACAACTACAAGGAAAGGACAAAACAAGAAATAAATTATGTAGATGCTATAAAGCACTTTTTATGATAAATGTCAGAGGCCAAAAAAATTGAGATTAGCGCTCTATGAAAAGATGGTGCTGGGTAACAATGGCAGACATGCCATAGCAATAAAGTAAACCTGCTTTACTCCCCAAGCACTACCTTTTATCAGAATAATGAATAGTGTATATGCTTGTCTCATGTCACTATTTCTGAGGCATATTCGAATTATGATAACAAGTAATAATTCCAGAGCAGTGATGTGACACAGCAATGTGTTTGAGAAAAGAAGATTGTGTCTGAGTTCTCAATTATTTAACATCAAAGTTTAAAATATTCCAGCTATTTTCAAAGAGGCACGAATCATCTGTAGTAAAAAATCTTTGTGATTCATGAGCAAAGTTCTTGGCTGTACATCCTAGAAATGCTTGGTGAAGTCCTATTTATGTAAACTGAACACACAGACATAAATTACATAAACATAAAATTAATTTTCAGTCCAAAGTAAATTTCTCCACAAACGTAGTTTTACATGTCTCAGATCTCCTGTGAATTTATTGTGTTTAAAAGCAGGCACATTTGTTATTTAATAGATAAAGCTGTGCTTTTATAATTTTGACACAGGCCTTATAAAAATGAGGCAGCACATTTTATGTGATTCTGGATTCTTGTCTTAAACTATTGTTTGACTAAGATCTCAGTCTTAATGACTTAGTTAGGAGCACGTTAGTCTTCCTCCAATATATAATATTTTGAGTCAAACACACAAATTACTGACTCAGTAAACATGTAAATTTCAATTTCTAATGTTAACATTCAAGTATTATTAGGTAAATGTGAATCCCCTGAGAATTAGCTGAGTCACATGCTATTCGCTGTCTTTAGGCAAGCTGAGCACTGTTGGCAAAGGGTAATTTATTTCAGAGTCTTGAAAATTGACCCCCATCTATAATTTCATGCCACTACTTGAGGAGAATTTATATTATCAAAGGGAGACTTTCAAAATGAGTTTTAAACAACAAAATGCTCTCACTGGCAGTAACCTGGATGGATTGTGTTAAATGAAGTAAACCAGAGAGACAACGTATGGCAGGTGACCTCATATAAAAGGACAGTATAGAGTTGCTTTGATTGAAATGAAGACAGTGGTGACTATCAGAAGCCAGGGAGAGAGAAGGGGATAGGGAGAAATGGAGGAGAGATAGGTAAATGGGGGGACAGAGGGGTAGTTAGGGAAGACAAGAAGTTCTAGTGAGTGTTTGCACAGGTTGGCAACTATAGGTAGTGACTGTGTACTCTGTATCTCTTAAAAGTTGGAAACTGTGATTATTTCTGCCATACAGAAATAATTCGTTTGCGAAAAGATATGTTTAAACCTTATTACACCATGTACTTTTATTAAACATACAATGTACACAACTGGCATAATTTTTGGTATTTCTAATAACAAAAATGTAATTAGTGGAAACAAGCAAATATTTAATTTATAAGATGTATGCCTTCACTGGAATATATTTGCTAAAACTTCAACTAGGTTTCTTAGTGTAAGAATAACATGTTTCAGGAGAGATAGGCATAGAATATACCTAGACAAGTAACAAGATGCTTTTAATTAGCCATCACAGGATTATTTGAAAAGTAATTTAATTTCTCAGAGCTGTGTTTTATTTAATAATTAGTAAAATGATAACAACTGAAGTATTACTTCATGAGATATTATAGTTTATATAACCTGATGCTTATAAATGTAAAATGCATATGGTTTTTTAGATATTCATAAGTTATTTGAAAACTTCTTATAAGTATTTTTCAGAATGTTGTCTATTCTACAAAATGACCTCAGTATATGATTTCAATCTATGCCAGAATTATGCTTCTGAACACTCTCAAAACACATCTTCTAATGCTGACTGGATAAACTCCTTTGTAAATTTTCTGCATTTTAAGAAGATTTATGGGCCCACCATAAAGAGACACAATTATGGAAGATATACAATATAGTTTATAAAATTAAAAAACTCAAATATGTTTTTAAATTATAGAACTTTTATAGTGAGGGATTGAACTCAGAGACTTGCATATTCTTGACAAATATTCTACCACTGAGCTACATACTTGGTCATTTATTTTTAAGTTTCTTCAATTTATTATTTGAATTTTTCATACTTTGAATACCTTTTATACTTTTGAATACTTTTATACTTTGAATACTTTTTATACTTTTTTATACTGTGACTAATGGAAAGGTGTAGAAATCAGCAAAGTCTGAAGAATGCATGTCTAATAGCAACTAGATATATAGCCTATAGCTACAGGAAACACAAAAGTTTTGAATACATAAGTTGTAATTGAAGACTGAAACATTAATTAGATTAGTTGATATCATTTTTTTCATTACTGGGCACTTCCTTTCTAAAGAAATACGAAGTAAGATTATGCCAATTAAGGAAAAGGAGCACTTAAGAGGTTAAGGGAAGCAAATCATCTACTGATATATCTGGGGAAAAGTATAACATGAAAATGGAAGGCCAAAGGGAAGACAGGAAACCCCAAATGAATAAGGAAGAGTTACTAAAAGGCACATGTATCCAATGTCTTTTCAAAACAAAATAGAGTAGGAACTGAGTGGATACAAGAAGTAACAGAAGTGTCTGTTGGAAGGCAAAGACTGTAAAGGAAGATGAGCAGCAGGAGCCAAAGGAACAAGAGAGTCCCCTATGCCTGGGGGAAAGGGCTCAGACAGCTCAGAGCACCAGGAAGTTTTACTTACAAGATCTGCCATTATCTCATGTGACAGAGGCAGTGAACAGCCTGACAACGATGAAGGAGGGACTCTTGTAGATAAGAGCTATGCACAAGAATCGATGTTTTCCCTCCCCAACTCATGGCAGTTATGTCTGCCATTTCAAGTTCCGTACTGGTCTGTTTTTCAGTGGGAGAAAGAAGCCACAATAACAATCTACTTGTATGCTTGAGACAATATACCTGCTTGTGGATACTGTGTTTACAATTTCAAACCAGGGCTTAGAAAAATTCTCCGGTGAATGGAGAATAACTATTGACATAATACGATACATCTTCCTGGAAAAACAAGGAAACACAGAAGGCTTTAAAAGGTGGGAAGTCACTGATATTAGCAACAGTATAATGAAACTAGTAAAGTGACATTAAAATAAATCATGCTTACAGATTATTTAACTTGTAAATTGAAGGTGTTTTTCTAAGCATTAAAAATTGTGCAAGAGAAAAATCTGGTATTTTTTTCCTAGCCAGATAATGTATTTTTAGAAAATATGAATGCTTTTTAATAAACTAAAAGTATATTTTAAAAGTAATTTTTTTTGGTGGTTCATGGGGCTTAAACTATGCCTGGACACTATCCCTGAGCTCTTCAGCTCAAGGCTACCACCCTACCTTTGAGCCAAGCTCCAATTCCGTTTTTTTTTTTCTAGAGGTTAAATGGAGATAAGAGTCTCAGGTCCTATTGTGCCCGGGCTGGCTTTGAACCTTGTTCCTCAGTTCTCAGCCTCCTGGGTAGCTAGGATTACAGGTGTGAGTCATTGCGCCTGGCTGCAAATCTCTCTTTCAAAAGAAAAATACATACTTTTCAAGTAACTGGCAACTTCCCTTTTTGATTATTTCCTATTATGTAAGAATAACCTAGATCCTGGTTTTAAGAAATGACCATTATGCAGATTTTCTGGATCTACAATTTATTCTTCTACAATTTAAGCACTCATTTAATTCCTCTAAGCCTGCATCTCCTTATCTGTACAGTAGAGAAGATGGCGGTGGTGGTTTCATAGTGCGATTGGGTTCCTCATCTTCTGTTTTCCTCTTCCTCTTTATACCAACACTACTATTAGCCAAGATTTTGATGCATATTTTTGTGCCACAAAATTCACATTTAACATCTAACTTGTTTAGTCTCAATAATGTTATATATTTATGCATACATATATATGTATGTATATGTATGTAAGCATATGTGCATGTACATGGGTATGTACATAGGAGTCTTGGGTTCTCAGGATAATATTCATCAATAATGATTCCTATTTCTGTGCAGCTTAAAGCTAACAATATTAACAAGGTGAATGACAGGGAATGAGAACACACACACTTTCTCTCTTTCTCTCTCTCTCTCTCTCTCTCTCTCTCTCTCTCTCTCTCTCTCACACACACACACACACACACACACACACGAGATTATATTAGAATTGCTTAAGTATCATTTAGTTTGCCACAAATACTATTAGCAAGCAAAAACCTGTATTTTAAATTCCATGGTAATCTGTCTTCACCTATATGAAACTATAAAAGTGAAATCCCCTTCTGTTTAATGAAATATAGTTAAGAAAATTCAATGCATATTCTACAAAATTAAGAAAATTCAGTTAATAGGTGGGCTAGGGAAGGATGGGGAGGATGTTGAAAGGCATGACAAGGATCAAGATTCATTCTATTCATGTAGTATTTTGTTGAATGGCAGTATCACTGTACATCTTGATTGTTGTTCTTAATGTGCTGTTATTTCTCTTCTCCTTTGCTGCCTTTTGGTTAATCTCATATTGTTACTATATCTGATTTTGTTACCTGGTATATCATATAAATGTTTATTTGCTTATTTGAAATAGGAAAGGGAAGGGGGTAAAACAAGATGACTGTGAAGGGGAGAGAAATGGGAACAAAAACATGAAAGGGGGTGTCAATGTGTGAGAAGTAATGCACCTACTTCCCGGCAAATGTAACTGTAAACCCTCTATCCATTACCCCGACAATAACAAATTAAATTAAGATAAAACTAAAATAAAAATAAAAGGAAGAACAGATCTGAATAAAATATCTGTTCTTGGCATTATGTAAAAATTTGTAAAACAATAGGCAGATCCTTGTATATTTTAATAAAATATAAATACTCATCAACCTAAGTTGTATCTTAATATGTGAATACTAATTTCCTTTTCTACACTTAAGCCTTCAAAGTGAAAATATATGTAATATGTTTAGGACTAGCTGTTAGCTTATGTTTATTATATTTAATAAATAGTAGATAGTACCATAATATATTTGATAATAAGCATAATTTAATATTTTGAAAATGGTTTTCCTAAAATGCTTTATTGTTATAAAGTGAACAGTTCATGAATAATAGATGATATTCACCTGTATAGAATGTTGGGTTTAAGTAGTAATAATTAAATTCATGAGGAATATTGATGTTATATACACATATATAAATAGTCTATTCCTATTAAAATGATTTTTGGTGTTAGAATAAATTTTGGTATTAGATAAAAAGGAATTTAAACAAGACTGGAAATTGAAAAAAAAATAGTGGATTGTGAATTCTGAAAACTGAAATGAACAAGAGAAAATAGCAAGTATTCCTAACCTTAGGTCTCTGTTGGTGACTACCAGCATTCTTTAAAAAGAATATTAAATGGTCAATTCTTACCAAGAAGAATGGACTTCAAATAAAGCACTGTTTGAAACAATAGTTTGTTTACCCAGCCTAGTAACAGTTGTAAAGCAACATTCCTGTTTCTACTTGTCTTACAAGCTATTCAAGAAAAAAGGTGTTGAACTTTCTTACCAAGATATCCTGGCACAGTTTCCTGCTAAATTCAAAAGGAATGCTTGCATGAATACAAATGTGATCCTACACTTCTTTCTTTTAAAGCATCTTTATACATAATATACAACCAGCTTTCTTTTTCTACCATGTTTTATTTAGATTAAATATCCCAAAGTTGAGTTCATTAAATTTCAAAGGACAAAACGAAACATTGTGTTTGTTTATAAAATCAGATTCAAAACTACAGAATATTTAAAGGAGTAGTAAGTAAAAATATAAATGGAAAGTTTGGGTTGTCATCAACCAGTCATTCCAGTAACACGGACAATAATTAAGAGCTCTCAGAACTTTAACTGGGTCTAGAAAGAATACCAGACAGCAGATATCCCAACAGGTTTACATTTGGCACTGAATTAATTTTTAACATAGTGATAAAATATATGTACACTAGTATAATTCAAGCTAAAACTCCAAATTAGGAGATTTAGACACACTAGATAAAAATTTGTGAACATCATCAATAAATTATTTTGCACAGATGCCTCCATTATTTTCCTAGGGCAAAGGTTACTTTTTTTTTTTGAAGTTTTTGTATTGTATTATATTGTATTTTATTGTTGGGATAATGTAGCGAGAGGTTACAGTTGCATTGCCAGGTAATGGGTACATTACTTCTCTAATCTTGACACACCTTCTCATGTTTTTATTCCCCATTCCCTGTTCATCCCCTCCCAATCATCTTGTTTTCCTCCTTCCCTTCCCTGTTTCAAATAAACAAGTAAGTGTAAATACAGCATACCAGGTTACAAAGTCACATACAGTAACCACATGAGATTAATCTGGGAAAAAAAGAGATAAATAACTTCACATAGTACATTAAGAACAACAATCAAAAAGACAACTCCCTTTTTTTCTTTTAGTGAATCAATGTGACATACAAACTGGCAGCTGACAATATTTATGAACATCTATTATGCATAAGAAAGTGAATCTCATAAAAGAAAGAGATGGAAAGAATTTCACTAGAAGAGTAGATAATTCAAGCAAAGGATTGGGCTGGGTACTCTATGGACAGGCCAACTCAAAGATTAGGATCCCAAAATCTACAGGAAAGAACATCAGGATTTCATGAATGCTAAGAGAAATGGAGCCACATATCACCAATGAGTCAAGACCAATCACCTTCTCCCAGAGTTTTGCAGTTTAAAAACCAGGCATAAAATATTTAGCAGATAGAAGCAAGGCATTATTTGTTTTGTGGTCAAAAGCTACCCGTTAGCAAAGAATAGAAGATACCAACTCAAATGAGCACAGTTTGGGCTATGCCCCGAGCGCAGGCAGGAAAGGGATTGGATACAAGGAAGTACCACTGTGGTTTCTCTAGTGGCTACCAAGGCCACTTAATAAAATATGAACTATGAGTTCTTAAGAATCTTTAGAAAATGTGAGTAAAGGTCCAGTCAACCAATCACTCACACATACAAAGGAGGGACTTTTGTCTTGAGTGAGCTGAGGAGACATTTAAAGTGACCAAATAGCATCCCCTAAAGGAAGAGCACAGAGGAAGAAATGCAGATGCTAGTGGCTTAACAGCTTAGTGTAACAATTGTTTGTTTTTTTTTCCGAATTCACTATGAGTTAGGCAAAATCCAGGCTCTGTTAAAGAAACAAAGATCACCAGTCACATTAGAACAGAAACACAAACTTGTTTGGCTATTTTAGTTAGGAAACACAACTGCTGATGTACTTTAGTCAAAGGGCATTTCTACTTGATAGAGGGAGATAGAAAGCCCACTGTGATCATGGAAGCATTCATCTGTGGAAAGAATGTACAAGAAAGGAAAAGAGGAACTTTTAAAGAAACATCTGACCACTCTTAATTGTATACCATTTCTTTTCCACATCAGGATAAAACCTGAAGTTTTGCCAAGTATTAATTTGCTACACAAACAATACAAATCACTCATGAATACATGTGATTGGAATAAATTAAGATTTCAGACAGCCACAGCAATAAGTTTAATTACTAGAAGAAACGTCTCTAATTGCACTGCAAAACAACAGCACCTAATTTTATATTTTAGTTAATCTAGTGTGTATTTTGCTGTATAATTTTCTGTAAATCAAATGTAATCTGGGATGCTTTTGCATTATACATGCATGCACGATTTCCCTACAAAACAGTGAAAAAATAAAATATGTTTCTTTGGAGAAATATTGAATAAGATATTTAATGTTATTTCTAGCTCATAGACATTGTAGGTTTGTTTAATTAAACACTAATAGATGCACAATTTGCTAACCCTTCGATTTCAACAAGACTATGGAATTAGGTTTTCTTCATTTCTATCGGTAAGTACATAAGGTAAACAGAAAAATTCAAGTAATTTTTATCCCTAAAATTCTCAAGGGAAGGCTGATGACTTCCTTCTCCTTCCATCTTTCTCACAAAATATTGTACCATCTGCGCAATTTACATTCTTTTTTTTGTCTCCTAACAATACAACTTCTTGTAAGAAAATACAATGAGAACATCTGCTTATGGAAGAGGTCAAGAAGTCAGCCAATGGAGGAAGTTTTCAAAGTCACTGAGATACTCATAGTGGGAGACTTTGAAGTTGTTATTGATCAGTTCACTTTGGTATGCTCCATGCATATGGTTTTACTTTTCAACAAATGGCTGGCTTCCTTGCACACATTCTGATAACCCACCCTTCAAAGAGCCCCACAGAAACATCTCTGTGAAGCTTCTATAAAACAAAAGACACTTGAGTCTCACATAAGGTACATGATCCTTACAATTTATAAAATTCCATTTGGTGACTAAAATTACTAACGTAAATATACCTGGAACGCCAGCAAACAAAAAAAAAACTGATGTTCTTTTTTACTACAGAAAATTTCACATTGAACTTATTTGTATATCTGAAATAAATTTTCACACTCCATGTATACCACTTTAATAATACTGCAAATAAATTTAGGACAAAGATGTTTCTTCAGTATATTATGAATCACAATACTATCAGAAATGCCTTCAGTAGTTTCCTGCCTCAGCTTCCTCTGTTTTGTAAAGCTCCTTAGATGTATTTTCAAAAATCTTTGTACATGTAAGTTCCCTTACTTTGAATCTAATGAATGTGTATTGTTTTTGATAATGTAAACTTCACTGGGATAAGATCTATAGATCATTTCTGTATACTAGTTGTAAAACAGTATAAAACATCATTACGTTAATTTAAAATTATTTTCTTAGTGTAAATAAAATATTTGTATGGGTTCCTTCTGGAGAAAAATTATGAAATTAAAATCCAAGAAATGGATGAGTCAATGAATGATAAATCTTAATCTTGGCTTTTCTTTTCTTTACTTTTCTTTTTTTGTGTGTGTTTTGATATGGGGCTTGAACTCTGGGCCTGGACTTTGTCCCTGAGTGCTTCAGCTCAAGGCTAGCGCTCTACCACTTGAGCCACAGCGTCACTTCCAGTTTCCTGGAAGTTAATTGAAGATGAGTCTCTAGGACTTTTATGCTGGGCTAGCTTTGAATGGGGATCCTTAGATCTCAGCCTCTTAATTACCTAGGATTACAGGCGTGAGCCACCAGCACCCGGCTTGGCCTTTCTTTTGGCAATAAATTTCATTCTTTGCTTCTGCTAAGCGAAGTCTTTATGAATACACACACTAAGGCTTCAAATAATATTTATCAATATGCTTTTTAATAAAACACAATCATTTCATTAGAGTAATACATCCAATATTCTTCTGGTATCTGTATCAAAATGACATGCAGACTCAAAATCAGCATATTAAAATGGGTTTTTGATCTTGAACTTATTTCTATTTATTCAAGTATTCAGTCTAACCATTTCCAAGTTTACCATGTGCCAACTACTGTGCTACACTCAAAATTAATAGTCAAATTCAATTTATGCTTTCATGGAATTTAGAGACTACGAATTAAAACAATCTAATGAATAAATGAGGTCATGATAGCAAACTATGAGTCAAAGGATGGCATTGGATTATACAAAAGTAGATCATGCAAATAATACTTACGTTTAGTCTCAGGGTGAATAAAAAGTAACCACATCTATGTAAATCTGAAGATCTTTGAATAATGTACATGCAGGTGAGAGACAAAAATCTAAGAGCTAACAGAGCCTGTGTGCTGGTGGAAAGTAGTTTTTGAGGGAAGAGAAGTGAGAAATGAAGGTGGAGAATGAAGAGGCAGACAGATAATGAAAGACAGAAAATCAGTAAATGGAAATATTTTGTCTCAAAGGATACCTTTTCAAATATTTAAATATTTGATCCATTTGTAACAATCAAAACAGACACCCAATAAATAATTAATATACTGGATGACTGCTGGCTCAGTGTCAAGAATGAAATGCTACAAAAAAGTTTGGAGAAAAACTAGTAAAATATGGGCTGGGAGTTTGGCCTAGTGATAGAGTGCTTGCCTAGCATGCATAAAGACCGGGGTTCGATTCCTTGGTACCACATACATAGAAAAAAGCTGGAAGTGGTGCTGTGACTCAAGTGGTAGAGCACTAGCCTTGAGAAAAGTCCAAGGACAGTGCTCAGGCCCTGAGTTCAAGCCTCATGACTGGCAAAAAAAAAAAGAAAAGATAGTAAAATAAAGCAGATTGGAGGGAAAAAAGAATTTCAATATGAGATAATGCATTAGTGTGGTCCAAGTGAGAAATAAATGTGACCACCCTAGAATGAGATCAGTAGAATGAGAACTTCAGGTGTATCTGACAGATATTTGGAAGACATATATACTAATTATAATCACTGACTGGGCTTTTCATTAGACTAATAATGCGTGACCCAATGGATGAATATTCAGAGAACACTGGAAAAAGAAAAGAAAAACCAGTAATATGGGTCAAGATGCATTGTAGCCATAAATTGCTTTGTTAGATGGCAACTCTTTTGTACAAGAACTTAAAAATAATTTGAAAAATCAAAAAAGAGAAAGAAAAAAGAAAGATATGAGAACTTGCTTGTTGAATTGGGAAAGACAGGGTAGGACACAACATCAGTGTCAAACAATTGATTTTGACCTATTTGAGACAACGCCAAACCACAGGTAGGTGGTCTGGAAATCAGAAGAGTAGTAGTGTAAAGTGAAGATAAAAGGTTTGGGAGTCCTCAATAAAAATGCAAAGATAGATAAGATATGAAAGTGGGGGCCAGGAGTTTGGCCTAGTGGTAGAGTGCTTGCCTAGTATGCACGAAGACCCAGGTTCGATTCCTCAGTATCACATACATTGAAAAGCCAGAACTGGTGCTGTGGATCAAGTCATAGAGCACTAACCTTGAGGAAAAGTCCAAGGATAGTGCTCAGGTCCTGAGTACAGTCCCCAGGACTGGCAAATTAAAAAAAAAAAGAGAGACATGAAAGTGCAGAGACGGATAAAAGGTATGTTGGAGAAACATTAAAGGGCCACCTGGAATGCCTCTGTCTGCCATTGTTAGCATTACTCCAAGACATTTTTGATGGCCCTTCCACTCTGCTCTCCCTTCTTTCAAGTCTATCTTCTATGTACCTGCTTGTCTTCAGGATGATATGGTAACATATACAAATCTGACATCATCCATAAGCCTAAAGGTCTTTTGATTATTTTTCATTGCTTTTACAATAAAACCAAAATATCTATTAAATTCTCAGTATCTGGCCTCAAACATATGAAGAACTTGGGACAGGAAAACACTCCACTGTTTACTTCAGCCTATCACATCTCTTCCAGCTTCCTCTTCATATTTCTACATATGAAATCTGCATTGTGATCTGTGTATCTGCTCTAAAAACCCACATCCAAACCCAACAGTAAGACAAGTTTGTAGGTTATTTATTGCAAGCTTTATATCTAGTGTGGTGAAATATACATATATATATATATATATATATATATATATATATATATATATGGTTAGTCATGAGACTTGAACTTGCCCTGGGTACTTTCCCTGAGCTCTTTTGCTCAAGGTTAGCATTCTTCCACTTTGAGCCAGAGCATCACTCATTGTGAGTGGTTCACTGGAATAAGAGTCTCACTGGGACTATTCTGCCTGGCCAGTTTTTAACTGCAATCTTCAGATCTCAGCCTCTTGAATAGCTAGGGCCACAGGCACCTGGCTATAGTGTGATGAACTGATAAGTAAATAAAATGACTTTAAGATTTATAAGCAGAATTATCTTCACTGTAGAAAAAATATACTTCATGTGAAGAGTTATTTCAATACCACATCATAAAATGGGCAAATTGTATACATATGCAATTATATATTTTAATAGGTAATTTTGCTGTATTTCTACATTTAAAGACATTTTAGTGCCAAATGATACTTATTCTTGAAGTTACACATACATACTTACATATGTAATACAAATACATTTATATACGCACATTTATGTGTTGATTGCATGTGTACAGAAATATATATTCACATTTTCATCTGTAGTGTTTGAACCTCTATTATATGAAAAGTTTTCAGAAAGCATTACTTTCTTCATGATACTATAGTATCAGAGCCCAAACAATTGAAACATTTACTTCATTTCCCTAAGAGATGCAAGCAAGTTTGGGCTGAAATATCTACTTTAGTAGGACCAGATGTTTGAACCCCTTGTCTCCAAATTACCTAAAAAGGTCTCAGTCAGAGTTGAGATGCGGTATACCTACCGTCTTGCTGAGGTAGCCTGTGCTGGTGTTCATGCACTGTAGCCCCTCACTGTTGCAGCAGCCCCCACATCTGTAGACGGACACACATGGAGGTTTAAAGAAGGTGTTTGTGGCTGCTCCAAACTCCTTCCCCACATCTATACACACCTCCCGTGGCATGCATTGAGTCATTCTCCACTCATTATCAATACCTGTCGAGTCATAGGGAAGTTCCATAAGTTACATAGAATCCACCAGGCAGGGAGAGCCCACAGCAGCTGGAAGTCACATTTGATTTCAGATCTCAATATTATACAGTGAATTTACTTAGGAAATAAAAAAATAAACTGAAAAGATGATAGCTTGCCCAGTGAATATAGTACTTAGCAAAATAGCCAAATGTATGTCTTTAAAAACTCATAACTACAATCACATAGCAAGTTAAATTAAAAGTCTGCTTCCTAAAACTTACAGCACTTACATGTGGTTTTCCTTGGTTATAAAGATGGTAATTTAATATATAGATGTTTACAAGATGTGCAAAAATATAGTCAAGCTCATTTGCTCCATCATGAACTACTTTCATGGTCCTGGAGTAAGTGTGAACACTGTGTTTTCATTTTTCAACTGAGATGTATATGAGAAACTGACTACCGTTTCAGACTCAAAAAATCATTCGCACGTAAGCTATTTGCCAAATTTAGATAATGTCAGGCCAGTAACAGCACAGAACAAGACCACATTGTATCTGAACTTGTATCCTAAATGGGGATTTCTTTTGTCAAAAAAAAAATCGAATTTCCTGGCCCCTTTGTATTTCCTCTTGGAATTTTTTTCAATAGAATTTGTGGCTTTTGTAATATGTTTTGGAAAATATACCAGTGGCTATTCAACCATGAAGCATTTTTTTTTTCTGGTTTTGTAGCATCAATATTTGCAGTGAGTGACATCTAACATCTAACAAAAATTACTTTTTTTTTTTTTTGCCAGTCCTGGGCTTGAGCTCAGGGCCTGAGCACTGTCCTTGGACTTTCTCAAGGCTAGAGCTCTACCACTTGAGCCTCAGCACCACTTCCGGCTTTTTTCTATGTATGTGGTACCGAGGAATCGAACCCGGGTCTTCATGCATGCTAGGCAAGCACTTTAACCACTAGGCCAAATTCCGGGCCCTGAAAATTACTTTTTAAATGATCATTATTTTTAAATTAACCCACCAGTTCACAGTATGCCGTTTTATGTAACTCCACACACTAGATTGTCAGCTTTATAAAAAAAACACGTTTACCACCAGTTATCTTTGAGGCAACCAAAGCAACAAGTATCATTTTTAAAAACTGATTTGAGTTTGTGTTATGAGAAAGTAAGCATTTCTTAGTCCAAAACAGAATATCTGGCTAAAATTATTTTGAATGAGACAAAAGGTTTGATTGATTAACTGTGTACATTTAAATTTTTCTGATAGGTTACAACCTCAATTTAAAAAGCAAGTGTATAGTGACATACATGTACCTTATTCTTTCTGTATTTCAAAAATGAAACCACAGTATGTTCTACTCTGAATAATCCTTTATTTACTGTTCTGTTTGCTTCTTTAGGCAATATAGGCATACTCAGTAGGATAAAGGCTGAAATTAGAGGACCACCCAGACAACTTTCAACAGTTTGGTATATGCTTCTTATAGATTTTTTCTCCCATACTTACTTTTCAAGATCTCTGGATTATAATGTGCAGCAGCAAATTTTACAGTGGCTTCTGCCCTTTTCTGAGAGTCTTTGGGGTAACTGGTTTGGTCTTCGTTGTGGTGCCACTCTGCTTTCCTTAACTGGCACTTATACAATTTCCAGTATTCTGGGTAAAGGACAGTCATGAGTTCATCGACACTCGACACAGATCGCAGTTGTCCCTCCAAATCCTTGCTGGCATAAGCCTGTCCAGGAAAAAAAAAATCCAAGATCAGTTACTCATCAATCTAAGCGTTGGAAACAGTTGTTTTCATAAACCTTTAGATTTATTGTTATATATAATACAGTTGATAGTAAAAATATTACTAATGCCTCCAGAATTACTTAAGAATGACTATTTGCTCGAGTTGTATTAATATTTTAATTTACTTTAATATATATAATACAATGGAGGACCACTGGCCAAATATTCATTTAATAACTTAAGAAATTTACTAAACTGTTACAAAAGGAAAATGTATTATATTGTTTGTCACATGTGTCATCTCTTGGTAACAATAGGTACCGTCTATCCTGGCTGACTTCAAATCACAATCCTTCTAAACGCTACCTGCCAAGTGGCTGAGATTATACATATAAGCCACTCTGGGTTCAATTATTTATTTTAGTACATTTTCTTTTCTTTAATCTTTCAAATACAAACTAGTGGCAATATTTTCACAAAAGTAATATGTGCTTTAATTTTTTTTTGCTTGGTTCTGGGGCGTATGGCTTGCACTCTGGGCCTAGGTGCTGTCCTTGAGCTTTTCAATTCAAGGCTACCACCCTACCCCTTGAGCCAGAGTGCCACTTCTGGTTTTCTAGTGGTTAATTGGAGATGAGTCTCACAGTCTTTAGTGCCTGGGCTGACTTTGAACCACACAGTCCTCAGATCTCAGTCTCCTTATTAGCTAGGATAACAGGTGTAAGCCACTGCGCCCAGCTAAATTTTTAGTTAATATAATTATTCATTAGGAATGTGAACAAGTCACACTTTGATATGTTTGAATACATTGAGTTGTCCCTGTTACCATACCCATGTGAAGACAGAGAGTATTCTTTACTCCTCTGATCAGTTATAGCTCTCCATGAAATACAATTAGCATTGTTCACATTTCTTCTACCCTAAGTAGTTCTTACATATTTGTTTCTTAATTTAGCTAGACAGAATCCTACAGTGTGAAATTTATTGAGATTGGACCCTTTTCCTCAACTACTTCTTTCAAAACTGATCCTTATGTGAAACAATTTGTTTCACTGTTCTCTGGCTCTCCATTGTACTAACTACTACAATTTATTTAGTCCTTGGTCTAGGTGAATTTCCATGAAATTTGTATGCTGAGTTTATTATTCAAAGTAAATATATTTTTCTTTATAGATATAGCCAAAACAATTTCCATACAACTGCACCAATTTACATTCTAGACTTGTATATGCATCCTCTTGCTTCATATCTTTGTCAGCTACTATTTTGGTTGTTTTAAAATTTAAGTTATCCTTATTGATACGTGAAAATATCTCATTGTGGATCAATGCATAGTTTTGATTAACTGATAATAATGTGCACTTATGATACCAGGATGTGGAATTTGCCTCTTTTAGAAGTGATGAGTAGAAGTTCTGTATTTCATTCCATTGGCTGACTTGTTAGTGATTTTCAAGAGCTCTTTGTGTATCCTGAGTATGTGTATTGAAAATTTCTGTTGAATAACTTGGGTTTACTCACTCAAAATGATGTTTGGAGAACATTTTTTTAATATTCGTGATGTCTAAACTTTTTCTTCAAAGTTAGAATCATTTAAGTTATACTTTTAACATTTGAGCTACTATTTAGCATTGATTTTGAGCACAATGTGATGTATGAATCAATATTCTATTCTTTTCTTATATATAACTGATCCTGTAGTATTTACTGAAATTTCTAAATTTCTTTCAAGCCATTGTACCAAATTGGTATTTTTTTGCTATGAGTTTTGTTTAGTTTTTCTGAGATTTTGAATTTCCTTAACGTTTTTGCCTCTGATTATGCTAGGACCACACTACAAAAGTGCTTTATAATTAAACTGGAAATTAAGATTATTATGTGTTATATACATGGGAGGCCTCACATTTTCATAATAATGTTATATATTTTTTGCAATTTTATTTCCTTCTTCATATGTAACTCATTATAGATTTAATTATTCCAAAACCGTGAAGGGCTTGGTAGAACTAGTAAATATGCCAAATGAAGAGCCAACCATATGTATGTGTTGGATGCTCAAGGATGGTAATACAATCATCCATAACAGTAGTAATAGAGGTGATAACAAGGGGAATGATCATATTAATAGATATTCATTAAAAAGTAGAACATGGTCAGTTCTCAAAACATGTTAATTGTTAGCTATAATCTATTTTATTGTATAATTTCCACTTTCCTAATCTCACGGTTACTCCAATATTATAGTATCCTTGGAGTGTATATTTTGGGCACAGATATAACCACATTTGAATCTCAGCTTCTCCACTTACTGTGCATGAACTTTGAGATTGTACCAGAAATAAGAATTAAATAAACCACCATGCTGAGAAGGAAGATGGCGCTGAGACAATAGGGACGCTGCCTAGCTCTCGCTCACAAAAAGAGAGAACCAGGGAGTCCCACGAGCCAACTACCTTAAGAAATCAAAAAGCAATGGAGAAGGACTCAAACCTGAAAAGAAATCCAGATAAAGCTTACATCCAACTTTCTCAAAGAATTCAGAACGCGAGGACCCCTCCCTGCCCTCTCTCCGCCGGCTCCAAGCCGCGAAAGCCTCAGAAAGCTGTGAAAAGTGGCGGCTGGCGCCTGCTCCAAGCCACAAAAAGCAGCGGCGGGTGCCAGTTCCACTCTGGAAAAGTGACGGTGGGCGCTAGCTCCAAGCCACGAAAAGCGGCGGCAGTGGAGGGCGCCAGGCCGGGAGCCCAACTGCTGCAGAAACCAGCACAGAACCGGGCCAGCGAACGGCGGAAACAGCGGAGCCCAGACGCAGAACCAGAACAGCAAGCAGTGGAACCCAGACGCAGAACACAAGCAGCAGCGGAGACCCGAGGGGAGTGAAAGACTCCCCACCACCATGGAACACCCGCAGATGGAACGCAGAGACGTGAGTAATACAGCGCGTCCCCAAACCCATTGGAAAAGCAGTGCCAAGCAATAGAACTTAACTCACACCCCTCCACCCCGCCCCAGAAAGACTGGCGGGAGCAGGGGGACAAGGAATTTAGAATCCTGTCCCTTCCCTCAACAGCCCCCTCTCTTAGGCCATTGACTGGAGATTGACAGGTGGGCTACCTAAGACCCAGCACCCCACCAAGGGAGGCGGGGCTGTCCCAACTCCCACCCGCCCAACGGGCTCAACCCCCCAGCCCTCTGACTGGAGGCTGACAAGCGGGCGGACCCTGAGACTCAGCACCCCACCAGGGGAGGCGGAGCTGTCCCAGCCCCCACCCGCCCACCAGGCTCCTCTCCCAGGCCACTGGATCTGGAGAGTGGAGGGCGCTGGGACCCTGCCTTACAACAGCGGGTAGGGGGTGCGGGAAAATAGGAGCCAGCATCTGCCCCCCCTCAATTCCTCAGCGGGGCATCCTCCAGCTGGGAATCCTGAGCAAGGGGCCCCCCACAGTCACAGACTCTGACTATGCAGTGGAAACACAGCAGGGATCTGAAAGGCCAACCAGCAGCCAAGCTCCCCTTCTGAGAATCAAAAAGGCGCGGCTCCGCGCTTGGTGCCCACGTCCTCAGCTGGGCCCCACCCCTGGGAACAGAGGCGTCTCCTGCTGGTCCTGCTGAGAGCCCCTGGAAACTCTCAACCCCCAGACCCTTGGCTTGGGGCTGCCCCTGGAAGCAGCACAGGAAAACGTCTGCCAGCCGCGCTCAGACGGAAGCTCGCAGATCCATCCCATGGTCCACTGTGAGGCCACTGGCTGGGCGAAGAGCTAGTCGTGCAGCAACACATAAGTTTTATTCTAATACTTTCCAAACTTTGTACTCAAATACGCTACCTACTTACCAACGTAGGTCAGTTACCCTTACGCTATACCTTTTCTTCATTACTAAAATATTCTTACACTCCTACGTTAATCCTTTTGTACCTCCCCTGACCTCTCTCATTCTATTCTTCTATCAATGGATCTCTGTTCGTCTTTCAACCCTTATATTGCACGGATCTACACTTGATGGCTGTTGAGCAATACTGTATATCTAGGTGTTTAATTGTTCTCTAGGCTCAGAGGGACTTAAAGACAATAGAAATTGGATTGAGAGGCTTATTGTTTTGGGTATAAATCGCTTATCAGTGGTTGTATTAGACTGGTCTGTAAGTGCACAAAAAGAAAGAGTGATAACACCAATCAAAACTTGTGAACATCTAGTGTCTGCCAGCTACAGAGGTCTAGGTTGGTTATATCTGAAAAACTATAATCGTATTTAGTATTAATCGTGCTCCCATTTTCAAATGAGCAGAACAAGAAACTCAAGAAAAATGTCAAATCAAGAAACAACATCCCCCACCCAATGTAAACAGACAATGGAACAGTCACTGGCAAACCTAGAGGAGAGTCTTCCAAGTGCTACACAAATGCAACTGATAAACATCATTAATGAAAAATGTGAAAATATAAAGAGATAATGGAGGAAGCCATAGCTAAACAAGAGGAAACCATTAACAAGGTGATAAGTGAAAAAGAAGAAGCCATAAAGGAGGCCATAATAAAGGTTTTTCAAAGAAAGATGGATGAATTCATAGAATCCACAAATAAAAAGGTGACTGAACTCCAGCAAATGTCCAAAGAAAATAAAGCTACTGAGCTAACCACTCAAATGGAAATCAAGGAGCTAAAGAAATCCATACATGATCTAAAAGAAGAGATGCAAGGCATCAAAAATAAGCAATTAGAAGCAAGGGAGATGAAAAATAAAGTAGATAGCTTTGATAGCAGGTTAGACAATGCAGAGGAGAGAATTTCCGGGGCTGAAGATAATTTAGTTATTATAGAGAAAGAACAGAAAATGAGTCAATCCAAATCTAGGAAAAATGAGAGAGCGCTTCAGGAGGTCCAATATACAATTAGGAAGCCTAATTCAAGGCTAATTGGTATTGAATAGGGTCTGGAGAAAGAGGTCAATGGTATTGGAAATATACTTCAGGGAATCATCTCAGAGAATTTCCCAAATATCCAGAAGGGCAGGCCCATCCAGATACAAGAAGCTTTTAGAACCCCAAACAGACCTGACCAGAAAAGAACATCCCACCGCCACATTTTAACCGAACTGGATCAATAGAAACCAAAGAAAAGATCCCAAAGGCAGCCAGGGAAAAAGGATCAGTAACCTATAAAGGCAAACCAATCAGAATAACCCCAGATTTCTCAGCAGAGACCATGCAAGCAAGAAGTGACTGGAAGCATATATGGCATGCCCTTAAGTCAAATAACTACCAACCAAGAATACTGTACCCAGCTAAGCTCTCATTCATAACTGAGGGAACAATAAAAACATTCCATTCCAGGGAAAAGCTGCAACAATATGTAGCAACAAAACCAACATTACAAAGAATTCTCAAAGATGTTCTATACATAGAAAACCAAAATAAATGCAATATAGGGAAAGAAATGGCACCTAAACAGCATACCATCTAAGTACCACAAGAACTGTCAAGACACAGGCCCAAATAAAAGCTTTTAAAAATGGTAGGAACTAATAAATATCTCTCAATCCTAACTCTCAATATCAATGGACTTAACTCTCCAATTAAACGGCATAGGCTGTCTAGTTGGATCAAAAAGCAAGAGCCATCGTTCTGCTGTCTTCAAGAGACACATCTTACACAAAAAAACAATCATCTTTTGAAAGTGAGAGGTTGGAATAAACTCTATCAAGCTAACGGCCCCCATAAATAGGCTGGAGTTGCCATCCTCATATCAGATAAAATAGACTTCAAACTAAAATCAGTAAGAAAAGACAAAAAAGGTTAGTACATACTACTAAAGGGATCTTTCCTCCAGGAAGATATAACGATCCTAAATATTTACACACCCAATCCCGGAGCTCTGAACTTCATCAAGCAAACTTTACTTACACTGAAACCATAAATAGATCGAAACACAGTGATTGTCGGTGACTTTAACACACCACTCTCACCTATGGACAGATCAACAAGGTAAAAACTCAACAGAGAAATCTTAGAACTGAACAACTATATAGACCAACTAGATCTAACAGACATCTGCAGAATATTCCACCCAGTAACAACACAATATACGTTTTTCTCAGCAGCACATGGAACATTTTCCAAAATAGACTACATCTTAGGCCATAAAAAAAACCTGGACAGATTCAGAAACATTGAAATTATTCCCTGCACACTCTCAGACCACAAAGGCATCAAATTGGAACTGAACACACATCTCCACCAACGAAAACCCTGTAACTCATGGAGACTGAACAACACATTGTTGAATCACCAATGGGTAATCAAAGAGATCAGAACAAAAATCCAACAGTTTATGAAATTTAACAGTAAGGAGCACACAAAATACCAACTCCTTTGGGACACAGCAAAGGCAGTACTCAGAGGAAAATTTATAGCGCTGAGTGCCTACAACAACAAGTTGGAAAAATCGCAAACCAACAAGTTAATGTATCACCTTAAGCTCCTGGAAAAAGAGCAACAAACCAACCCTAATCCAAGTAGAAGAAAGCAAATTATTAAAATCAAAGCAGAATTAAATGATTTGGAATTCAAAAAAACTATAGAAAGAATCAACAAAACAAGGAGTTGGTTCTTTGAAAGAATTAACAAAATTGACAAACCCTTAACAAATCTTACCAAAAAAAGAAGAGAGTGTATCGAAATAAACAAAATCTCAGACGAAAATGGTAATATCACGACAGAAATTACCAAGATCCAGAATATCATGAGGGAATACTTCTCAAATCTTTACGCCAACAAATTTGAGAATCTAGAAGAAATGGATGAATTCCTAGCCAATATTAACATACCCACACTGAACTAAGAAGAGCTAACCCAACTCAACAGGCCTATTTCAAGCTCTGAAATAGAAATGGCAATTAGAGAACTTCCACCTAAAAAGAGCCGAGGGCCAGATGGATTCACAGCTGAATTCTATAAGGTCTTCAAAGCAGAGCTCACACCAATACTCCTCAAGCACTTCAACGAAAATGAAAATGAAGGTTCCTTACCACACTCATTCTATGAAGCCAGTATAACCCTCATCCCCAAACCAGACAGAGATTCATCAAAGAAAGAGAACTATAGACCTATTTCTTTGATGAACATCAAGGCAAAACTTCTCAACAAAATACTGGCCAACCGTCTACAACAACTCATCAAAAAAATTATACACTATGATCAAACAGGATTCATCACAGGGAGGCAAAGCTGGTTCAACATATGCAAATCAATTAATATAATTCAACACATCAACAGGAGCAAGGACAAAAATCACGATTGTCTCAATAGACGCGGAAAAGGCATTTGACAAGATCCAACACCCCTTTATGTTAAAAGCTCTGGAGAAACTAGGAATCCATGGAACATTCCTCAATGTAATAAAGGCTGTGTATGAGAAACACACTCCTAGTATTACACTTAATGGTGAAAATCTAACCCCATTCCCTCTAAAATCAGGAACGAGACAAGGATGCCCACTCTCTCCACTACTCTTTAACATAGTACTAGAATTCCTAGCCAGTGCAATAAGGCAAGAAGCAAGCATAAAGGGGATCCAATAGGGAAAGAGGAAATAAAACTATCCCTCTTTGCAGATGACATGATTCTGTATTTAAAAAGTCCTATAGACTCTACTCCCAAGCTCCTTGAGCTGATTCAAAACTTTGGAAGAGTAGCAGGCTACAAAATCAACCCTCAAAAATCAACTGCCTTCTTTTACGCCAACTGTGACAGGAATGAGGCAATAATCAGGAAAGTAACTCCTTTCACAATAGCCTCAAAGAAAATAAAGTACCTAGGAATTAGCTTAACTAAGAATGTAAAGGACCTTTTTGACAAAAACTTTAAAACCCTAAAAAAGGAAATTAAAGCAGAACTAAGGAAATGGAAAAACCTCCCATGCTCCTGGATTGGAAGAATCAACATTGTGAAAATGACAATCTTGCCAAGGGCTATCTACAAATTCAACGCAATACCCATCAATATCCCAATGGCATTCTTTAAAGAAATAGAAGAGGCAATCCAAAATTTCCTATGGAATAATAAAAGACCCCCTATAGCAAAAACACTTCTTAGCAGAAAGAACAGCGCTGGAGGAATTTCAATTCCAAACTTTAGACTCAATTACAGAGCTATAATTCTCAAAACAGCTTGGTACTGGCACAAGAACAGGCCTGAAGACCAATGGAATAGAACTGAGGACCCAGATATTAAACCACAGACCTATGGCCACCTAATCTTTGACAAGGGAGCCAAAAAAATAGAATGGAAGAAAGACAGCCTCTTCAACAAGTTGTGCTGGCAGAACTGGTTAAGCACCTGCAGAAAACTAAAGTTGGATCCTTCTTTGTCACCTTGCACTAGAATTAACTCCAAATGGATCAAAGACCTGGAGGTAAAAGCTGACACACTGAAAACTTTACAGGAAGGAATAGGAGATACACTAGGCCTCCTTGGCACTGGTTGAAACTTTCTTAATAAGGACCAAGAATCACAACAAATCAGACAAAGGCTGGATAAGTGGGACTGCATTAAACTGCAGAGCTTTTGCATGGCAAAGGACATAGCTAGTAAACTAATTAGGAAGCCTACAGAGTGGGAGAAGATCTTCACCAACCAAACAACGGACAAAGGCCTCATATCTAAAATATATCAACAACTCAAAAAATTGAATCACTCCAAAACTAATCTCCAAAGTAACAACCATCCCATTAAAAAATGGGCCAAAGACTTAAAAAGAGTCTTATCTGAAGAAGAAATAAAAATGGCCTATAGACACATGAAGAAATGCTCAACATCTCTGGTCATAAAAGAAATGCAAATCAAAATAACTCTAAGATTCCACCTCACTCCAGTTAGAATGGCCAGGATCAGGAAAACGAATAATAACAGATGCTGGAGGGGATGTAGCCAGGAGGGATCACTACTACACTGTTGGGGGGAGTGCAAACTCGTTCAGCCACTATGGAAAACAGTATGGCAGTGCCTCAAAAGGCTAAACATAGAACTCCCCTATGACCCAGCAATTCCACTACTTGGCATTTACCCAACCATCCTGAAACAAGGGCATACTAAATCCACTAGCACAACAATGTTCATTGCATCATTATTCACCATAGCAAAGATATGGAACCAACCTAGATGTCCCTCAGTTGATGAGTGGATCAACAAGTTGTGGTATTTGTACACAATGGAATTCTATGCTGCTGTCAGAAAGAATGACATCGCTCCATTTGTTAGGAAATGGAAAGACTTAGAAAAAATCATATTAAGTGAAGTAAGCCAGACTCAAAGGGACTTAGGCTCAATGGTTTCCCTCATTCGTCATAATCAGTAGAAACCTTGGGCTCTACTAGCAGAGATCTGCAATAGAGCAAAATCTTGATACATAAGGCCATATAGTATGAAGCTAATTGAAAGGACCTCCAGGATATTGAAACAAAAGCCATATAACAAATGATTGTTGTCCTTAATGTACTATGTTGTCTCTCATCTCCTTTGCTGTCCCTTGGGTATCTCATATTGTTATAGTATCTCACTTTGTTATCTGATATATTGAATTTATTTGTATTTGGTTATTTGAAATTTGATAGGGAAGGGGGGAAAAACCAAGATGGGTGGGGAGGTGGGGGGGAGGGTAATGGGTACCAAGACATGTGAAAGAGTATTAATGTATGTGAATTAATTAGCACCTTCTATCTGGCAAATATCATGTAACCCTTTTATTAATTACAATAAAAAATTAAAAAAAATAAACCACCATGAATCTAAATAGGGCTTAAATCACCAAATACTTACTTATGGTAAATTCATTTTTTAAGTTCTCTAGGATAATTTGTACTTTATTTTATTGTCATGTTCAAGTTGAAATTGTTAAGCTAATATGTGTTTATTTAGAGGATTAATTTCTTCCTCTGTGGTTCCCTCCCCCAAAGAAATACTTGTATTTAACCTGTTTTGTTCATATTACTTTGAATAGAAGAACTAGGCTATCTACTTCCAAGTGTTTCAAAGATTCACAGATATGGCAAGTAATAATGTTTTCTCAAACAGATGTAATACGTTAAAGGCAACGTAAATCAAGAAGTCAGCAGACTCATTAATTTTTGTGGGACTGGAGGGACTTTTATGTGGGAGATAGATGCCTGGGTATTTAGGACCCAATTAGCCTATAAGGAGAGACGGGGGATAGGAGGATGAAGGGAGAGGGAGAGAAGAGGGAGGGGAGGGAGGCAGAAAGGGAGAGGAGAGAAAGGGAGAGGGAGGGGAATAATATCATGGAGGAAATATACTACACATCCTGGCTTGTCAAACGAACTAAAGGACAACAAGGAATGTTTCAGAAAATGGATTCTGAACTCCTGACATCATTTTAGTGATTTTTGCTTAGCAATTGCATACCTACTCTTATGCAAGGTATTGGGCCAATATTCACAAGACAATGTGTTGGAAATGAACTTTGCACTTGGGATGGGGTGGAGGGAGGTAATGTGAGAGAAAAACATGAGAAGGTGTAACAGTGTTCAAGAAGCAATGTGCTTAATGCAGTTACAAATGTAACTGTAACCCCTCTATACGTACATTACCCTGATTAAAAAATATTGAGAGCTTCCACCATTCTTTCACCTATTTCAGTTTGGCCAAATGTCAATTATACCCCAAAAGGAGACATTTTTATAATCCCCAGGGATTAATGCAAAGAGTATGTATATTTCTTAAAATAGTGGCAGTTAACATTTTTGTCATGAATTTAAACAACATGCACTTTAGCCACAAAGAAATCACCAATGTCAGGAGGTTTTACAAGGTTGCTGTCAGTAATAAGGTTTCTTCAAGGTTAAGGAGGACCTAAAAGAATTAAAGTAAATGATAAGGGTGAAGCCCATCCATAGTTTCCTTCTGTCAGCCTTGTTGCAGATTCTCCTGAAGTCCATGCTTTAAAACCTGTGTGGGAAATTGAAGATGGCCTCTATTGTTTTCTCTGTTTCTGTTTTTCCTTTTGATTCTGTTTAATTGCTCCACTAATAATGAATACAACTAACATATTCTGAAAAAAAAATCCCACTGTTTTGTAAGTGTAGTTAAAAAGTATTCCTCCATTAATAAAACTTAGGTAAGGAAACATACTTTGCAAAACTGCTGTTACATTACAGTTTTTATAATTAAATCTGTAAAATACACAGTAAGAAGGAGGTACACAAGGCAGACACTTGTCCTTAATAAATATTCCAAATAAATAGCAAGAAAAAATTGATTGTTTTACAACTTTTGTTAAATGACTATTATGTGCCAAAGAATGTTCTTGGAAACTTACTCATTTACGGGGTTTATAAGATAGAAACCATTTATGTTTATTTTGGGAGCTAAAATACTACTTATGAGCTACTTGAATGTGTTCTTCCAAGAGATTTTCAGGTTTTAGGGCATACCTGTTTTGTAGATTGCAATTAATTCCAGATGCATTTCTTAGTGCTATGTGCTTCTGTGTTGAAAAGGGATTCCAGATTAGTTACAAAAGTGGTAGGGAAAGGAATTTGTTGCTATGAAACAATGTTGAGTAAAACAAAGCTGAATTATTTAACCAGAAATACTGAGCCTGAAAACAGAAAAACTCCATTTTGCACTTTTACAAACGCTCGATCCTAATTTCTCTCCATAACTAAGAACTTAACCTCAAAGTAACAAAAGCATGATTTCTATAAAAATTACTCAACTATTTATATAACTCCATGATGTTGATTTTAGACTATAGTTTCTTGCTGCTTCTGGAAGCAGAGTATGTGGGGTGCTTGATGTGTGCTCATGCGTGGTTGGAATGTGCTGAAGATATTTTTAGTAAATAAGCAAGCTGGAAAAATGACTAAAGATTATCTAATTCATCATTAATGATTTGGAAATTTGTCTGAGGTCAGTATCACTCAACCCACACAGGGAAAGGCACTTTCTGAAACCATAATGCACAGTCTTTTCAACACTAGTTCTCCTGAATACCTAATTGATTACTTTAATAACAGTATCACCCAACCTATTGTTCTGTATCAATGAACTACAAGAGAATCAAGGCATAGTACACTGCTGAATTGTATGCTATTTAGACATCCACATCATCATGATTCCTTCTATTGAAATGTTCAGCTAAGTTAACAATTATGATATTTATTATTATTTTCATCGGGTACATTAATAAAAATAAAATACCTAGTGGAGACTAAGGATGATAGACTTATACTGAGTGAAGATAGAAATTTAAAAATATGTGATGAACTTTTCTAACAAATACTACTACTGCTTTCTTTTCCTGTCCTTAAAAGTGATAACTTTGTAATCTTAGCTACTCAGGACGCTGAGATCTGAGGATCAAAGTTCAAATCCTGCCCAGGCACAAAAAGCCTTGAGACTCTTATCTACAATTAATCTCTAGAAAATAGGAAGTGGGGCTGAGCTCAAGGGTAGGGTGGTAGCCTTGAACTGAAGAGCTCAGGGACAGTGCCCAGGCCAAGTTCAAGGCCCATGACACACACCAAAAAAAAAAAAAAAGAAAAAAGAAAAGAATTTTGACAGATTAGTATTGTGCTGTTTCACTCTTCAACAGCAGACGTATCTGTCCTCTTTGAGAAGTATGTGGGAGGATAAAATCCACAATAAAGGAGAGAAGTAATTATCATCCAACTAATTAAACTATCTTTGTTACCTGATGCTTACATTTCAACGTAAAAAAATAAATTACTTACACTAAAAACACACAGATCCAAACACAGTTATTATCGGTGACTTTAACACATCACTGCCAACTCTGGATAGATCAACAAGGCCAAGACTCAACAGAGGAACCTCAAAACTAAACAACTGCATAGACCAACTAGACCTAATAGACATCTACAGAACATTCCAACCAGCAACACCAGAGTATATGTTCGATTCAGCAGTACATGGAATGTTCTCCAAAATACACCATAAAATCAGAAATATTGAAATTATCCTCTGCATTGTCTCAGACCACAATGGTTTAAAATTGGAACTCAACACCAAACGCCATCAAAGAAAATCCTATAACTCAAAGAGACTGAAGAACACATTGTTGAACCACCAATGAGTCACTGAAGAGATCAGAACAGAAATTTAACAGTTCATGGTATTTAACAAAAAGGAGCACACAAAGTACTAGCTCCACTGAGTGACAGGAAAGGCAGTACTCAGAAGAAAATTTATAGCCATGAGTGTCCACATTCATAAATGTGAGAAATTTCAAATGAATAATTTAATGATGCACCTTAAGCTTCTGGAAAAAGAGCAACACACCAAACTCAAACCCAGTCGAAGGAAACCAATTATTAAAATTCAATCAGAATTAAATAAATTAGCTTCAAATAAACATAGAAAGAATCAACAAAGAGTTGGTTATTTGGAAAAATTAACAAAATTGAGATTCTTATCAAATGTTACTAAAAAAAGAAGAGAGCACACCCACATGAAAATCAGGGGTGAGAATGGAAATATGACAGAAATGACCAAGATCCAGTAACCATAAGGGACTATTTTTCAAACATTTATGTCAACAAGTTTAGGAATTAGGAAGAAAGAGATGAATTTCTAGCAAATACGGATATACCAAAACTAAGTCAAGAAGTTCAAGCCCAACTAAACAGATGCATTTCAAGTAATGAAATAGAAATGGCAATAAGAGAACTCACAATAAGGGACCTCCCATCCAAGAATGTCCCAGAATCTAACAATCATAGCTGACTGATATAAGGTCTTCAAAACAGAACTCACACTAATTCTCCTTAAACTCTTCAATGAAACTAAAACTGAAAATTTTCTACCAAACTCATTCTACGAAGCCAGCATGAACCTGTTCCCAAAATCAGACAGGGACTCATCAAAGAAAGAGAATGATAAAACTATTTCTTCTTTTTTCCTTTTTCTTATTTTTTTTGCCAATCCTGGGGCTTGGATTCAGGGCCTTAGCACTGTCCTTGAGCTTTCTCAAGGATACAGGTCTACCACTTGCGCCACAGCACCATTTCTGGCTCTTTCTATGTAGGTAGTACTAAGGAATTGAGACCAGGTCTTCACGCATGTTAGGCAAGCACTCTACTGTTAGGCCAAACTCGCAGCCCTGACACATTTCTTTGATGAACATTGATGCAAAGTTTCTCAACAGAATCCTGGCCAATCAACTTCAACAATCCATCAAAAAAAAAATCATACACCATGTTCAAACAGGATTCATCACAGGGATGCAAAACTGGTTCAGAATACGAAAGACAATTAATAAAATTCATAAAAATGTACAAAAAGCATTTCATAAAATCCAATAACATTTTAATCCTAAAAAAATGCTCTGGTGAAACTAGGAATCCATGGAACATTTCATAATAAAGCATTATACTTAATGGCAAAATGTTAAGAGCCATTCCCACTAAAGTTAGGAATGAGACAGGATTGTTTGTTCTCTCCACTCTTCTTCAATATAGTATTAGAACTTCTAGCCAGAGCAATAAGGCTAGAAGCAAACATAAAGGAGATCCAAATAGGGAAAAAGAAAGTGAAACTTTCCCTCTTTGCAAATGACATAATTTTGTACACAAAGATTCCTCTGGACTGCACTCTCAAGTTACTCCAGCTAATGCAAAGCTTCGCCAAAGTAGTAGAGTATAAAATCAATGGCTTTCCTTTATGCAAACAATGAAAAGAGTGAGGTTGAACTCAACAATGCAACTCCTACAATATCCTCAAAGAAAATAAAATATTTAGGAATTAACTTAACCAAAGAAGTAAAGGACCTCCAGTTGAAAACTTTAAAAACCTAAAGAAGGAAATTAAAGCAGATCTAAGGAAGTAGAAAACCTTCCCATGCTCTTGAATAGGATGGATTAACACTGTGAAATGGCAATCCTGCCAAAGGCTATCTACAAAGTCAAATCAATATCCATCAATATCCCAACATCAATCTTCAATGAAACAGAAGAAGCAATCCATTGTGTATGTATACACAATGGAATTCTATGCCGCCATTAGAAAGAATGCATTGCCACATTTGTAAGGAAATAAAAAGACTTGGAAAAAATCATATTAAGTAAGCCAGATCCAAATAAACCTAGGCTCCATGGTTTCCCTCATTTGTAATAATTAGCATATGTCTAGGATCTTCCAAGCAGAGGAGTGCAGTACATCGAAAGCTATGTGCATATGGCCATATAGGAAGAGGCTAAGAGAAATAAATGCCATGATAGGGAAATAAGGGGATTTATTCTTGTGGTCCGTGTTTGTGATGTACTATGTGAAGTGATTTCTTTGCTCCTTTTCCTTTTTTACTCTCTTTTTTTTCTATCTCTTATGGTTTATCCTCTGTTGTTGGAGTATTTGACTTTGGTTCCTGGTGTATTGTATATACATTTAGTTGCGTATGTGAATCAGTGATGAGAAGAAGAAAAACAAGATGATAAGACAAAGGATGAACAGTGATATTCTTAAGACAAAATGTTGGTAATGAACTCTACAACTGGGGGGGGAGGGTATTGGGGATAAAACACGGGAAGGGATGACAATGTTCAAGGAGTATTGCACTCACTATCTGAAGAATGTAAATGTAACTGTAACCCCTGTATACATCACTCTGATAAAAAACACAGTGAAAAAAAGAGAAATATAAATATAAATTCTAGGCCACATTTTGGTCCATTTTTAGAACCTTATTTCTGAAGGACAGATTAAGATGAAAAAGCTTGCATTTGATAATGGTCTGTAATCAGTAACTGGAATTAATGTTTTAGGGATCCCCTCCGCCCCTCCTCAGTCATGGAGCTTAGACTTCTGGACCTGGGCACTGTCCCTGAGCTCTTCAGCTCAAGGCTACCGCCCTACCCCTTGAGCCACATCACCACTTTTGGTTTTCTAGCAGTTAAGTGGAGATAAGGGTCTTAGGGTCTTTAGTGCCCTGGCTGGCTTTGAACTGATCCTCAGATCTCAGCCTCCTGAGTAGCTAGGATTACAGGTGTGAGCCACTGCACCTGGATTATGTTTTAGGTTTTGCATTAGGAAACTGTCCATTGAAAGGAAACAAACTTGAGAAACTTAACACTCTTGAACAACAGTCTGCTCTTCACTTCCTGACTCTAACGTATGACTGGAGCATTAGACAATTGCAGATTCAATTCAGGTGACAAATTTATTAAGTATTTTTCAATATTTTCCAGGTAAATTTGTGTATGGCAAATTTGCAAAAGTAGGCTTTAGGATAAGTGAAATTTTTGCTTACCTATTCCTTTTTGTTTTTGAAAATTATGTATTCCCAAGAGGTCAAGGAATTTTCTTCAGAAAGAGGAGACCCACACATGCACACAGACAGACAACCTAAACTAGGTACACCATAGAAAATCAATCTAATCATATTTATGAATACAATTGAGATTTATTGGATATTTAGAATGAGGAATATTTGCCAAATATCATGATAGGTGCAAGAAGTAAATATTTCCTCAAGAAGAAAATGGGATCTATATAAAATACAAGAGAGTGAATAACTACAAACAAGAATAGGAATATTCTTTAGCATTTCTGAGCAAGAGCAATATTTCTGTCATACGAAGAGGGCCTAATCTGGAACTTTCACTTTCTCAAATACAGCATGGAACAGGTAAGAAATAGGATTACAAACAACAAACAAAAAAGACATACCATAACTCAGTTATTTAACATAAATCTCTCAATCTTTGTTCCTTATTTCAGGAGATGCAATTTATTGTTTCTCCTTGTCCTCTGGACAGGGAAATTGACTGGCTCCTTTTTGCACTTGCTTCAGAAACACTTTTATTAATTACCTTCACTTAGTATCTTTTCTCTTCCCTAGTTGTTCTCATCTTCCTCCCCTCCTCTGAAATAGTGTTTGTATTATCTTGAAAACTCTTTGCTCCCAAAAGTTTTAAAAATTAACTACAAAGGTACTGACAAAATAACACCAGCAAGCAAAAGGAAGACTCTACATTTACTTCTTCATAGAACTGCTTCTCTGTCTCTTTTCAGCATTCTAATCTGATTCAGTTCCTCTTACTCCTTTGGAACTGGGTCCCAACAACTTCCTATGAGCTCTTCTCTATGCCATATTTGACTTCTACTACAAGAAGCACTATTAATAATTTTATTATTAAATGAAAACAAATGCTTATCGCCCAGAGACTATTTTGAAGTTTTACTTAACGATAAGTGTCCTCTAACATAATCCTAATTTTGAGTTTTAATGATCCAGAAGTAGATATTTTGCTTTCTTGCATACTCTCATCTGTTTCTGATCCTCTTCAAATGATGTGTGTCTGAGGACTGAAATCTGTGCTTTCTGATGAAAACTTTCCTATAAAGCCGCTAAAATTCTCACCATCTCATTTCTAAACTATATAAAATGGAATTCATTAATGTTACATCCAAATTCATTCCTCCCCAGATTTCCTCATCTTTTTGAACCTTACGAAGCAATTTCTCATTCAAGAGTTTAAGAATTAGACATAATAGTTCCCTGACTTTTAAACATACTCAAGGCTGGCATTCTACCAGTTGAGGCACAGCTCCACTTCTGACTTTTGACTGGTTAATTGGAGATAAGATTGTCATAAACTTTGCTTCCTATACTGGCTTCAAACCCCAATCCTCAGATCTTAGCCTCCTGAATAACTAGAATTACAGCTATGAGCTACCAGTGTCTAACTACAATTTTCTTTTTTAAGTGAACATTGACATAATAGTAAAGCACTTGCATTTTACATTTTTCCATAAAGGTTAACATTTCAAATCTTCAATGAGGTTAAGTCAAAAGTAGGAGAGCAAACAGAACATTTACCTTCTTTTAATCTGAATAATTTACAAATCAAATAAAACACTTCAGTATTAAGTTTAAAATCCTCATTAAAACATCATTAAACAGAATGAAAGAAATAAAAAAGGAGGACAAAACATCACCTCTCAAAGATTTCAGTGGAAAATTTCTCAAACACTTAATTGCATTTTCCTTCTTCCTAATTCACTTCAGTACAAAGTGAATTAAATGGAAAGAAGATCTCAGAGATCTTCTGAATTTCAATCACAAATAGGATAAACATCTATTATATATAATTGTGATACTGCAATATAAGAATACATTATAGAAGCAGGGCACTGGTGGTTCACACCTATAATCCAAGCTACTGAAATCTGAGGATCACAGTTCAAAGCCAGCCCAAGCATGAAAAGTCGATGAGACTCTTATTTCCCATAAACTACCAGAAAACCAGAAGTGGTGTTCTGGCTCAAGTGGCAGAGTGCTAGTCTTGAGCTGAAGAGCTCAGGGACAGTTCCCAGGTCAAGAGTTCAGGCCCTAAGACCAACCAAAAAGAAAAAGAAAGAAAAGATTATAGATTATTGTTATATTTCAAATGAATCATTTCTAATATACATTATATAAAGTGGATACAATTTTCTGTGGAAATACTATTTAATCTTTTCATTGATTTAATGCACACTTTTACTCATTTGATATTCCTTTAGCACTTTCATCTTTTATAATTGTTCCTTTATTCCTTTTCAGTTTTCAAAGTAAATACTTATTGTGAGTAGAATCCTCTGTTCTGAAATGTCACTGTTCATTCTGTCTCTTTTTTTCTCTTGGTTCTATTATTAGAGTTCCTTTTTATATCACTCACTGCAAGCTTTTTCAAATACAGATTCTAACTCCTCAAGTTCAGCTGTAATATCTCCAAGCCAAACTTTCAAATATCAAGGAAAAATTATCTTCTATTATGTAACTTCCAGTATTTTAAAACATCAACTTTTCTTTTCTACAGTACTCTGACCTTCAGTTTTAGAAACAAAGAGATTACTTTGCTTCTTCTCATTTCTCTAGGACAGGAGTATCGACTGCATGTCTTTATCTTAACAATCTATAGTCATTATATGTTAGTACATGCAATGTCCAAAAAAGAAAATTGATAGTATTAATTTATTATTCAGAAAAGTAAAAGTTCAACTTTTCAGATGTAAAATGAGAGCGTTCTATTATTCTTTTCACCTGTTTTTATATAAATGTATAGACACAGACAAGCACACACACATACACGCGTGCGCACGCGCATACATACTATATGAAACAGAAAGGACAAGAAAAATAAGATATAACTAAGATATGTCATTAGTACATTTGTTTTCAGCACTGGAGGCTTTGGACAGAGGTTCTTAGAATAAATCTTCCCAGAAATTTAATTTCTACGTTTGCCTATTTGGGCACATAGTAATCAATGAGTATGGAATAGTAAGATGAAACTTAAAAACTTCACAAATTCCAGGTTCTGAATAGGAACAGTTTAAACAGGCTATTGACAGATTAAAAGGGAGACCCAAGAGAATTCAACAGTGACCTGAAATATGAGGGGACACTGGACCAGGCAACATGATGCTTACTGCTTCTGAGGAGTGTCTGTCATTTAGGTCATTTTCAAAAACCTTCATCTGAAGGGAACGTAAAACAGTTTCAGTGAGGTACACAAAATTCTTCTGAAATACATCATATCTAAATTGGCACAATTACCCAGCCTTTTATAATATCTAAAATAAGAAAGGGTTTGGGGAGCTAAATAAGACAAATATCTGTTTATGAAAAGGTAAATTTACGTGGGTTGTTTCCTGCTAGAAACTTCTTCTCCACTTTGGAATGATGTCTCTTCAATTTCTGTTACAGAGAATTCCAGAAAAGTGTCAAGCCCAAAAGGTAATTCTTGAACATGTGGGGTCAACAATAAAAAGTTGGGTGCTTTTTGTACTACTTGCTTGAATTTCACTGTTGTTTATAGTTCATCAGGGTTTTGGCAACTTCTCATGATAATGCGACAGTGTTTTGTACTAGTATTGGAGAGGCAAATATTTCATTATTTTCTCTTGATTTTACATAACTTCCATAATGATTGGTTATTTAGTCAAGCATCCAAATGCAGTAGTTAAAAGTCTAGTTTTCAAACCTGACATGGGAGTTTTATTCACTTGTTCATTGTCAACTATGGAACTTGAGTTCCTTAGTCTCTGTGCTTTAATTGATACAAATTTCAAGAGAAAAAAATAATACAACAGATTTCATCATTTCTTCTGACAATTAAAAGAAATGATGTGTTTGTAGAATTCATTTTAATACTTAATACACCTAATAAATTCTCTTCTCTATTAAGTTATTTTCCCTCAGCTCATAAAAGAATTACATATTTAAAGGTTTAAATTGTCATGCATATTGGGAATGGAAGGCTTAAATATAATATTTATTTCAATGAAAATATTTCTTGTATTTTTTCAGATTCTTAGTTTTTAGTATAGTTACAATTTCATGATAACCTCAATGTTTTTCACATTCCCAAGCAATATACCATAAACTAAATTAAAAACAATTCTTGTCTAACTACATATAGGAAAAAAAATAACTACAGACTAAGTATAAGTCAATGAGATACAGAGTAAAACATAACTCACTTTATTTACAAGAATGCATTTTCAAATAATGTTTCTAGTTCAGCAAATGATAATCATTCTTTACAAATTCTTTAACAAAATATTGAATGTGCATATGCATAAATTTTAAATGGTTATTCAAAACCTATACTATTTACAAAATTGAATGATAGTACTAAATAAAAGACAATACTTTTCACATTAACTATTACATATCCTTAAATCGCCATCAAAAATACTTCACAAAAGTAGGAAGACTTAGTTAATTGGAATTATTATTTTTATTTGAAATTATTTTTAAAAATATTTTATAATTACTAATCTAATACAGAAGTTTGAACAATTTTTCATATCAATGAAGTACATATTAGCTGATAACTTATTCAATAATAACAACAATTTATGCTACATTTATAATACCACAGAGACAGCATTAACCATTACTAAAAGTCCAAGCTATCACAAAGCCATTGAAGGTCATTCTTTTCTTTTTTTGCTCAAGCTCAGTTTAGCTCTCTTACCACTTGAGTCACAGCTCCACATTTAATTTTCTAATAGTTAATTCGACATAAAAAGTCTCCCAGACTTTTTTTCCTGGCCTGCTTCAAATCTTGATCCTAAAATCTCAGCCTCTTGAGTAGCTTCAATTACAGGTAAGAGTCACGAGCACATGGCTTCTATGTTTTAGATAGTTCAAATATAACCAAGAGTGGGAAGGTGGAGAAAGAGATGGTTTGGCACCAATACGCTCATCTAAAATGAAATCTTCCAGTAAAATTAACTCTGCATAATAAAGTCACAAATCTCAAGTAGACACAAATACTCTGAGAGCACCATTTGAAGATTTAAGAAATGAATGTGGTTAGGCATTTTAAATCTATCTAGGCCCTGGTGTCACATGCTTATAATACCAGTTCCTTGGAAGATGAGATCCAGCCAGCCTGGGCAAAAAAAAGGGAGATTCCATATCAATGGAAAACTTGGGCATTTTGGTTTACAAGGCTACATTACTTGGCCATGGCTTGTTTGCCCAGCTGATGTTCTACGACTTGAGCTGTATCTGTAGCTGCTGGACTTCTGGCTTGTTTTTATGAAGCTAGAATCTTTCAAATTTTTCTTTTCAAAATTTTCTTTCTTTGAGGCTAGCCTCAATTGACTATTCTCCAGATTTTAGCCTCTTGTGTAGGTAGGATTAAAGGAGTGAGTCACAGCTCTACAGACACAGCAGAATCAGATATTTTTGCTGCTGAAATTAAATTTTCAATTTTTGTAAATTGAAAGTAAAAATACTGAATATGGTTAAAAAATAATCTTTGCCAGATACTAGAGGTTGAGACAGGTTTACAATGCTTGTTCTCCTCTTTCAGAGATGTGGAAAGGTGATGGGCCAGGAAAGTAGAAAACGCATTTATTAAAAGTCATATAAATAAATATAATGAATTCCAGATTACTTTAACTGAAAAAATTAGAAATCAACAATGTACTTTGAGAGGAATAATATCAGAGCAGAATAAAGCAAAGTGAAAGCAAACGTAGCATTAAAAAGTTTTTTGAGGGCCGTGAGTTTGGCCTATTGGTAGAGTGCTTGCCTAGCATGCACGAAGACCTCGGTTTGATTCCTTGGTACCACATATATAGAAAAAAAAGCCGGAAGTGGTGTTGAGGCTTAAGTGGTAGAGTTCTAGCCTTGAGAAAATCCAAGGACAGTGCTCAGGCCCTGAGCTTAAGCCTAGGAATGGCAAAAAAAAAAAGCTTCTTGAGTATGTCAAGATTATAGTCATCTAATGAATATAAATGACAAATATTCACAAAGAATTTTAATATGGAAATATCAATAGCTATGAAATACACAACAAAAATATAAGGACATATTGAGTATATTTATAAAACTAAACTATAAAAAAGATGGCTAGTAGGTAATCTAGAAGATTTTTTTCATATATTTTTATTGTAATTAATAGAAGGGTTACATTATATTCACCAGATAGAAGGTGCATTATTTCACATACATTGATACCCTTTCTCATGTCTTGGTCCCCATTTCCCTTCCCCCCACCCCCACCCCTCATTTTGTTTCCCCCCCTTCCCTATCCAATTTCAAATAACCAAATACACATTTATCTAATATATCAGATAACAAAGTGAAATACTATAACAGTATGGGATAACTAACGGACAGCAAAAGAGATGAGAGATAACATAGTACATTAAGGACAACAATCACTCATTATATGGCTTTTGTTTCTACGTCCTAGAGGTCCTTTCATTTAGCGTCATACTGTATGGCCTTATGTATCTAGGTTTTGCCCTATTGCAAATCTCTGCTAGGAGAGCCCAAGGTTTCTACTGATTATGACAAATGAGGGAAACCACTGAGCCTATGTTCCTTTGAGTCTGGCTTACTTCACTTAATATAATTTTTTCTAAGTCTTTCCATTTCCTTACAAATGGGGCAATGTCATTTTTTCTGACAGCAGCACAGAATTCCATTGTGTATAAATACCACAACTTGTTGATCCACTCATCAACTGAGGGACATCTGGGTTGGTTCCATATCTTTGCTATGGTAAATAGTGCTGCAATGAACATCATTGTGCTAGTGGATTTAGTATGCCCTTGTTTTCGGACAGTTGGGTAAATGCCAAGTAGTGGAAATGCTGGGTCATAGGGGAGCTCTATGTTTAGTCTTTTGAGGAACTGCCATACTGCTTTCCATAGTGGTTGAACCAGTTTGCACTCCCACGAACAGTGTAGCAATGATCCCTCCTGGCCACATCCCCTCCAGCATCTATAGGCCATTCTTATTTCTTCTTCAGAGAAGACTCTCTTTAAGTCTTTGGCCCATCTTTTCATGGGATGGTTGTTACTTTGGAGATTAATTTTGGAGTGATTCAATTTTTTGAGCTGTTGATATATTTTAGATATGAGCCCTTTGTCTGTTGTATGTTTAGTGAAGATCTTCTCCAATTCTGTAGGCTTTTTATTTAATTTACTAGGTATGTCCTTTGCCCTACAGAAGCTCTACAGTTTAATGCAGTCCCACTTACCCAGCCTTTCTCTGATTTGTGTTACTTGGTCCTTATTGAGAAAGTTTCGACCTGTGCCACGGAGGCCCAGTGTGTCTCCTATTCCTTCAACCACATAGTTGATAGTTGACATACAAAATGATTGAACCCCTAACCCCCCCCACACACCTGCACACAAATTTAACTTCATATGGCAATAGCATATCTAAAATAATATTATTTGTAATATCAAAAAACTTGAATCAAACTAGCTATGAATCTACCTGAAAAAATTAATCATATATTTCTTCTTACATCCCAAGTTCACACGCATCAACATAACTCAGTTGCTAAAATAAGACATGAACCACTCTTGGGAGACTAAGATATGAGGATACAGAATGTGAAGACAGCCTGGACTACACAGTGAAACTTTGTCTCTAAGATCAGAACCTAGCTAGATAGCACATACCTTCAAGGTTAGCCTAAGCAAAAAGTTAGTGAAATTATAACTCAACTATTAAGTTAGGTAATCTTTGCTATATCAGAAGCACAAAAAATGTACAGTTTGAGGTCAGTCTCAGAAAACTGTGAGACCACTATCTGAAAACTAAAAGTCTTAGAACATGGCTTAAGTTGCAGAGTACATACCTAGCACACATGAGGCTCTGAGTTCATATCCAAGTACTATCCCCAAACAAGCATAGGAACAAAAATATTAACCAAAAAGTTAGTAACATGTTTAAGAATATATGCTTATGAAACATAATTCATAAAATGTTGTACAGAATGAACAAGGAACTGTACACATTAATGTTGACATATTTTGGCTTTACCTGCCTTCTTGCTTCTACTACGATCCTGATGGCTACTGAAATAGTAAGGCCTGTGGCTATGAAATCTAATGGGCTGTTAGATGGTGGTATTGTCTAAACATTAAACAGAAAATTGTTTATGTTGCTTAGGGCTTCTTTTGGGAGGAGCAGGAAATGGCAGAGGGTGTCAAAGATTGATGTAGTCTAAGGATAAAACACTTGAGAACCAATGTCTTATGCCTAGGGCTCAAGAACAGAGAAGTCACCTTATGGAATTCATTAGCTGTGTGGATTCCTCACTCATGAGTCCCTGGCTGCCTGGAGCCCTGCTATGGTCTTGTCAGCAGGCAACTCTTTTGGTCACTGGCAGTGAGAGTGACCCTTTGATCAGATAGAGTTTGTTCTTTTCCGTGGCCTCAAAGAGTCTGCTCATTTTAAGACAGATGTGAAGAAGAGAAAACATAGAATACCAATTTACTAACAATTTTAAGAAAATTGTAACTAGAACATATTCTTGTATGCCTCCAAAGTAAATGAAGTTTAGTATCTATGAGGCCACAGAAGTGAGGTTGGTTCCACATAAAGGCACTACATAATACAGCGCTATGACTTGCTCGTGGTAAACGTACATGAGCTACTTTGATTTAGAAATACTCCAGAATCTATAAATTATGTAGAAATATGTGCTGTAATTTATACTATTGAATATTTGAATTTGGGATGTGCATGCACCACTTTGTAGTCTACAGTATATTTCCTTCCTCCCTCCCTGCTTCCTTCTCTCCTAGTCTCCTTCCCCCATGTCTCGCTCACCTCCCTTTTCTCTCCTTTTTCTCTTTCTCTCTCCCTTGCTTTGTTTTTTTATGGCAAGTTCTTACTATGTAGACCAAGTTAGTCTCAAACTTTTCATCCACTGTCTCAGCCTTACAAATACTGGGGCACAATGCCTTATACAGAACGGATTTTCCAAATTAATATTTATAACAAACTCCCAAGAGAAGTAAAAATATTACTTTTAGCATACCATAATAATGATGAACTTAAAGCTAATAAATTAAAAGTTATCTACAATCAAACAGAGACTTGTTAGGAAAATATTCCAACACACTTTCACTTATTCAGGTTTCAAATTAATCTTAAGAATCTTTGAGGAGCTGTATTAAGGAATTTCAGTTTAACAAGTTAGACTCTGTGCAATTTTATCCAAGTCACCCGTTTCATCATTCTTCCTCACCTCTCCCCACCCCTTTCATCGCTTCAAGTTACCAGATTCTATTTTCTACATTAATGTTGCATTAATATTATGACTATATAAGTATTGTTACTTGTGCTAATCTTGATAAATTCTTAGAGATGTAAAATTACCTTAAACATAATTACTTTAAACACAAATAACTGTCATTCAAGAAGTCTGTTCAAAATTATTCTCTTGGGGCTACACCCAAAGTGTCTACAGGACATTTACATGGACTCATAGAAAAATTCATTCTTTCCTTTGTCAAGTTCTAGAAGCCATCCACATTCCTTTACCTTTCTCCTTTCATTGTCAGAGCCAGCAATGAGCAGATGGGTCTCTCCATCACCGCATCACTGTGGATCTGACCCTCTACCCTCTCCCTTTCATTTATTAGCACCATTGTAATTTCACCAGGGGCACCAGGAAAATACAGGCTCACAATTGTCACATCTCTACAAGCCTAATTTAGCCCTATCTGTCAATTCCTTTTACCATTCTAAGCGAGCACATTCATGGCTTCTAAGGAGGTGACATGAATGTCTTTGGAGCCATCATCTGCTTCCCACAGGTAGGTTTGAACTGTAGGGTGAGAGTCAGTAAACACGAGAAAATAAAGAAAGATTTCTTATGTAACCTATTAGTTAATCCTGAATAAGTGTTTTGTGTTGTATGAATGCCATTTTTTCCAAATATATCTTTAGTTCAAAAAATACAGACTATCTGATTATAAACCTGGATATAGAGTTTCATGTAGAAACCAATTTCTGCGGAGTATGGTCTCTTTTATCCCAATTAGGATATCTAAGTAATTCCTGTGTTTTATAGTTTTATTTTAGCCACAATTCATCTCATTTCCAATTTTCACAGGTGTAGACATTCACAAATGCATATCATGGATAATTTAGATGGTGCGATCTAAAACTGACCTATGTGTCTAGATCCTCCAAATTTTGGTCTATATTCCATCTGTCAGCATCTACATTTTGTTGCCTTGGTTTAGGCCCTTGCTGCCATAATGCCCACCCATAACAGGGTGAACATGCTGGAAATTAAACTCCCCCAAAGAATCCCTGCTTCAAGGTCCACAAGAGGCTATGAATAGGTATAGATGTCCCCATTTCCTTGTCCCTTGTTTGGGATAACTGCAGTGCATGCTCTATACTATTTCCAAGAGATATAAAGTGGAAGAAAGTATAAGTTAACTCCAGATAAGAGCACTGGACTACTATTGTCTCTCACTTATCCTGCCTCATGTTATCATTTCCCTGGAATTCCCTCCTGAATATCTTCCTTATAGAATTTTTTGCTTCAAGTCTACTTCTAGGGAAACTATACCTCTAAGCCTTCACAGAGGAGGTTTTTAAAGGTGTCAGTTATGGACATTATATGAAAATATGAAAACTGTAACAAATTAATGACTCCATTGTTACATAGATATTCATCTCATTTCAGTCTATTTTGTGTTCTAAAGACTCTGAAGTTCAGCAATTTATTCAAAAAGAGGACTTATTTAACTCATAGATTTGGAAGCTAGAAGTCCAACATCTCAGTGGTAGAGATGGGGGAGAAAATGAAATAGGAGACATTGATCAAGAAGCATGTTACTCAAAAACTGACATGCTGAATTAAAACCCTTTAGTACAACTTTAAAAAAATTAAATAGGGTTAGGAATGTGGCCTATTGATAGAGTGCTTGCCTAGTATGCAGGGAGCACTGGTTTGATTCCTTGATACCACATACATGGAAAAAGCCAGCAGTGGTGCTGTGGCTCAAGTGGTAGATTGCTACCTTGACAAAGACCAAGGAGAGTGCTCAGACCCTCAGTTCAAGCCCTGGGACTGACAATAAAATAAAATAAATAAAATTTAAATAATGTAAAATATTTTTATATATAAGGCAAATACAAAGAGTGGGTCGGACACTGGTTGAGAAGATGTTAAAAAAAAAAAAAGTACTCTGGGGCCAATTAGGATAGTTCTCATCAACCATGATAACATATCTGAGGGTTTTTAAAAATTACTTTTATGCTACTGTGCACAGGTGTTTCAATTTAACATGGCAATCTGTGAGACTAGTACATCTCAGTATCATCCCTTCCATCTTGAATATTTGAGTTGTAATATCAAAGGAAAGGGTAAAAGCTATTAGTAGGCTGAAAGTAAAGAATAAAATCATTTCACAATTAGAAATGCATTCTGGCTTCCATGAGTAGATTATATTTGCAATATATACAAAGAAACAATAGATAGGACAATTAGGTCTTGCTGGAATCATGGGAAAAGGGATGATGCCAGCTAAGCCAAGAAGGAGTAATAACATGCAATTAAAACACAAGGATCTGAGATGTATTTTAGAAGAAAGGAAGCTTTGGCTTGCAGATGAATTCCTGAAGGGTTTGGACAATGAAGTTAAATGAAAAAGTCCAGGATGTTTTGTTGATTCGTGTGAATTACACATAAAGCACTGTGCTCTATGCCTGGCACATATTAAGCACTCAGCAAATGGCAGCCAGATGTGGACAGACAAGAAACTATAAATGCATTCTGGTAAACTGAGGAAGAACATAGAATGATGACAGGTAGTGAAAATAAGTATATGCCTAGAATCATTATTCCTCATTGAAACCACATTTTAAGAGTGATTCATGATCTAGCCCTTTGTCACTAGGTGAGACTGTTAAAGGGGCAAGATATGTAGCAAACATGATGTTCACCTTTATATGCTATTTGAAATTGAAAAAGCAAAAATTTCTCCACATGATAGAAGCCAAAAGAACCCTCAGATGTAAGAGAGGCTTAGATTGTCAGTATGAGAATAACATTAGTAACATTACCTGTCGTGTCTCTTCTCAGTTATGCTATACCAGCCACAGAGAATTCAATGACAAAAGACAGCAGATCTATTAACAAGTCTTTGAAAGATGTAACAAGAAAGGGAAATATCCTGCTAACCCAGGAACATTATTACAACCCCAGATCATTAAATTCTAATTCTAAACTATATTATCAGAACCAAGGAACTAGAACTAGTACCATTAAAAAAAACAGTAAAATATATGCCCTTTAACATTTCTTATGATTACTTATTAGCATAGGTTCAATTGATAAGTGGTCTCTTCTAGTTGACTAAACAATGCTGGTTTCTTTTAGGTTCTAATTATTCTTTTACACATCACTATTATATAATTTTTCTCATGCTTAATGAGTAATAGTGCCCTTTAAGTTGTGCAAAATTATAATTAGTATAATGACTTGGTATTTTTCAGGAAAATTAATATTCAGAAAATTTTAAACTATCATTCAGGAAACCCTATATTGTCATTTCATCTATTTCCATAAAGTTGAGTGCATAATTTCACTGGAAATTTTATGTACTTTATAAGCTGAAATTATGGATTTTTACTTCTCATCACTTTCTTTTGTAAATACTCATTTTGTAATATAAATTAATTTGTTACTTAAGAACTCTGCTTTGTAATTTTTTGGAGGAAAGTAAATAATTTAGATACAGTCTCATTAAACTCAGAAATAAAAATATTTATGAATAAATAATTAGCAGAAGGAAGGGATGATTGATAAACAGAAAGAAATGAAACATTAGCATATACTTAAGGGCTCATTTAGAGAGCAAATATGGTTAACTGTTTGAGTTTCTTTTTGCAAAGTTTATTTTTAATCATTTTTAGGTTTGGCATACTTTAATTACCTTGCTGAACTAACAAATTAAAATCCAGAACCTTAGTTTATTTTCCAGGAGTAAATTAATATTTAGATGAACAAGCATTAGCAAGCATTAATCATACCACGCAGTTCCTAGAACTAATGTATACACATTACTTTAGTCTTGGCAACTGGAAATACTCACTGTTGCAGAGGTAACTGTGGTTATGAATCTTTTCTGGTAACTTTTTTATTATCTTTAAGTAGTTGTAAAAAAGAGTTACCATGCAACACATTAGTTAAATACAATGCATCATGATGGATTTCCTTTCATCCTTCTTTCTCATCCCTTCCAACCCAACTTCCCTCCTCCATTTGCACACTTTCATCAGATATGCACAGAATATTATTACTGTACTCTCACCTTCCTCTCTTCATGAATCCTGATCTATATCAAGGTATGTATATATATATATATATCAAGATATATTACTGAGGAATTTCTGATTTTGACACCATTCTGGACTTGCTGCTTTTCGTAGTCTAAAAAAATGGACTCCTAGGAAAACAGAATGCTTTTCTAGCACTAGTTATTAGTGACAGCAGTTTATATATTATGTGCAAAGTCTGAAACTTTCCCATGATGCCCACTTGATTTATATATTACTTATCCTTAGGTGCCTTGATCTAATGTTTTGCTGCACTCACCACAACACAGGGTCATTCCTAGAATAGAACTGCAGTTTCTTCATTGCATTTAGCCACAGATAGTCTAGATTTTGTGGGAGCATCCTATCCCATCAAAGCCCATGATAATGCAGCCAAGACTACATAGGACAATCCAATTATTGAATCATACTTTAACTTCTCTAAGACTTCCTATTGAGAGAAATAAGACTTTCTGAAAAAAAAACAAGAAACCTCTAAAAATAAACTTTCATGAAAATTTTCTTAGAAAAAGAACTCTGGAAAAACACACAAATGAATTTTAAAATTTTATAACCAGCACACAAAGCTAAGATAATATCTATTCAAAATAAAAACTGAAAAACTGGACTGCATACTGGAAATTAGTATTGTCAATATAAATTTCACTCAACTTGTATTTAGAAATCAAATTCAATGGCTTCCCTTTGGGAAGACTTCCTGGAATTGGCATTTTTGATGTTGAGCTAATGCATCTGGAAAACAGAGTGAAAAGGTATTTGTGGAAAAGTTGATGAGGATATTCTGACTGTTACTTGAATATAAGTTAGAAATACGAAATTGTTGTACATGCCAATATCCATGTTATTTTTTCTTTGTAATATACAAATAGTGGTTTGAGTGCATTTTTTTAAATAATTTTTTTTAATTTTATTGTAATTAGTAAAAGGGTTACATGATATTTGCCAGATAGAAGGTGCATTAATTCACATACATTGATACCCTTTCACATGTCTTGGTACCCATTTCCCTCCCCCCCCACACTCCCCACCCGTCTTGGTTTTCCCCCCTTCCCTATCAAATTTCAAATATCCAAATACAAATAAATTCAATATATCAGATAACAAAGTGAGATACTATAACAATATGAGATAACCAAGGGACAGCAAAGGAGATGAGAGACAACATAGTACATTAAGGACAACAATCATTCATTATATGGCTTTTGTTTCAATATCCTGGAGGTCCTTTCAATTAGCTTCACATTATATGGCCTTATGTATCAAGATTTTGCTCTATTGCAGATCTCTGCTAGTAGAGCCCAAGTGAGTGCATTTTTTAAACACTACTCCAACAGTCTCTTTGAGTAAGATAAGAAGAGAGTTAAAGCTGCATCAAAAAAGAAATATGAAGGATTCAAAGTTATTTTGAACCAAAAAACATAACACAAACTCACATATCAAATCTAATGTAATCAAGTTTCAACTTCTTCTTTGGTTAATTTCCACACATTTTAAAAGATGTGGTTGAGAGAAAAATGATTGGGAGTGAAAGAAAAAAATATAACAGTTCCCCATAAAAATTAGAACACACCCACTTTTTCTAAACACAATTACTACAAAATGCAGATTATCTTAAAATTTCACAGTGCATGTACCTTGAAAGAACTGAACATTCAAAAAGATCCATAAGTGAGAGAAGGTGAGACTGAAACAATAGTTAAGTTAAAATTGCCACAAATATGTTCTCTAGCAAATCATACTGTGAAAAATGTAAGCAAAAAATAATCCTAGAAAATTTTTGCCCAACTTACATTGTAAAAATAATCTGAAAAAAGACAAACATCTCAAGCAATCCTATAATAATCAGAAAACTCATTCAAAGTGAAAAGAACCAAAGTAAACATGATTTAAAGACTAATAGCAGTGCGATATCATATAGTGACAATACTTCAAAAGTCATTAAAGCACTCTGAGCATAGCTAACCTTCATAAAATCTGCCAAACATAAATGCATGTCATGAAAACATTTCAACTTAAAAAAACTTTATAATATATAGACAAATCAAAGTCTAAAAAGCTATCCAAATAGATCCTCAAACAAGATGAACACATAGATATAATTCTGTCTTCAGATGTTAACTTCCATAATGTAAGTAACAAAGGGTCATTTTAAAATGAGTAGATTTTCAATGTTGTAGAAGGACATTATGTTAACACTGTGTATTTGAGTTTTTCTGTCACTTTCATGTAGCTTCCTATAATATATACATACCTATGTATCTGTAGAAAAATGTACACATGCTTGGGATTTGTGTTAATTGTGGCTTTTGGGATACAAAAAAAGTGAAAGAAAAATAACTGCTTCATGGAAGATGGAGGTTATTATTATAGAGGAGAGGAATGCACTGGAATTTGAAATACCAAAGGATATTAAGGTTCATTTGGGCTGGAAGAATCTTCAGTTTGAGAAGAAAATCTTGTCAGACACAATAAGGTGATAAAGTAGAGACTACTCTCAGCTGTTTTCCTGTAGTCATTATTACTGTAGTTTTAAAATTAACTAACTTCTTTATTTTTGCTGGTTCCAGAGCTTCAACTTAATGCTTCCATTCTCTCACTCAGCTTTTTTGCTTATTACTGGTGCCATGTCTCTAACCCATACTTTTCGCTGGTTAATTGGAGACAAAGTTAAATGTACTTTTCTACCTGGACTAGTTTCCAATCACCATCTTTCAGGTGTCAGTGTTCTAAGTAGCTAGGATTGTAGTTGTAAGCCACTGATGCCCACTCCTACTCAAGTTTTATATAGATTAGTTTTCCATGGCCAGGCCATCATCCATGCCTCTGAATGAGCTAATGTCAAGATTCCACCCCAGGTTTATGAATTCAGTTCATGTTTGTAATTGTGAGCTGTTTGCCACGAACTTGATAAAAGATATAGAGAGAAAACAAAATGGGAGACAGTGGCTTGTGCCTGTAATCCCACCTACTTAGGACGCTGAGATCTAATCATGGGTCAAGGCTAGCCCAGGCAGGAAAGTGTGAAACTATTATCTTCAATAAGCTACCAAAATAAATACGTAAAATCCAGAAGTAGAGCTGTGACTCAGTGGCAGAGTGCTAGTCTTGTGCAAAAAAAAAAAAAAAAACCCTCAGGGACAGTGCATACGCCCTGAGTTGAAGCTTGAAGTTGGCACTGAAAAAAAGAAAAAAATCTTGTTGAGAATCTTTCCACATATTTCATGATTTCATGTATTTGTCCTCTTTATAGGCATGTCCATTCAAGTCCCTTAGCCATTAAAAAAATCCATTTTTTCGGGGGTGGAGGGAGGGAGCTGGGGATCAAAACATGAGAAAGGATATCAATGTTTGTGTAGTAAAGCACATTCTATCTGGCGTATATAATGTAACCCTTCTATTAATTACAATAAAAATATATGGAAAAAAATCTAAAAAAAATACATAGACACACACATATGTATATATGTATATATATATATATATATATATATGTAGAGAGAGAGAGAAAGGAAAAAGAAAAAAATAGTTCCTAATGTCATCAGGAGTCTAACCAATTTCAAAATTTACTATATAAACAAATTCATTGTTTTTGCCTTCTTTTAAATGTCTTTCAATAAAATTTCCAGATCCAAACTATAGTGATTATTTGTCAAACTAGGAAATATTCATGAAAGTCAAACAGCAACAAAACCCATTCCCACAAGAGAAAGCAGGGATATTGCCTCAACACAAGGGATGAAATCTACTGTGACCTGCTTACATGAAAGCACTAAGCCTGACCCCTGGTCTGAAACACACCCAATGGTTTGTATGACATTATGGTCTGTGTTATAGCGTGCAGAATAACCAAATGCAAATCTTCTCTACATAAATTGATCTTCAACCCTGACTGAAATAGGAAAAAGTTCTAGAATTGGAAAATCAGAAGTTGCATAATTTCCATTCTTAGGAAATACATATTTGAGGCCTAGTTTTACAATATAATCTTTCAACTCAAATGTAAAATAAAATTAAGGAACTAGAACTACAAATATCATAGAAACATAACACAAACCAAGTTGCAAAGGAAAACAATATATCATTCCAAACAAGAGGTCCAAAGCAAGCAAAATTCAACAAAATATGATAAACGTATCTACGAATTACATATAATAAATAATACACACTTAATAAATACTCAAGCAAAATTCAGAGTAATCTATTTTTTTTTTGCCAGTCCCGAGACTTGAACTCAGGCTTGAACATTGTCCTAGGGCTTTCTCAAGGCTAGTGGCTCTACTACTAGAGCCACAGCACCACTTCTAGCTATTTTCTATGTATGTGGTACTGAGGAAATTGAACCCTGGTCTTCGTGCATGCTAGGCAAGCACTTTACCACTAGGCCAAACTCCCGGCCATCAAGCAAAATTCAACAAAATATGATAAGCGTATCTATGAATTACATATAATAAATAATACACACTTAATAAATACTCAAGCAAAATTCAGAGTAATCTATTTTTTTTCCCCAGTCCTGGGGCTTGAACTCAGGCTTGAACATTGTCCTAGGGCTTTCTCAAGGCTAGTGGCTCTACCACTAGAGTCACAGCACCACTTCTAGCTATTTTCTATGTATGTGGTACTGAGGAATTGACCCCTGGTCTTCGTGCATGCTAGGCAAGCACTTTACCACTACGCCAAACTCCCGGCCATCAAGCAAAATTCAACAAAATATGATAAACGTATCTATGAATCACATATAACAATAATAATACACATTTAATGTATACTCAAGCAAAATTCAACAAAATATGATAAACGTATCTATGAATCACATATAACACATAATACACATTTAATATTATATATTATGTAGATATATAAAGAACTGATATATCAGTATCACTTGCTTTTCTATTTCACTGTCACAAATCTTAAATATGTACATATAATAAATAAACTGGAATTAACACTTAATAGATGAAGCTTTAGGGGAATTTGGTGGTAATCCACCGGGAAAAAGGTAAATATTATTTCTATTTTCAAAAATACATAATTTATAATTAAAGACTTGATAAGGATTCTGTATCATTTGTGGCACATCTCCCATGTAACAGTGACTAAGGAATTATGTGTATAGTTTCTAATTATTTGTAAGAACCATATAAAACAAAGAGTCTGGTTTTCCGATTACAGATGATGAAAGAAAAGTTTAAATGGAAAACTAAAATACAATAAAATTGAGCCAAAGGCCTACTTAAAATTGTGTTCCATTAGTCACATCCTAATCCTTTAGACCAGTTATTGACTGGTTTCTACTTGTGTCAATAATGGCGTTGCATTTGATAAAACAATGTTTCCAACTTAGAGCAACTGGAAAATATGAGGTGAAATTAAAGACAACAAACCCCCAATTTGAACATATAGCCATAGAAGGCAGGCAAGGTTTCACTTGCCAATGATTGGCAGAAACACAAACAAAAATCCAGAGACATTATCTTCATTCCCCCAAGTAATATGATAGTCCTTAGATGGTAAGAGGTTGAAAGTAAGGGCAGAGGATAATAAAGAAGTTTGAAATTTAAAACAAACAAACAAAATTGCAAGACTTGCAGGCTTCTACTGGGATGGGAAGAAAAAGCATGGGCGTTTGGGGCATCACAGGCAATGAGATGGGAGAATCTCCCATCATGAAGAGTAAGACTAGAGAATAAATTTCTGACATTAAATTTTCAAACAATGAAGCCCAAATCTAAAAAGCAGTTTCATTTTATTCATATAGAATGCTTAGACTGGAGTTCAGAAATTATAAAAGAGGATTCCTAAATCCACTAGGTCAGATTCAGATCTCTGTTAGATAGTAACTTGCAGGTCACATAGGTCAATCTGATCAACTGGATCTACAAAAAGACTGAAATTCTGGTGGAACTAGAATAACATGTCCCCACCAATAGAGGACATATTAACTTTCATTAGGAGAAAATTGAATAATTCAGATAGTTAATATTTTTCACATATGCCAGCAAAAATTCAATTAAAAAACTCAGTAAGTCTAACAAAGCCCTACAAACTACAGAAAATAGAGAGTAAACATAATCCAAATATTGAAAATAGGTACTAGAAAAGGCATTGTGACTAGGTGAGGAAAAATGAAGTCAACATAAAAACATTAATTACAGCAATGAAATTTGTATTAAAAAGAGAACATGAAAACTGTCAGATGCTGTAATTGAAAACAGATGTCAATAAATCATAATAATATTATCAAAGTCAAAGTGAGGATTAGCATCCCAGACAGTGGATCTGGGACAATGGAAAAAAGCTTACTGGATTTAGATGATATGAAGTAACCAAAAAGATACAAAAGAGATAATGATAATGATTCCTATACGTTGTACAAAAGATAAGTACTATAGGGCATCATGATATTTGAAGAAATAATTGTTGAAGATTTTTCAAGATAATACAAAACATCAAGCTCTATATCAAGAATGATATGGATTTCAGGCAGATTATGTACAAAAGAAAGCTTATATCTAAAAGTCCACATCATAACGACAGAGCTACTGAAGCCCAAAGACAAAAATGGTAACCGTGGGGGCTGGGAGAGTAACCTAGTGGTAGAGTGCCCTGGGTTTGATTCCTGGCCATGACATGCACAAAAAAGGCCAGAAGTGGTCCTGTGGCTCAAGTGAGGCACTAGCTTTGAGAAAGCCCAAGCACAATGTTCAGGTCCTGAGTTCAAGCCCCAGGACTGAAAAAAAAAAAAAAAAGAAAGGTAACAATGAAAAATCATCTTTTCTTCAGAGAAGAAGTTACCAGATTGAGAGCAAAAGTCAGAAGATAATGAGGAAAAAATCAGCAAACTATAGGAAGAAAGTTCACATCCATAGAATAAATTTTGAAATAAAAATGAAAACCAAGTAACATTTAACAATAGTTCCAAAATATCACATACAGAGGAAAATAAGAAAGACATGCAGGGAATCTATATAAAATGCAAGTTTTTTATTGCAATGTAAGAAGGGTTACAGTTATACTCACCAGATAGTAGGTGCATGACTTAGTTTTAATGCAACAGAAGCTATTTCTAAAAGCCTAAATAGGAAGCTACTTATTGCTAAAATGTCAATATTCCGTAAGCCATCTTTTGGGTTCCATGCAATCTCCCACACAAAGTTTAAGGACTATCAATGAAAAATTAACTGAAGTTATTTTTGCAAGGGGCTATTGAGTCAATAACAACACATGTACTCTGTATAATAATAAAACAGAATCCAGGAGGATTCTTTGTAGAGATACCATTATATCCAGGGTATTACAGGGCAAAGAAGATCTTGGGTTAACCAGAATTCCAAATTCCATTCTACATAATCATCAATAACAAGAAGACTACAAATACAAATTTGAAACTTAAAAGCTAAAACAAAAAATATATTTTCATATCATATGTCAGACAAATATTTCTTAAATTAGATATGAAAAAGCATATAGGAAAGAAAACATTTTATATTACAAACCTGTGGCTTTCCAACTCTGCAATTACTCTGTAGAAATGTTGTTTTTTTTAACTTTTAAGTAGAAGCTATTTTACGGTCTTATACAAAATAAGAAAGGGTTGAAACATGGTCTACATTCTAAAGAATTATTATCTCTGCTTTCAGGGAATATTCTATATAAATAAATATCATCAACACACATGACAGCCCTAAACTAGGAAGAGAGAAGTGATTAGAATCTAGATAATTTTTGAGGACATGGACAACAAGATTGACTACTCACAGCTATGGAAGAATTTGCATGTGAGGTTGATATGAAGCAAATCAAGGGAAATTCTATGAACTGTGACTTAAATAACTTATTTTTTGTGCCCATTGACTGATTTATGGAAGGCTATGGAAAGAGCAAATTTCATCAGAAATAGCTAAGTTTGGCTTAAAATGGAAGAGTACAACTTCTATTGGAGAAAATAGAAATATCAGACAGGAAGTTATATTCTAATGTTAGGCAGCTCTGAAACAAATATGTAGATTTGTGGAATATTTAGGAGTCACTAACACTGAGTAGAGCCTAGATAAAGTGAGCTGAGCCTTGGACACTGATGTATGAAAAAGAATAAGAAGGAAAATATCCAGCAACGAAGAATGAGGAAATTTAATCAAGCACTTAAAACAATTCCACTGGAGACAGAGTTGCACAAGATAAGGGAGTGTTGCAGGCTACATACAGCATCAGCAAGAATGCTTTTTTTTGGGGGGGGGTAATTTTTTTGGACAGTTCTGGGTTTTAAAGTCAGGGTCTGGGCTCTGTCCCTAAGCTCTTTTTGCTCAAGACTAGAAGTCTATCACTAGAGCTATAAAACAACTTCTGGCTTTTTCTGTGATTAACTAGAGATTGACTTTGAATCTTGATCCTCAGATCTCAGCCTCCTGAGTAGCTACAATTACAAGCAAAGAGCTATTTTTAATGAGTGGATGTTTTGATCTTGGAACTTGAAGCCTGCAGAGCTACAAATAATACATTTCTACTGTTCATGTGTCACCTGATAAGGAATTTTGTTTTAGTGACCTAAGGCAAGTAAGACTCCATTTGACTTAGGGTATCGTGTAAATCCCTGTAAATGTAATGAACTTGATTCTCTTCTGTCTTTCATATATCTCTTCTTGTTGCCTCAGGGGATACACCATCATGTAAGTGAATGTAGAACAGAACTTGAAGACTGGTATTGGCTTTGGTCATATGGAGGCCATTGATTAACTTGAAAGGAGTCATTTGTTATTTATAACAAATGCATATGTGGAAGATAGCAGTACATTAATACATAGATATTTGGATAAGGCTTAATTCTTTTGTGGGCCTTCAGTCACAAAATCTTAGGTAAGGTCTCTGAAGACAAAAATATAGTCCCTACTGGTGGTATGAACAATTCTGACAGTACCTAAAGGAAGCCTTGCTTTACTGGAATCCAAGATATTATTTTGATTAAGTTATTTCAATGGTCGCAAGATATATACAGGTTTTCAAGTTTATAGTCAAGAAACTCTGATCCAGGGGGTAGAAAGTATCAATTGTTTTTAAAATTCAAAATTAAAATCTAGTAATACTTCAAAATTGGAGCTTTTGAAACTTCACTATAATTTCTAGTAGTAGAACAAAATAGAATAATTAAAGAAGAAATTCAAACAACATAAAATTCTGATTGTTGTTGGTATCATCTCTTCACATTGAACTCAAAATATTTAGAGCACAAAACAGGGCAATTCCATTTCACAAGTTTGAAATGATGTCAGTCATTAAGATTGCTCAATATTAAGACTTTTTAAATTGTCAGTACCAAGGCTTGAAATCAGGACTCACACTCATGCTCAGCTGTTTCTTACACTTGTCCTCTATGACCTGAGCCACATCAACAGCCTAACTTTTTGATGATTAATTAGAAAGGAAGCCTCATGGATCTTTGTGCAGAGAGGTTGGGTCTCAGCCCTCTGGATCTCAGCCTCCTGAGTATTAAGCTAGTATTTTAGGTGTAAGGCACAGGCAGCCAACCATACTCTTTTAAAAAAAAAATTAACTTTATATTATATAGAAGTCTTTACAAAGCACACTTACGTAGTATATCTTGTTACCATAAAGTCTCTTTCGATGCAAAAAGTAAGTCTCCATATTACCCAAATTGTTAGTAAGCAAATAATTTATGATATTAACCACTAGAATGATTTTTAAATATATTCAGCAGTTTTATGAGGCTAAGATGAAGTCTCTTTTGCAATCTGACATAGTGTTGCCAAGGAACTAACAGAATATCGTGGGACAGGAGAACAACACTCTAATACAGACTTTCCAGACAGAAAACAAAAATAGAATCAGATATATTTTCAACTTAGAAATTACCTACTTTTGTTAGTACCTTCGCTGCCCCTGAAAAACTACTGACCTCTGAGTTTAGCAACTGACACACTCCTGAGTGGCTTAAAGAAATTAGAATTTAGAGTTCAATCAATACATGAATAATACTGTAACTGGTGAATGCTGAACCTTTTTATACTCTTCTGTATTATGAGCTGTTCTCCATAATTCCTCTACCAATTACAGGGCAATAACAAATTAACTTCATAGTAGTAGCTGTAAGAATAATCCAACCTACTCTTACCCCTTATTTAAATGCCAGCACACATGAGAGATATAAACAGGCAACATTTCTTTATCCCAAGATATTTGCTTAATTTTTTGTCAAAAAATAATCAATATTTGAAATCAATTCTAATGTGGGCTCCACTAAAAACATCAGCTTATGTGGTCAAAACGTATTAGGTGTATAAAAATAATTCAAAGCATTCATATCAGATAAAACCATGTAGGTAAAGGTTTTAAGTAACAAGCTATTGAAATCTTAGTATGCAAGACAGTGACATGAAAATACAAAAGAGAAAATAATTAAAGTCCTAATATCTCTGAAGCAAATTTGTCTGTCCAAATTTTTTGTCAAATCCTTACTAAATTTTACACATTGGTTTAATGAAAAATGTGTTTCATATACACATGATTATAAATTTGGAAATAAATTCAAGAATAATAATATCAAGAGTAACAAGGCAACAATAGAGAAATGTGTTCAAGTTTTCCATGAACATCAGAAATACACTAAATTTGTTTGCCGCGGCTTCTATGTCCTATGTATCTATTTTTTTTCCTTTAGAGATGATTCAAGGAAGGAGACACAGGAAGAGATAAAGACAGGAAGGACCCTATACTACTCAAGTGAAGAGTTTCATCTGTGGCATCCATGTTGGAGATTGCCATCTGGGTCAAGAACCACTGCTTTTCCTTTTATACTTAAAGCTTCTGCTAGAATCACATGGTATGCAGTCTAGGAACTGGCAATCAAGGCAGGATTATGGCATTCTCCATGAACAGAGTAATCTGTAATCTAAGCTTTTTTTTTTACTCCATGAACAGAGTAATGTGTAATCTGACAATCGCTGCCTCTTCCATTTGTGTAGACACTTGTGAAAAAGTGACCATGTTGGCTGAAGAAGAAAGATTAATTACAGTTTACACTATAACCAATGGGAGAAAATCCTCATAAAGAAGTCAAATAAAATCTGAAGATGTTCTGTTTCCAATCTCACTCACTAACAAAGAAAAATGCCATTGTTACAATTACCTAATGTGATATTTAGCTCAGCTGAAACATGCCCAAGTTTTTCTTTTCTTTATCACAGACTTAACTTGTAGCAAAGTAAAAAATAGGAAGTTTAAGTTCTTATCTCCATACATTTTATTTTCATGCCAGAACCCTCTATCCAACTGGAAATTTATTTCTTGTATATTTATAAGGTCACATGGACCAATGTTTATCCTAAGCTGAAAATCAATATTTTGATAACAAAATGTTCAGTCTACTCTATAAATACAAACAATAGTGGGGGATACGTAAAAATCACAGGGACAGATGTGAGAAATGTATCAGTAGCTGATCCAATATCCATCCTCCTTTCTGAACAAAGAAAAATTGACTATTGTTTGAAACTACATGTACTTTTCTTTCTCAGTGTTGCTAGCAGCTTGAAATAGCCCTTACACAATTTTATTCAGTAAAGCAGTAAAGCCTTCTTGTTAGAGCACTAACTTTCCTTCTTTATATTTGTCCTCCCTTGAAAACAGACATCGTTCTACGGAGAAATCATGGAGAACATATAGCATGAGGAAGAAAGCCATATTCGAAAAGTGACCAAATGACAGAAGAACAGAAATCTAGCATACTGATGATGTAACAGAGCACATATACCAACCTGGAGCTGCTTACTGTCCTTTCATGTTTTAATCAAAATTTAGAAAGCATAGAAGTTCCAAGATTCCATAATGAACCCATGCAACTACACCATCTGGCTTTGGACAAAAAGAGTCAAAAAATGTGTGGTGGAAAAAGATGGCTTGTTCAAGTAATGGTGCTGAAAAAAACTAAATAACCTTATGCAGAAGATCAAAATTGGATACCTGTCTCTCATCTTGTGCTACTATCAATTAACATGTATCAGAGACGTCAGTGAAAACCTGAAAACTTGAAACCACTACAGGAAAGGGCAGCAAAAACACTACAATTCAATAGCATTGATAGATAGGAACTTCTTGAACAGAACTGTAGGGACTCAGAAAACAGGACAGAAAATTGACACATGAGATTACAGCATGCTAAAAAGCTGCACTGCTAAGAATATTGTCACTAAGTTAAAATGCCAGCCTACAGAATAAAAGATCTTTGCCAGCTATGTCTGACAAATTTCTAATAACTAGAGGATAAAAGGAGCTCATAAACTAAGCTTCCAAAGAGTCAACAACATAATAAATGGATGAAGAATTTAGAAAGATAACTTCTCATCTAAGATGTGCTGAAGAAATACTCAGTATACATCCTTGGCTATTAAGAAAATGCAAATCAAAACAACATTGAGATTCCATCTCTTCCCAATCACAATGACCATTACTGAGAATACAAACAGCAACAAATGTGAGCAGGGATGAGGGGTAAAAGGAAACCTAACACACTGTTAGTGTATATATAAATCAGTGCAACCAGTATGGAAGACAGTATGAAGAGTCTTAAAAAAGGAATTCCCCTATGATCTGGCAATACCATTGTTGGGTATTTATTAGAAAGACTGCAAATCAGGATACAATGAAGACACTTGCGCACTCATGTTCATTTCAGCACTATTCATCATCGACAAGTTATGAAAACAGTCTAGATATCTCAAAAATGGATTAAGACAAATTCAAATGGACTGTCTACACATATACATATACACCACACACACACACAAAGCCATACACGCTGGAATTTTATTCATCCATCAGAATACTATGTCACTTGCCAGGAAATATTTGGATCTGACAATAAGCATACTGAGTGAAATAAGCTAGGCTCAGAAAGACAAAGGGTACGTGTTTATTTTATTTCTTATATGTGGAAGTTAGACCCAATATAAACATGTAGAACATACACAGAAAGCCATATGGCTATGTATCTAATCAAACTGACCCAAGTATGGTATACACAGGATGGGAGAGGTTTATGGCATAACCCCTTGGAATGATTAGCTTATAGTTTAATAAAATGCGTACTAAGAAGTTGAAAGATATCTTTACTAAAGGGAGTGAAGCCTAAAGGAAGGAGATAGTTGAATGCAAAGAGAAATGGTACACAGACACGGTCATAATAATGTACATATGTGAAGAGATCAAATGGAGGAAACATGTGGAATGGGATAGACAGGATTGAGGAAGAGACTGATAGAAGGGGTACACTTATCAAGAAGCACTGTAAGTATGCATAGACATGTTAAACTGAAACCCCTTAGTACAACTATTTGTTCTTAGCATTCTCTGCTTGTGAAATTTCCTCGCTCCTAGGGAATTTCTAGAAAAAAAATGGAATCAAGCATACACATTCTGACATAAACATTTGATGAGTATCAATGTATGTGAAGTAATGCACCTTCTATCTGGCAAATATAACTGTTACCATTCTATTAATTACAATAAAAATAGAATACACATTCTGCAATGGATTTCTGCCAGATCATTATTCGCAATTCTTTTTGTTCTATTACTTCCTATCCTTCTTTATTGTCAGGATAATGTATAGAGGGGCTACAGTTAAATTCGTCAGGTAGTTATTTCTCTCACACTGTTACCCCTTCTCATGTTTTTGTGCCCATTTCCCTCCCGTCTCCCTCCCAATCATCTTGTTTTTCCCCCTTCCCTTTCCTATTTCAAATAAATAAATAAATAAATGTATATACAATATACCAGGTAACAAAGTCAGATACAGTAACAATATGAGATTAACCATAAGGGCAACAAAAGGGAAGAGAAATAACATAGTACATTAAGAACAACAATCACACAAGATAAAACTCTGTTTCCATATCCTAGAAATCCTTTCATTTAGTCTCATCCTATAAGGCCTTATGTCCATAGGTTTTGAGCTATTGTAATCCTCTGCTAGGAGAGTAGTTCTTAAATAATATTTGCTGTATAATTTCATGTGTGATTTCAATGCATTGAAACTAAGTAATTTTTTTAAACCAGTCCTGGGGCTTGAACTCAGGGCTTAGGTTCTGACCTTGGAGGCTTTTTGCTCAAGGCTAGCATTCCCATTTGAGCCACAGCACCACTTCTGGCTTTTTCTGAGTATGTTGTACCAAGGAGTCAAACAGAGAGCTTTGTGTATGGTATGCTCCTGGCCCCAAAACTAAATAATTTCTGGTTCATATTTTGAGTCATTAAACTCAACAATTATGAAAATTGAGTACTTTTGGGGGGACAGAATGAAGAATGATATATAATATAGTGAGTATAGAAGCTTTTGTGATAAATAAGGTAACTATTTCTGCTTGTTATTCAACAACTGTGTTCAGTTATGTCAGTGAGTCCATGCAGTGTGGAGTTTGTTAAATGTCCATATGGTAAACAATTGCCTTTTCATATAAGTTAAGTAAGACAACCTGTAAAATTGAAGATATGAAATTAATAATAAAAACTTAAAAATATCAAGAAATGGAAAACTATGACCAACCTTAGAAATTTAAATGGTTGATACCCCCATGTAAAGACCCTAACTAAACATGATTCATGATCTAGATGTTTTGAAGGAATGTATCAAAACATTGTTCTAATTAATGTTGTTTCTTCTACTTTATTTGTATCCTTGAAATAATTCAAGTAAGGTATCCTCAAACTAGGGCAAGTTTCATTGCAACTGATCATATTTAAATAACTGATGTGGTCAAAGTGCTTTGAACATAGGAAATTTGCTGAACAAATACTGCTGGCTTGGAGCTGTTATAGCAATCAGCTAAATTGGAAGAAATGTGGCAAGAGTGATTGTAGACATTTATACTGGAGTGAGGGAAAGTTGACCTACAGGGTAAGAGAAGCAAATAATGTACAGGAAAAAGCCTTGTCAAGTACAAAATCTTTAATCATTTCAGTTACACTAGAGCAGCCTCAGACTCCAGTGCTAGTTTACTTGCTAAAAAAGAAAAGTTTAAATAAGAGAGAAACATCTTGAGATAATACTACATAAACTATTATAAGGAAAAGTCATTTAAAACAACAGTATATTTCATCTTTATTGATTTTTTTCTCCAAACTGCTAACTTGAAACTTTTAATTAGTGTAGCAGAGTTTGGATATATTTAAAATGATGTGGGGCAGTGCATTTCTCAGGATGATCCTTTGTATGCTAGCCAATCACATTTTTGAGTCACCTCTAAACATTCCATTGAGTTTTACAAGGGCAGTTAAAACAGTTCATGTGACATCTGCAAGCAGTTGTTGACAGATGCAGAGATAAGCTTATAAGCCATATATTGTATTTCCAGCTGTTTTAGGTTTAAATGAACATTCTTTCCTAATTTCCACTCTTGGTGACTACAATGACAAATTGAAGGCTTGCAAACTCAAGAGAAGCCGAATTTTTTTGAATCGGTTTTTATTCATTCTTCTGAAAGCAACATACAAAAATTTCTTCGTTTCACATTTTTTCCTGTCACTTCTGAGACGTCTCATCTAACCTTTTTTTCCCTCTCAATCCTATGAGAGTTGGTCTTCATCTCTTCTCTAGTTACTATTTTCCAAACCATTAGTGATAGTCAGGGATCATCCTGGCTACTACCACTTCTAACAGCTAGAATGGACAAAGGTATAGGGTTACCAATAGACTGAACTGTTATTTTTTTAAAATGTGGCATTTAAGAATGTTTTCTCTATGTGTACATAAAATTTAAGCAAAAATAGTCAAACAAAATCAATACCAGGAAGAGGGTTCATACAGGAGGGGTGAGGTGAATGAAAAAGGGGTAGATGAATGAAAGGGGAAGAGGGGAAGAATGTAGTCAATAATTCATTGTATATCCCACAAAATTAAGAAAAGTAAGGGGCGAGGTACTGTCAGTGGGGACAGAGAATGTTGAAAGGGATGACAACTGATCAAAATGCACTGATTCATAAAATACTTTCTTGTACAGTATCTCCTTCTACAACAGGCTTAAACATAATAAATATTTTAACTAACTGTTATATAATGTAAGAATATTGGATTACAAAGATACAACTTCTTTTGACCTTGGAGGTCATCCACGAAGATTGTGCTAATACAAATTTGTAACATTACTCCATAGTCAAGAGCTTACATTAATAATTATGAAAAGTTTTTGTCCATGTAAGTCTAAAAGTACTGTTTAGGAAAAAAATGTAAACCTAAAATTATTTTAAAAAAAGATTTCTGCTTCTTTAGGAAAGGTCAGGGAACAATAAGAATGGTGAATCCTAGCAGAAAAGTAAATGTTTTCTACTTAATTTATTCTTAAAATTATATTGGCCACATTTAGTCCATGGTGGCAATACAAGCTGTACTGGAAGCTGGAAACTTGCTTTTTCCATAGGGTACCATGCCATGCCTCCAAATGCAGGTTAATTCCTACTGCAAGTAAATAGTTTAATACTTTAAAACTTTAAATTGCACTAAAAGATACAACATATGATCAAGTCTGTGAGGAGAAAAAGTAGTACATCTATCTGGTATAGTTCACAGATTTTGTCAATGCCTCCAACAAACATTCCCAAAGAGCTAAAGAAATGAAGATGGAGAAACATATAAAGATAGACAGGAATCATCTCTTGCTGACCCTGACCCTGTAGGCGTGGCTCTAGCACAAAGGCTGTTTTCTACGAAGCAAAGATGAGACTCCAGCCCAAGAACTACATCAAAAATAGACACACAATGTTCAGTTGGCTTTTCTGCCTGTATATATCAGAAAAACACTTAAATGCATTCAATGCGAAGTTTCATCTTTGGATTTGTATTTGTATTTATTAAAATATTTATCACTAACTAATATCTTAAATGATAGATTTACATCATGCTTAAATAGTTAATAATTCAATACTTAATATTGGCATAACTGGACATATGGATTTAAAAAATAACTTTATAACTTTTGTAATTAGCCACACACAAAGATGTTATTTTTTTCCAGGAAAAGTATGGGATTTTTAAAAATAATTTTTCCCATATATTTTTATTGTAGTTAATAGAAGGGTTACATTATACTCACCAGACAGAAGGTGCATTATTTCACATACATTAAAACCCTTTCTCGTGTCATGGTCCCCATTTCCCTCCTCACCCCCGGCGCTCATGTTGTTTTTCCCCCTTCCCTATCCAATTTCAAACCTGATATATTGTATACAAGCTTAATATGTTATTTGAAATTTGAAGTAGAGATGTTTTTTGGTTAAGATTCAATGCTGTCTGGTTATGTACCCTGAGAAATGAGTCATTCTTATACAACTATGAAATTTTTGAAAATGGGGACACTTTACACACCTGCCATCTTACAGGCCATTTTCTTCAGATTTTTCTCAACATCTAGTTGCTGGAACTTAAGAAGTAATAGCTATTTACTGAAAAATTAAACAGCTACTCTGCATATGTGCATTAATTTTATAATAAGCATGTGACTATACACCTGGTTCTTTTGCTTCTTTCACTTGAAATTCGAAGCAAAGTCTAAAGTAGTTTTGAAACTCTAAACATTTTTAATTCTGGAAATAGGCTTTTATATTGTTCATAATGTAATAAGCAGAACACTGACATTTAGTCAGAATAAAGTTTAAGTAGATAAACTCCTGCACCACAAAGGATGTGTGGCTCACAAGCTGCTGGTCTCATTGAGTCAAACAGTTTTCTTCTGGTAGACCCAATTACTGACAAACTTTCATGGCTTAAACTATGTGAGGAATTACACAAGCTTTCTGGTGCCAAACACTCAAGAATTGTAATTGGAAGCAAGAAAGACAATGCCAATAGCAACGACAAAACACATTTAGGAAAACGGCAAATAGCTAAAATAGGATGCTCTTCTAGAAAAGAATCCTATTGGAGAGAAAAACCATTCTTTCATATGTCCAAATAAAAAGAAAAAAACTCCCTCTGAGCCACAATTATTTAGTACCACCACATGAATTATAATCTAATGTGAAGTGAGTATTATGTAATTTAAAATTATGGGATAAAACAACGGAGACTTACTTTGCTATTTTGTTCAACAAGACTTATAAAGATTACTGTCTACTTATCTCTTAGTTATCAGTTCCTCAGAATGCAAGTCAACATGTGATAACTAAACAGGATCCAGATGTATTTAAATCCAACTGACCGAGCATTTTACAGAGATATTTACTAAAACTCAATGTATCCTATTTAGTAACCAAGTATTTAACGCTAACATGGTAAAATGTATAGTTTGTTTCAATATTACAGATTTAAGTTGGGTATATGAATAATTTGTGAGATGTCATTTCTTTTCAATCCCTCAGTTCTTTTTTCCTGGGAACAAAATTAGGGTTATTAGGATTTGAATTTAAGATCTCACCATCCCTTAGCTTGCTTGGGTATCCTACTACTTGTGCCACACCTTCAGCCCTAAGGTTGGTTATTATTTTTTTGCTACTCCTGGGGCTTGAACTCAGGGCCTTGGCAGTGTCACTTTTGGTTCAAGGCTAGCGCTCTGCCACTTAAGCCACAGCAACACTTCCAGCCTTTTCTGTGTAGGTGGTACAGAGGAATTGAACCCAGGGCTTTGTGCATGCTAGGCAAGCACTCTACCACTAGGCTACGCTCCCAGCCTGAGGTTGGATATTTTGGAGATAGAGTCTCCTGAGATTTTCTGCCAGAGTTAGTCTTGAACCAAGATTTTCCAGATCTCACCATCCTAACTAGCTAGGGTTACAGACGTAAGATATCAGGTGATCATTTCAATTTTGAAATAAAAAGATATATATATATATTCTTATAGTAGGTTTGTATTAGTCTCCTCAATCCTAAAGGAGAAAATATTCCAGTGCTATGAGGGTTTGGAATATTAATTCAGGTTTGTCATGAATATATACATCTTCCTCATTCCCACAAGAATAGCATACAATCCACATAAATGGTGCCTTTAATAACAGCCAACAAGGCATCAAACTGAATTAGAGACACTGTCTGCTAGACTGAGGTTGAGGGTTCTTTAAACTTGTCCTGTGTGATTTAACTTTATATCATTGCCACAAAATGCCTTAGGTAATCTTTACTTAGAAATAGACACAAATTTGAGAACATGGATTTAGAGGTTTCAGTCCTTGGACAACTAGCTTTGCTATTTGGAGCCTGTAAGAAAGCAGAACATTTCCATATGGATTCCATGGTAAATCAAAAGGACTCACAGAAGAAAAGATAAGAAGAGAGGAGGACCACGTAGCTCCTTCAGAGGAAGACATGATGGAACTACAAACCTTCTATACATCTGAGATCTCAAAGAGACCATCGGTTTAAGTGACTGAATTCCTCAAGCTATAGGTCACTATATGTTATATGCAGTAATATAATAAAAATTCTGTGCTCATATGTAAATGGCAGGAAGACACATTTTTCTACAGCAAAATAGGAATTGATACCAACAGAGCTGGCCTCCCCTCTACCAATAGTAAGGGAGGAAAATCTTGCATCCAAATCTATGATATGACATCATGATTTGCTCAATCTGTATATCTAAAGACGTTTCAAATTACCCAATTTTTAACTGTGATAGTCATGACTCATGAACAATGTTGGCCTAAAATTCTAATTTGGCATGGAAAAATACCAAAATTAAAAGAAAATTGGAAGGACTCAAAGAGAACAATGAATCACTATCATCTCTGAAACCAAAATCTGGCTTGGAGGCAAAAGGATTAGTTTGTTTTTCATGGATGTCATTAATGTCATGACCCATAAGCAAACATGAATCTAAATAAGTGTTCTATTTTTCAAAACATAAACTTGGAAGAAGACTTTTTAAAAGGATCAAGTAACTAAATCCACACAACAGACACAAACAAAAGGAAAGAATTGAAAATATTCCATGCAGGCGATGATACTGTAGTAAAGTAAACTATAGTGGTTTTAAACAGGCCAACATCTGGTATTTGATATTAACTGGCTACTTCCAAAGAACTCTTAGTGAGAGGAAAGAGCTTGGCTTTCCAAAGATGATAGAAACGCAGGCACAGGATGCAAGGCAGCTGTGTAGCCAATCCAGCTAAATGACAGTTTCTTTAAGCTGTCAGTCTGATTTTAGGTGTCAAATGTATTAGCTCTATCTTAGAGGAGAGGGAGACTGGTAGGGGTCTGACCTGATATATGCTTAAAGAAAATAAAGAAAATGGGAACTATTTCCTTGGCAAACCTTTAGAGGCTTGTTACCATGACATCTTCTAAGTAAGCTAAATGGGTTTCCCATTCCAGTAAAGATATTAAACTTGTTTGAGGAGGCAGATAAGCAGTGAGTTTCCTACATTTCCAGTGAGTTCCAAGGAGAAAGTGTTTCTTGTGTTGGAATGGCACATACTCACATATGCTATTGTTTTATTTCTTTCATCTTTTTTTTTTTAGAACCAGAAGTATTATCAAACTCATGAAGTTTTTCTCTACACAGGAAAGGACATTAAATAAGTCATGTTACTTTATTGACATTTTGGATCAAATAAAAAAAGAAAAAGAACTCTGAATGCATAGCACTTTTGTCAGAAAGGGAAATTAGTATAAGAATGCAAAACTGCTGTAAAGAAAACTATTTTCCACAAGTATATAAATTAAATATTTGACTAGGAAAATGCAATAGCATGATCAGATATACATATCCACTAATATCACATACAGCTTTGATCTTGAAATAAAAGGTGAAAACTGCACTTAAAGAAGCCAACCCTAGTAGCTTCATGGAGATAGGTATGCATAAGATAGCACTAAGTGTGAATTCATTCACATGTTGTATGAGTACCTGTTAATATTTGTATAGAAAGAGGAAATCTTGCCAGGCTTGTTGGTATATACCTGTAAACCCAGCTACTAGGCAAATGGAAAGCAGAAAGATGACAATTGGAGGGAGGAAAAAGAACAGTTAGTGAGATTCCCATCTCAACAAACAAGCTGGACATGTTCACCATCTCAGATCTGTGGGAGTATAAACACAAGAGGCTCCGTACAAGGCTTGTCTTGGGCAAAAATGCAAGACCTTGTTCAAAAAAATAACTGAAGCAAAAAAAAAAAGAAAGACACAAAGATATGCTCAAATACTAGAATGACTTTCCAGGCAAGTGTAAGGTCTTGAGTTCAAATGCCTATTCAGAGAGCAAAAAAAGTACCCCAAATTCCTAAATACTCTCACTAGTTCCTATGTAGTGAATACTTTCAAGATGCTTCTCAGTAACAGTTACTCTGTCAGCTCCTCAAGAGCTGGGAACTGTGATTGTCGATTGTGTATTTTGAATCCCCTCGTCTCACCAGCCTCATTCAGTACACAGAGACCATGCAATTCATAGCAGTGCCTGACTAGTAAAGTCACAACGGAACCATCAAACAAAATCTACCGCAGTGCTCGGAGTAAATCAGAATATCCAAGCAGACCTCACTTGCCTCTAAAGAATGAACGAGTCTGCACCATGGTTCATGGCACTGACAACAGAGAAAAGCATACACGAATCAACCTGGGAGGAAGCAGAGAGCCCTCTAACAAATTCACATACCCTTAACCTATCACACCTATCACACCCTATCACACCACACCATTATATTTTCTTCCTACTTTCTTCCAGCAAGGCACATTTTCAACGTTGTATACATACTCTGCAAAGACATCACATCAGATTTAGACTATATAATCCTGTAATGAAGATCTGAGATATTTATGGACTGAAGCGGCAATACTAGCGTGTTTCATGAATAAACATGTTAAGTTTCAATGTGTTTGAAAAGTTTCAAATACATTCGGGATGAGCTCATGTGAAACGACATTGTATTAGAAAGCCCTGGGTGTACTCAAGTGTGTTTACTCAAGTGACCTCAGTGGGAAGTTCTTTGAGGCGCTGCTCATAATCCTAGATTTCTTAGTTTATTATTGCATGGACAGGGAAGCCATAAGCATAAACCCAAATGCCCAGTAGAAGTTGGGGAAGTGTTCCAAGCAGAACTATAATATGCACAAAGCCTCTTCCCACGGACGATTAAACCCCTGTTTCTGCCTCAACATGAAATCAATGTTAGATACTTACTATTAAATATTCACATCATTTATAATCTTTAAAATATGGACAATTTTTAGGTTTTTAAGAACCAGCTACTTCATATGCCTAAAGTATGACTCATACTATTGTTTTATTTTCATAATGAACTCTTTCTGCTTCACAAAAGTTTATAGATATCGAACTTCACTTATGAAAGGTACTCATTTTCTCTCCTTTCCTTTGTCTCTATACTATCTTTTTTTCCTCTGTCTACAATATACCATTTCTCTCTCTCTCTCTCTCTCTCTCTCTCTCTCTCTCTCTCTCTCTCTCTCTCTCTCTCTCTCTTTCTCTCTCTAATATATTCTTATGAAGTAGTCATTATTTGATGTTTTCATTTTATATATCAAGGAAAATAAATGTTCCAGGTAACACAGGTAGCATTGGTAGGCATGGTATGCCAGTAACTGTAGGAAAGATCCAGAACCTGAATTCTACTCAACCATGCAGAATATCTATATCAACAGTTATGCCAGTGGCAGTTATGTCACTCCTTGACAGTTCTATGACTATAATCAGAGCACAAAGACTGAGGTGTTCTTGATACTACTATAGGAAGACTAATGCAAAGTACATTAGCTGTGCCTGAATAAATACATAAATCCACACGAGTTTGGATTCCAGACTCCCCTCTTAGAACTGCAAGCTTTAGTACCACATCAAAGGAAAATGATTACTTGAGGATGAAGTTTTAATATAGAATAAACTACAAAATAAATGTCTTTACAAGTATGGATGTCACACGAACCACATCTTTCTGATCACCTTTAACACTACCCATCTGTGCAAACAAGGGAAGTGTTGAAGATCAACTTGTAGAAAATTCTGATGCTTCAATGCTTTGCTGTTGCTATTTAAAGAAAGTCGAAAATTGAAATGCTCCTCTTACAATATAGTATATCCATTTTTAATTAGGTCATTTCTCAGGTGGGGTAATTTGTTTGCCCACTTGTAAGAATTTTAATTGAGTTCCAGTGGCTCATACCTGCAATCTTAGTGACTCAACAGGCTGAGATCTAAATGATTGTGGGTTCAAGCCAACACCAGCAGAAAAGTACAAGAAACACTGTATCCATTTATGCATCAGAAAAGATACATGGGTGGTATGGTAGAGTGTCAGTTGTGAGGGAGGGAAAAAAGACTAGTGATAGTGTTGGGCCCTGAATTCAAGTCCTGGTACCACTCATTCCATAAAAGTATAGTTTATTTAGGTCCTCTTCCATTAATTACCTTTCTAATCTTAAAATGTGCAGAGATATTTTCAAGCAGATTTTAACGGTATTTTTAGGATTACCTCTTTCTCTTTCAAGATTTTGCAGCTCAATTATAGATCTGTGTGGATAATTCAGTCTAGTGTGGAACTTTTCTTTAAAGTTCTACTTAAATGTACTGTGTGCACTATTTAGCCTAGCAAGGAAGCCCAATAGTTCAAAGTGCTATTAAGAAGTGTGTGTGTGTGTGTGTGTGTGTGTGTGTGTGTGTGTGTGTGTGTATCCTAGCATGACCTCTGTTTATACTGCTTACTCTATTTGGAAAGAAAACCATAATAGCAACATGCTCTGTTATAAATGTATTTTATAAATGTATTCAGATTGAAGAGTCAAATGGGTGATTGCATAAATCAAAAGTGATTAGTACTGTTATCATCAGAAATCATGAGAATACCACACGTGGGTGGCCAAAGAATGTGAAAGGCAATTGGAATGGGTCTGAGGGGTGGATCTCTCTCGCGCGTGTGTGCGCTTTCTCGCTCTCTCGCTCTCTCTCTCCCTTTCTATCTTTCTTTCCCAATTTCCCAATTTCTTTCTTTAGACACTTGGGCACAGGTCAAACTTCCTAGGCCCTCACTTACAGCATACCATTCAGGGCTCTTAATGGCTCCCATCACTTTCACCCTAAACTCAGTCTGGCTCTTTGCCTTTTCTTACTTTGCACAGTGTTCCTGCTTCCTTTCAAGCTCTTGTCTCTGTAGTTAAAGAGCTCTGTCTGTATTTCCCAAACATCCCTGGCAATTCTTACCTCTGTATTTCACTGCTTCTCTTCAACATCCAAAATATGACTCTGTCTCTCATGCTTGCAATTAACATCGACTCGTTTTCACATTTCATCTTGAAGCTCTGCTTCTCCCAGGCCTCCACACAACTCTCAGAAGCCTATCCAAACAAGTGGTCATGGCCCTCGCACAAAAAATCTCTTACACTGTCTGCATTTGTTTTTTTCATGAGCATATGTAGTGTCTCTCAAAAATGAATGCAGGTGCTTTCTATAAACAAGAGTACTCCATACCCTTCTACATCTGTCACTCCATGTTCTTTTCCTGCTTTTAATTGCAGCTGACACTAATGAGAATTAAATGACATGTTTCTGGATTGAATATGAGAATTTGGATCAGCACACCCAGAACTAATAAGTAGAGTCGGAAAAGCACTTCTACCAAAGTGTATATGGTGTCCTCAATTTCCTTCTGCAGCTTCTGTCAGAAAGTCCCACAGACTTATATGACGGATGAAGAAGGTATTTGGACAAGAAAAATTCTACAATACAAGCCCTTATTCTAAATCCTTGGGAGATTGTGAGTCTCAGATGAGAGAAATTGTCAGGAACCAAATGTACATACATGTCAATATGCACTACCTCTTAACAAAGCAGCATCTAGAATGACATCTCATAAAAATGCAATATTTAAACTTAGAAGATAGTGACCTTAAATAGCTATGTCAATTCATGTTAGGGTGGTATCATCAAATAATTTATGAAAAAGAGCTTTTGGATTTCAGAATTACCATGAAAGGATCATGTGTCATGTTGAAAGCAAAACAGGGTACAAAGAAACCATAAGAATCTCTCAGCCAAACATACTTTAAAGTATGTTTTGGCATCTATCATAGATGTTCAACAAAGCAAATTAAATCAATAAATCTCTGCTTTCCTAATCAAATAACCTTAATAAAATGTATGTATATAAATAATTTGCAGAAGATACAATTATATACACAAACCTAAACTATTTTGAGTAAATCTGTAAGGTCATTTTAAATTACCTTATAAGTCAAAAACCTTAACAAATTTCTGTGCATTCTTTGTATTTGCTCAATTATAAAAGTCAATGGTAACTCAACTGACACATTACAGATAGGTAACAAAAGGTAAACCCCTTTAAGATGAGCCATATGTACTGGCAAGAATAGTGTAACTGGTTTAAGATAAAACACAATATGCTGGAGAGTAAAATTTTTCCCCATGAAATTGTTCATTTCTAAACCACTTATTTGTGATAGATCATTAGTAATATGTGAATACAATCTCAGTAATCTTACAATATTGCTATCATAAACTCTTGTTAGGGCTCCAAGTAGCCAGTTTTCCTTCCAATACTTCTATAGATTAGGACATTAATAAGCTATCTTTACTCAAAGGGTCTTTACTATTTTACTGCACTTTCTCTCTAGTGCATGAAAGAAGTTTGTGTGCATTTCAATGTATCCTATTATGGGGAATTACAGTCTAAATAAATGTAAAAAGGTGGCTTAAGTGCGAAGTAATATATGTCTCTCTGCCTTTTGTACACTGCTCCAATGTATAAGAGGAGAGTAGTATTTTTCTAGAAAGAGAAGGGATCACAGAGAGTTTTTCATCATCCTGAAAGGGTCAAGCCCATTCCCACATTTTCCTAGAACATACATGTTTCAAAAGTCAAAAGACAACCTTTTTTTTAATTCCTCGTTAAGTCATATAAATCCTAAGTACCTCAGCTTTAATGTAACATCTTGAAATGTAACATCCATCTTATGCAGCTACATTGAAAGCCAAAATTAAAATGAAGTTTTAAAGCTCTGGCAGAGTGCAGGGTACCTACCTATAGGTACTGAGGATGACAACAGAGTATTACAAAATACTTGTCGTCCATATGCGTAGGAAAAAACTTGAAGATGAGCTGAATTTTAAGGGCATCTGGAGTTGCCTATGGCAAAAGCAGAGCTGTAGTAACAAAAAGGTGCCATCCCACTCATACTGCCTCTTGTTTTCCCCAAGATGGTAAAAAGAGCTGACAAAAGTTTCTAGGTCAATCTCACATTGAAAACAAGGAAACTAAGACCTTTCTCCCAAATGTCCTGAACTAGAAAGCCAAAGGCTATTTCCATAATTACTACCCTACCTCTACTCAAATCAACTTGAAAGGGTAAGACTAGAGACCCATGGTCATTTAAAAAAAAAAAAAAAAAAAAGGCCATTGAGATCAGTTAGCAATTGTCTGCTTTCTAAAGCAGTCTGGATGCTGTCTCAGGAACAAATAGCCACCAATCTGGAAATCAAGATCCAAGTGGTTTATGCCTGTAATCACAGCTACTTGGAAGATGAATATATGTAGATCATGAGTTAAGTCCAGACCAGAATAACTTTTGTTATTTAAAACCTATCTCAAAGAACATGTCAGGTATGGTAGAGTATGGTCCCAAGTAGACAGGAAAAGAGGAGGAGTTTCCAGGCCAGCCAAGGCAAAAAAAGTATTAGACATTATAGAAAAGTAATAAGTATAGAGCACTGAAGGTAAGTCCAAAGTGATAAAAACACTGGCCTACCAAGCTTGAAACCAGGAGTTCAAACCCAGACCTGCATCCTTCCTTGCAAAAAAAAAAAAAAAAAAAAACAACAACTAAAAAATAATATAAAAATCAATCAATCAATATCATGGAAATATAAATATAATAAATATATAAAGAAGTGACTAGCAAACTGGAAGATAACTTGAGCATTTTATGTCAAAATTCATTAATGACCACACTTAGATAGAGAAATGTCAGAAATTAAGGGAAGAAGTTGACAAGACAAAAACTTGAGAAAAATAATCATATAATCATTTTAAAAAATTATGAGAATGCTACTGTAGGAGTATCATATAACTCAGAAAAAAGGGACAAGGATGCAAGTTTGTGATTATGCTCTCCTCAGAAAAGGGATTTTGGAAGTCAAATCCTGAGCCTCTTAACATAAATGGATACAGGGAAAATGAAGAGACTTAAAAGCTCCCTTTCCTAATCTTGAACATCGTATCCAAGATTGATAGGGAGAGTTTGGACTGGGGGCAGGGCATATTGTGCTAAGAAATATAGGAACCATAATATAATATACAGAGTAAACTACAAATAAATGAATAAATGATTAGATGTTACAGCTGTGTTTGTGGTGCCTATTTTGCCCGAATAAAATGTATTTGAGTTTCAATGCACACATTTAATTTTTTCATATGGATTGCAGTAATAACTGTCAAGTGCTCAAGTATGTTAAGTATACTACACAGTTTAAGTCTTCTCTTAACTGGATGTAAATTTGTAAAGCTTATTTTTGCTTCTCAAACAATGTCCTATGTCTAGGCAAATATTAAGAGATTCATGGAGTAATTGTTATGATAAGCCATTAACAACCATCATCTTCTCTGAAATACGCTAATCCTTTGAACAGAACCAACATCTTGCTCTGGGTAAAACACTGAGGCCTGGGTTACTTTCTCCCACTCTGTTAACTGAGGCTGATCTTCACAATGGGTTCCTATTCTATAACAGCTCCAACTCCTTCTCTCCTCCACTGACAGCACCAGTAAAAGTCCTTCTGTCTTCTAACCATGAATGACCTCAATGCTCTCTTTATTACCTATGTTATTCAACTGCTCAGATTATGAGTAACCCCCCATTACCCACAGAATGACATTTAGCCTTCTGAAACTTTCTCAATGGTCAATAGCACCCGAAATATCTTTCTAAACTTCAGACAATTCACCGTTACTCCACACAACCCTTCACTTCCAAACTTCTCCTTTTCTGCTTGTCATTCTGAGAGTAGAATTCGACCTCTGGTTCTGATCAGTTCATCTCATGTGGAATTCACATCCAAGAGACAAATCAAGCTCTGATCTCATCTCAAGATTCCCAGAACAAAAAAAAGAAAGAAAGAAAGAAAGAGGGAGGGAGAGAGAGAAAGAGAGAGAGAGAGAGAGAGAGAGAGAGAGAGAGAGAGAGAGAGAGAGGAAGAAAGAAAGTCACACAGAGTAGTTTCTCACCCAAATGTCAAAAATCAGACAGCACTTCAATACCAACTCCCATAACAAAAGAGTAATTAATTCTCAGAGTATTTTCTGTTTAAAATTCATTAGTTTTTCACCTGAGATGTGATCTCTCCTTGAAGAGAGGGAAAATGCTATACTTTCAAGATGGTCCATGCTCAATAGATTACTTTGCAAAGTAAACAATTATGTAAATGAGTTTTAAAAAAATAAAAAAAAAAACAACAACAAGGAAGCCAGGAGTTTGGCCTAGTGGTAGAGTGATTGCCTAGCATGCACTTGGGTAGGATTCCCCGGTACCACATATATAGAAAAAGCCCAAAGTGGTGCTGTGGCTCAAATGGTGGAGATCTAGTCTTCAGGAAGCCTAAGGACAGTGCTCAGACCCTGAGTTTACACCCCAGACTAAAAAACAACAAAACAAAAAACAAAACAAAATAAAAAAACCAAGGACATTACCCATTAGATCATTGTATCTAATTTTATTACATAGGAGAACTGTAATTTAAATACTAAATATACATTTAATCTATAAATTTTAGATCCAAGCCTAAAGATTTGCTTGGTGTCAGAATAGGAGAAAAAATTAAAGATATCCAGAGAATTCACATACAATCAGCACATGTGGTGGTATCTTGAGGAATTCTGCTAGTTATTAAGTTGAAACAGTAAATAAACAAAACATGCAGAAAGGTATATAGAATTGTTAATAACAGAGAAAGACAATCCAGTGTACTAAAATTTAACATATAGAAAGGACTCTGGTATTAATATTCTCAATCCGGCCACATCTAAGAATAGAAAGTTCTATATCTATACTTCATTTGAGGTAATACTTTCATTTGTTTGGTCACAAACCAGGTTTCACTTAAAATCAAACTCTTCAACTCAACTTTCCCAAATAAAGCCTACCAAAACTCATTTTGCAAATCATTGGATCACTTTATGATTTCAGCTCCAATTATCTGAATAGCTTTGGGGTCACCAGAAGCACTAGATGGCAAACCCTGCTTTACAGTAGCATGTGAGCTTTTTCACAATTTTTAAGGAGTAAAATAGATGGCCCTTAAAGAAGACTAACAATTGGTTCTTCCCAGTTCTCCATTACTAAATTTAAATGAAGTGCTTTTATATACCACTAGGGAGAGACATAGTGATTTTTGCTGATGACTCTGTCAAAGTTCTACTCACTTACTGGAGAAGTTTACTCTGACAATAGTACACTCTTGTCTAGTCTATGGAACTCAGAAATTTAGGCAGTGTTTCAAGACATCAGGGAGATCATTGCATCATCTATAGAGCACCAATCCACAATCAACATACAGGATATAGTAGACAGTTACATTTCAAAAGCAACATTTGAAACTTGGCATGGTAAAGGGAAAACTTGATTACATCACTAATGAATACAGCTTTGAAAATAACTCTTCTTTTGTCCAATCTCATAGATCTTACACATCAATCACATACACACTCAAAGGTAAATCCTTTCAGGACTGATCCAGAGTGACTGACTTGTGGATCCATGACTGACTTATCCATAAATTCTTTTTTACTTAATCTTCATATTGACTCATTGCAAACTAAAGTAAGTTCTCACCAGGTGATGGAGACATGTTGCCTTCCTAAGTCATACTTCTGCTAGCTTGACTGTAGAGGCAGAAAGTGAATGTGTGTGTGGCAAACTTCAAGGGCTCAAATTACAGGAAGGTTTATTGGGTCCCAAACTACACTTCGGTGCTATTTAAGGACCTGAAGGAAACCCTCATCACTCTAGTCATACCCATGTATCTGTCTTTTTAAATAATTACAATTCTCATAATTCACTGAGTTCTGCACACACTGTTTTTACGCAAAAGACTTTTCTCCCGTCGACTCCTTATATTGAGCTCTATTCGCTCTATTTTAACTTTTCCCTCAATGTAAGTTAAAGGTTTCAATGCATCCTCATAAGTTAAAGGTTTCAATGCATCCTCAAATGAATCTCAGGAGGCCTTTACTTTCACCCATTGGGTATACGTTCATCAGAAAAGTCAACAGAAAGCCAAGTGTCACACACCCCTTGGCACTTTGCCACTTTTTCCACGAGTTAAATAAACCACTGCAGTCTGGTTCCAGCCAGGGGCACTGCAAGTGTTTAAACACACAGACTTCCCGGTGTGTTAAATATAATAAAACTTCTTCAGGAGTTGCGAACTCTCCTAAGCATGGCTATGTAAGATATGAACTTTTTAAGTAAATGCATACGCTCCAGAAGAATCTGTTGAGGTGCAACACATTTAGGTCAGAGAACTCCTTTAGAATATCCAAATGTCTTCAAAGGATCTTGACACCATCTTTTTTTTTGGGGGGGGGGGAATAATTACACACTTCATACTGGAAAACAAAGTAATCCAAATTGGGAAAAGTACGCCTCCGGTTGTTAGTTTCCCCCCCCCCCTTCTTTTTTTTTACTAGAGTTTACAAGTGCTGAGTTCACAACGTGGAAAAACTTTAAAAAAAAAAATTAAAAAAAAAAAAGCCTGGTCAGATGGCGAACTAAACGACGGTAATTCTCCAGTTGCAACCAGCCCTCAACCCTCAACCCATTTCTAGATTCCCCAGAGCTCCGGGTGCTCCCCCAACCTCAACACCCCGGCAAACAGTCTCCACCGACCCCACCAGCCTCGGGGTCCCAGGCGCGGTTTGAGATCCCCAGGAAGGAGCCCAAGAGAAAAATAACCCCACGGGCACTGCCTTTCCGGCTCAGGATGGGAAAGGTCTCGGGAGCCAGGCTTCCCCGCCCTCCCCTCCACGACCACCACCACCACCCTCGACGGCGACCCTGTCATTCTCCACCCGCGTCACTGGCCGCCTGGGAACAGCTTGCTGCTTTCCCGCCTCCGCCGTGGACTCGGGGCACCCGGGACGGGGAAATCCAAACTCTCCCCTCGGCTCCGGAAACCCGTACCCCACAGTCCCGCTGCCGCCTGCGACACGTCTGGGCCCCGGCCCGGGGACAGGGGGGGACGAAGGGGAGAAGGGGGGGCTCCCCAGATCCGCAGGGGCGACCGGGGCACCTACCTGGTCCTCGCCGGCGCCGTACTCCGGTTCCGAGTAGCCAGGTTCCGACTCCCAGGCGGCAGCGGCGGCGGCGGGCGCCTGGCGCGGACCGGGCAGCTGCGCAGCGCCGAGCAGCGAACACGCCAGGGACAAGAAGCCCAGCAAGTGCATGGTGGACGCCGGGCCCGGGGACTGAGTGGGGCGGCCGGTGGGCTGGCGGGGGCAGGGCGGGGGGGCGTGGCCGCCCCGGCGAGGTTGGAGGTTCCCCCCTTCCTGGCTCGTCCCTTCCCTCCCCACCCCGGGGGTCTCCTCCCCGGGGCGCCCCCCGCCCCCCTGGGCGCGCCGCCGGCGGCGGGAAGCGCGGCGGGAGCTCCGGGGCGTCCCGACTTTGCCAAATCTCCGTCTTCGTGGCCCTCAAGACCCCGGGGAGAGGCGAGCGGGCGTCGGGTACCGGGCCTCGCGGGAAGCCGGCGGGCCCCGCTCACCGACGATTTCTCCCCGCAGCCCGGGTCCCCCTCCGCCCTTCCCTTGCGCGACGTGAAAGGAGCCGGGCGATGCGGGAGCGGTGGCGGCGCGGCCCGGGGTGGGAGGCGTTGGGCGGCGGCGGCGGGGCACCCGGCGACGGCGGGGCCCCGGAGCTCCGCGCGGGGCTGCAGCCTCCCGAGCGCGCGGGGCAGCGCGGCGGCGACGGCGGGCGCAGGGGCAGGGCATGACTGACGCGCCCTCTGCCTGCGCTTATGTGAGAGAAAGCCGGCGAGGGAGGGCGCGTGCCGGGCCCGGCCGCCCTCCCCTCTCACTTTCCCTCGGAAGCTCTCCCGGCGGCTCCCGCTCGCTTCCCCAGCCTCCTTCCCTGCAGCCCCTCCCTCCCGCCCTCCCTCCCCCTCCTCCTGGGAATGAGGCGGGGGCGGGGTGGGTGGGGGAGAGGAGGAGGGTGAGGAGCTGCTGGGGGGGGGAGGGGGAGAGCTGCGGAAGACTTGGGACAAGTTCACTTTCAGGGCTGGTGATCCCACCATTTACCATGCTCGGCCAAGTTGGAGAAGGGGGAGAGAGAGTTGGTATGCTTGAGCTAAAGAGAAAGAGAGAGAGAGAGAGAGAGAGAAAGAGAGAGAGAGAGGGAGGGAGAGGGAGAGGGAGAGAGAGAGGGAGAGCTGGCTCTTTTGCAGGTAGGCCACCCCTGCCTCTGGACATGCCAAGTCCTCTGTGCCCTGCACATTTTGGAAACCGCCTGGAGCTCTAAACGTTTTTAGTCATCTTGGAATTAGCATCTCTCCTCTTCTCCCTTTCTCCCCCTTTCCCCCTCTTCTCTCTCTCCTCTCTATTCCCCTCCCCCTTTCTTCTCTCTCTTTCCCCCCTCCTCCTCCCTCCCCCTCTCTTCTGCCCCCCCCCCCCCAACCTAACTTGGAGCTGCTGCAAGGCAGAGCTACCAGACTTGTGGGAATCAAATGCTGCCTGTTGGGACAGATGCGAATGACCCCTCTGGAATCTTCAACTTCCGGCAGATGAAGAGCAGTGCTAGAATCCTCCTGGAGAGAAGAGAAAACACAGGGTCAAATTTCTGTAAAAAGTTGAGTTTACAAGAGAAAGAAGACCATAAACAGGGACAATGACATGTGTTAAGCATATTCCAGGAAGGAGATGATTTTGGCAGAAACTTAGCTGCGTTTTCCAACTGGAAAAATTGTGCTGTGGCTCTGGTGGCATCATTGGGGTAAGTTGAAGCCAATCACAGAGGACCCAGAAAATGTGAACAACAAGAAAAGTCTTGCTTCTACCCCTCAAACTACTTTACATACTCTGACACCAGAGGCTTATGACATTAGAACATGCAGAGTCCCACGGGCTTATGAAACTTCAGGCTGAGAAGATGGTTTATTACACTCAAATCTTTAGAAAATGTGGAGTTCTTACCTATATTTACTTTTGAAGAGTTACTAGGCAACTTAAAGGCTGTCCAGTCCCTTAACTGAATGTCAGCTTTGCTAAAAAGTGTTTGCTTCCATCTATTCACAGCTTCTGATTTCTAGAGTGTGTATTCTACATCTTATCTAACTTCCACATATAAGTTCCTTCAGATGTGCTGAAAAATCTGTCACGTTTGTGCTGTGTTAGCTTTCCTCCCAGCAAAATATCTGTTTTTCCATCGTGACAACACACCAGTTTTCCCTCATCAGTCATATTGCATGTTTACATTCATAAAGTACACTGCTAGGACCACGACTCAGGACTTAAAGTGCTTCAGCAAAGCATGCAGAGAATGATCTTTCTTATGTAGACAGCACACAATTGTTGATGTTGCCTTGGATCAAGTTTATTTTCTGAAAGCCAAATCACTGTTGACTCAAACTACTCTAAAGACAACCAAACTATACCAGAGTTTTTTTTTAGGGGGTGGGGGTGGATAGGCAATCCTGGGGCTTGAACTGAGGGCTTGGGCACTATCCCTAGGTCCCCTTTGTGTTCAAAGCTAGTACTTGAGCCACAGCTCTGCCTCCAGCTTTTATTTGAGCAGTATATTGGAGATAAGAGTATCATGAAATTTCCTGCTTGGGGAAAATTCAAACCACAATCCTCAGATTTCAGTCTGCAGAGTAGCTAGGATTATAGGCATGAGGTACCAGCGTTCAGCTCCACCAGAATTTTTCATATGCACTGTTATTTAGTCACATCAATATTATTCTGCATTTGTGGAATTGGTTCAATAAGTTGTAAGCTTGAAATATTTATTTGTCTTTTGGAAATTTTCTCCTCTCAGTCTGTCATGGCTTATTGGGACATTTGTTTCTTCCCATGCTCAGCATATAATTCCTTTCTCTGTCTCCCTGTCATATGCATATTTATCAATTTGCCACATTTGTTGTCTTCAATCTTTGGTCAAACTATGGAAAGGGGACAGCAGAGGACAATGGGCTAAGATTTATACCGAAGTCCCTTGTAATCTTGCCACAGAACAGTGATTCTCAACTTTTGAACTCTGGAGTCCGCTTGGCTGCACCATTAGAATTGTGGTCCTTTTGTTACTGGAGACTCTATGAGTCCCGCCACCTGCTGCTTCCAGAATCAAATCAGAGATGCATTGTAGAAAAGCAAGAATAGAATTTATTCACTGTGACCATTCTAGAAAGAAAGAAGAGAATCAGAATCCTAAGACCTGGATGCAAGGTATTGAGACAAGCCTCATGTATGATCAAGAAGTTGAGATCCAGTTGTTAATAGTTCAGACTCTAGTAGAGAAGTTCCCCCAGGCTCCAGGAAACTCAGTGTCAAAGAGTAATTCAGTTCCTTCAATTCCTGCCTGAGACAATTGCCTCCACTGGGGGACTAAGGAGAATGTCTGTGGAGGATGGCTTTCTCATGACAGTTCCAATCACAAGGTTTACCTATAAGATGCACAGTTCCTGGAATCTTGAACACATTGTAGTTTTTCTTAATGTCTCAAGCCTCGAAAGGTCTTTTGCAGATACTGAATTTTGCTGTTGTGTTATCTATTTGGGAATGATACTTTCCATGATGCAGGTTTCAAAAATACAACAAGGCTTTCTTTGCAGTCTTATACGTGGCTGAACATTTGGACTAATTGTGTGTGGTTTTTGTTAGGTATTAATTTTGAACATAAAGTGTGTAATATTTTAATAGTGTGTGTGAATGACTTCAAGACTCTACAATTATATCCCCCCCAATACTAGGTCATTTTGATCTCTTTTTCTTTTTTAATACCTTATAATTTCCAGTTTTAAAATGATGGATTTTTTTCCTGAAAATTGCAGGCTTTCAGAACTGAAATAGTTGGTGAATGTGACATAGACAAAACTAGAAACCATTCATGCCAACATGATTTGAAATTTTATTCTGGATAGAATGCAATTGAAATCAGGTAATGAAATTTTCTATTTGCTTCAAGAAATGCCAGCAAATAAATGTATAAAATAAAATAATAATTTCATTGCTTATTGACACAATTTTACTTATTACAACCTTCATTTGACTCTACCTTAGAAAACTGTCCCATACACTTCCCCAACCTTAAAATTACTTAAAATTACCCCAAGCCCATTAGTTAGTGTGCTAACAGTCTGAGACAGTGGTCTAACTGTTAAAGTGGTACTTTTGATCACTGCAGTAGCTTTTACTAAATTTGTATTTTGTTTATTGAGAAGTTTTTCTGCTAATATTCCTCACTCTTATCCTGTTGATATTTGTCTTATTGCTCCCAGGACTATCGGTTCAACAATTACAAGGATGGAATACATCTTGCATTAAAATTAGTCATGAATCATCAAGCTACCAAAAGATCACTGTATCTTACTCCTTAAGATACCATTTCAGGGATGAAACATTACCAACACTATTGCTTTTTATCACTACTGTGTTCATTTTTCCTTTGGGAGTTGGTAACAAGAAGTTGAGAAGACAGAGGGTAAAGTATAAACCCTGTTATATCAATTCATTGAGCTCGCCCTGAGGGCTAGATGCTTACAGAATGTCTCCTCAGACTGACGTTTACTTTATCAAAAGCTTATAAAATGTTCTAACTTTTGTTTAGTCTATGAAACAAGGGCATAAATGAGTTCTCTATTCTAAACTTCCCATCTTCCAAAACCTACAGGTTTATCAGTATTGTCACTAAAGATCACATAACCACTGGAGAGGTGGGGTTGGGGAGGGGCTGAACACATGATGTACAGAAACTCATCTCTGCTTCAGGCCATACTTGCACTTTAAATAATACACTTGACTCTCTTTATAAATTCCATCATGTTACCAATGGTAAATTAGAATTTCAGTAGACATGTAAGGGCCTTTTATAAAAAAACAAAAACTACTCATGTAAGAGATGGCTTAGTAAATAGAAGAGGCAATCCAAAATTTCAAATGGAATAATAAAAGACCCCGTACAGCAAAAACAATTCTTAGCAGAAAGAACAGCACAGGAGGAATTTCAATACCAAACTTTAGACTCTATGACAGAGCTACAGTGAACAAAACAACTTTTTACTGGCACAAGAACAGGCCTGAAGACCAATGGAATAGAACTGAAGACCCAGATATTAGCCCACAGACCTATGGCCACCTAATCTTTGATAAGAGAGCCCAAAAAAATAGGATGGAAGAAAGACAGTCTCTTCAACAAGTGGTGCTGGCAAAACTGGTTAAGCACCTGCAGAAAACTAAAGTTGGATCCTTATTTGTCACCCTACACCAGGATTAACTCCAAATGGATCGAGGACCTCAAGGTAAAAGCAGATGCACTGAAAACTTTATAAGAAGCAATAGGAGATACAATAGGTCTCCCTGGCACAGGTCGAAACTTTCTTAATAAGGACCAAGAAACACAACAAATCAGACAAAGTCTGGATAAGTGAGACTGCATTAAACTGCAGAGTTTCTGTGTGGCAAAGGACAGAGCTAGCCAATTAACTAGAAAGCCTCCAAAGTGGGAGAAGATCTTCACTAATCATACAACAGACAAAGGCCTCATATCTAAAATATATCAACAGCTCAAAAATTTGAATCACTCCAAAACTAATCTCCAAAGAAACAACCATCCTATTAAAAGATGGGCCAAAGACTTAAAGAGAGTCTTCTCTGAAGAAGAAATAAGAATGACCTATAGACAAAGGAAGAAATGCTCATCCTCTCTGGCCATAAAAGAAATGCAAATCAAAACAACACAAGATTGTACTTCACTCCAGTTAGAATGGTCATGATCAAGAAATCTAATAACAGATGCTGGAGGGGATGTGGCCAGGAGGGATCACTACTGCACTGTTGGTGGGAGTGTAACCTCGTTCAACCACTATGGAAAGCAGTATAGTGGTTCCTCAAAAGACTTAGAACTCCTGTATGACCCAGCAATTCCACTTCTTGGCATTTACCCAACCAACCAGAAACAAAGACAAACTAAATCCACCAGCACAACAATGTTCATTGCAGCGCTATTTACCATAACAAAGATATGGAATCAACCCAGATGTCCCTCAGTTGATGAGTGGATCAACAAGATGTGGTATTTACACACAGTGGAATTCTATGTTGCTGTAAGAAAGAATGACATTGCCCCATTTGTAAGGAAATGGAAAGACAGAAAAAAATCATATTAAGTGAAGTAAGTCAGACTCAAAGGAACATAGGCTCAATGGTTTCTCTCATTTGTCATAATCAGTAGAAACCTTGGGCTCTCCTAGCAGAGATTTACAATAGAACAAAATGTAGATATGTAAGGCCATATAGCATGATGCTAAATGAAAGGACCTCCAGGATATAGAAACAAAAGCCATATAATGAGTGATTGTTGTCCTTGATGTACTATGTTATCTCTCATCTCTTTTGCTGTGTCTTGGTTATCTCATATTGTTACAGCATTTCACCTTGTTATCTGATATATTGTATATATGCATATTTGGTTTTTTGAAGTCGATAGGGAAGGGAGGAAAATAAGATGAGGGGTGGGGGTAGGGGGAGGGAAATGGGGACCAAGACATGAGAAAGGGTATCAATGTATGTGAAGTAACGCACCTTCTATCTGGTGAATATAATGTGACTCCTCTATTAATTACAATAAAAATATACGGAAAAAAATCGATATGGCTTAGTGGGGCCAGGAATGTGGCCTAGAGATAAAGTGCTTGCTTCCCATACATGAAGCCCTGAGTTTGATTCCTCAGTACCACATACATACACAGAAAAAGTAGTACTGTGGGTCAAGCAAAAGAAGCTCAAGGATGGTGCCTACTCCCCAATTTCAAGCCCAAGGACTGACAGAGGAAGAGAGAGAAGGAGGAAAAGAGAGGGAGAGAGAGAGAGAGAGAGAGAGAGAGACAGAGACAGAGAGAGACAGAGAGAGACAGAGACAGAGAGAGAGAGAGAGAGAGGGAGGGAGATAGGCAGGCTTAGAACAGAAAGTGAACAAACCTATGTTCTCAGTTTTATGATTGATCTGAACAAGCTAATGAAAGAAATCCAAACTTCACAATTGGTTCAATGTTTCTTCCAGGGGAGGGAAAAATGAAAGATATGAAAGACATCTTCTTTCTTGGATCTTCCCATTCTTCTCTGATCATATGACCATTTTGATTGCAGCACTTTTTCTGATAACTCTCTTCTCTTTCTTTCGAGTAGAAACACTGCAAGTTCAAGTGATCTTAAAATCAGCCAAGTTAGAAAGAATTTCTTCTAGTGGATTTAAGCCCTAGGTGTAGTCTGAGCTAACAGTTTCCAGTGCTGTGAATCACAGGTAGAAGTGTACAGAGCAGTTTCCTTTGGTTCTAGGAACCAAATTCAAGATCTCTTTCTCTGTTTTGATTTATATGCGATTACATTTTTCATATTAGATGGATGGGATGGAAAGAACAATGCAATTCCCTCAAAATTGATAGTAAAATCAGAAGAATTCCAAACCTTTTGGAAGCTGTGCACAAAAACAAAGAAATGTCTATCTTGGAGGCTTGAGGGAGAAGGCTTTTTGCAGACCTTTAGAAAATATTCAAACAGGGGCTGGGAGTTTGGCCTAGTGGTAGAGTGCTTGCCTAGCATGCATGAAGACCTAGGTTCAATTCCTCGGTACCCCACATACATAGCAAAAAACCGGAAGTGGTGCTGAGGCTCAAATGGTAGAGTGCTTGCCTTGAAAAAGTCCAAGGACAGTGCTCAAGCCATGAGCCCAAGCCCAGGACTGGAAAAAAAAAGAAAGAAAGAAAATATTCAAACACCTTAGAATAGCTGGAACTCCAGCTCCTATCTCACTTTCTCCAAATAGCTTTAAATCAGGGAAATAGACTTAATAAACAAATAAAAACTAGAACAGAAAATTGGCCTACTGTCAGACTCCAAATTCCCATTGAGTAAAATCTACACATAAACAAGGAAGTAGGCAATCAATGAAGCTACTTTAAATGTGATTCAAACACTCTGGTTTTATTGACCCTTAAATTACACAGAGAATGTAACTAATGAATGTAGCATTGTAAATATTTTGTTGGTACCATCTCTATATGATGAACCAAAAGGCCTGCTGTCTTTGGTACAGTTACTCCTTTTCAGAGTTCATCTGTTCATGTGACAGCAATCAAATAACTCACACTCAGACCTCTGTTTCATCCTAGATTTATCATTTTTATGTAGTTCCTTGGGAATGTGTGTGTGTGTGTGTGTGTATGTGTGTGTTACTATACCTGCTTTTCAGCATGGAAAGAATTAAAGGAATAAAACACATAAAATAATCTGGTTCACTTGCAAAATAGCTGTTCACTGGCACCAGCGGTGCCAAGCTGAAATCTTGCAAATAATTTTCATGAAATTATTCATCCACAGGAAATAAATTGGTCACTGAATATTTATCCACATTGTGGGAAAATCTTATCACAGTTTCTGGAAATGCTGTATTGGCATATCTCATCTGCACCATTGTATTTCTTGCACTACTATAAAGATGTGGCAGAGTTCCACATTAGACATCATTTACTCTTTCCAAGGCATGGATTTTGAATATCTCAATGTTCACTGATTTCCATAGCAGGGTGAAACTTTTGCCTAAAGAATATTATCATTCTAGGACTGGGAGTTTGGCCTAGTGGTAGAGTGGTTGTCAGGTTTGATTCCTTAGTACCACATACATAGAAAAAAGCTGGAAGTGGTGCTGAGGTTCAAGTGGTAGAGCTTTAGCCTTGAGAAAGCCCAAGGACAGTGCTCAGTTCAAGGCCCGGGACTAGCAAAAAAAATTATTATTATGACAATATTAAATATACTCTGGTTAAGATAATAATGCCTGAACTTACTAATTTTGTGCTCTCAACCTGGGAGAATTTCATAGTTATTAGAGACCTCAGCAAGCCATTGTATTTTAAAAATCAAATTATAGTGTTCGGTGACTTTTTCCACAAGAAAAATTCACAAGTCTCCCTCTGAAGTTGAATATTCTTCATTAATTTTGGGTCTGTCTTGGTCTATTTACTGCTATCATAGACTGGATAATCTATAAAGAATAAAACAGGCTTATATAGCTCAAATGTGTAAAGATTTGGAAGTTCAAGAGATGCTAGTACAACCAGCATCTGGTAAGAGCCTACACTGTGTCTTGTTACATTGTGGAAGGTATCACAGGACAGAGAGGGGGCCAACTTTCCAGGTGTGACTCCTAGAATCTGATTAAATCATAATAGGAGTCTCACTCTCATAAGCTCTTCCAAGACTAATTTTAACTTCCCAAAGACCTCACCATGAAGTATTATTGACATTTGAATGGGAGGATGAAAATTTTCAACAATGTGGACTTTTAGGGGATATTGCATTTGCAGGCAAATCCTTACTGTACATGGGTAGACATGAAAAAGCACCACAAGAGACTCAAACAACAAGCTCAAGTCTTTCACCAGCAGATGAACCTGGCTTGCAGCTTCATCATGGCTGCTGTTACGAAAATCCAAGGATTTGTCTTCATGAAAGACAACAGAGAAAAATATCCCAAAGAGTAACACTGGGGAGAAATGGAAGGAAAGTTTAACTGGAGCAGCAGTTAGATTTGAAGGCATAGATATCTAGTCTCATGTTTTCCATGTTAGTATATATAGATGCTTTATTTCCAGAGAGTGCCTGAAGGACATGGGCTGCTTTTGCCTGTCCTCCATAGAACACAGGCATGACACATGGCTTTTGTGTTTTTCTTTTCCATTTTCTCCTCAAGCTATTTTCTTTCATCCCTGTAGACTCAAGGATCTGGACAATTAGCCAATGATTGTCAACACTCAAGCTTTTCTTGAGCAATTGAATTCTCTGACTCCTTAGCCATACTTTGGTATAACTCACATACTGGGGAAAATGCAAACATCATGTAGCCAACACAAACAATCAAGCTCTGTGTTCTTTTGCAAATGTTTTCCTGTGAGAACCACCCAACTAGTACCACTCATTTATCTAAAATTGTTTGGTTTCAATCATAATTGCAATCATTCACTAATAGACATTTTATATGGAAGAGGATTCAATAGGACAAATAAATTAAAGCTCTAGGGAAAGAGAAATGGTTTGTGCCTCCACTGAAAGCTCGAGGATTCCTGCTTAGAGATAACATTTATAAACAAACATTCATGAAAGACTCGAAAGGAACAAGAAACAGATGGTTTGTGTTTAGGACCTACCTTAAAAAGAAGGGCTTACTATGTAGGTAACTGTTGGGTATCAGATCACCCTTCAGTGACCTTTCATGAACCCTTCTTTGAACACATGGGGTTTATGAGAACACTCAATTAAGTAATACAGGAAAGAAACTAAAATGACAGTTGACATTTGGAAGTCTCATTAAATTCTGTATAGAGTAGTAATACTAATTACTCATTAATAGATAATTTTGTTGTTAATATCTCATGTGTTATCAACATTACTTCTGTTTATTTCTTTTACTTTTATCCCATAGTTAATTATTTAAATAGATATAAGATTTATACATTTACTTCTTTTACTTTTATCCCATGGTTAATTATTAAAGTAGATATAAGATAGGAGTATCAACTTTTTCTGAAACACCTCCAGCAAAAAATTGCTACAACAATATCTGAATATAATATTATCTTCTATATACTTCCTAGTGTATGTCAGTCTCTATTTTTGTTAGGTTTATATATTCTGCAATATTTAGTACTTAGTGTTAAACTGTGGAAATTGTCATAGTCTATGTAATATACTTGAACTAGGGAATAATTAAATATCCTTTACAAGGTTTTAGTAGCAGTTGTTGTCCAAGGGGGGTTCACTTTGACATATGTACATTTGTTTATGATGTTCAATGAGTAGAGTCATCCTCTCTATTGTTTTCTCTCTCCCCTTGTCTTTTGTAAAATGATTTTAGTAGGTTTTATCTTTCTGTTGCACATATGTATATGAAATACTTCAATTACTTCCACTCTATTTCACCTACTCCATTCATTCTCTCCCCTCCTATTAGTGTTCTTATCCCATCTATTCAGGACCTATTTTATATTTCCATCATTCCTTTTGCTTCAGGTATATTTTGATTGTTGTATTTTGATTGTACTGAGAAGTTTCACTGTAAAGTTGCACACTTGAGCCACAAACAAATGCCATCCCATTTTTGCTTTAGTTATTTTTTAGGCGAACTCTTCTGCTTTTTTTTTTTTTTAATCAGAAGGTACCTGATCTTCCTACATAGATCCCCTCATACCTGATTCTGTGGATATGCATCAATGTACCAACTTGTTTGTTGAAATGGGGCCTCATTAACTTTTTCCTAGGATGATTGTGTCAACTATGATCTTCCTCATCTCAGGTCCCCATTGGTTAGGAACATAGGCATGAATCCCCACATCAGACATCGATCTGTAGTGTATTGCTGGGAAATTTCTGTGGAAATCATTGGTGATGTCTCCAACTAATTTATAAAAACTATTTTCCGTGATATATTCTCGTAGAACATATAACTATTGATACTTTAACTTTTAAAATGCACTTACATTTTTGTATATTTTTACATCTTTTTATCCTTGCCGAGGCCTTGCAGAATCTTTTGCTTGACTGGGATTTCCTCAATTATTTTGATGCAAGCCTCTTTGGACCTTTATTTTTTCTATATATTTTTATTGTAATTAATAGAAGGGTTACATTATATTCACCAGAGAGAAGGTGCATGACTTCACATACTTTGACACCCTTTCTCATGTCCTGGTCCCCATTTCCCTCCCCCCCCCCCCACCCCTCATCTTGTTCTCTCCCCTTCCCTATCCGATTCCAAATAACCAAATACACATATATACAATATATCAGATAACAAGGTGAAATACTGTAACAATATGAGATAACCAAGACACAAAAAAAGAGATGAGAGATAACATAGTACATTAAGGACAACAATCACTCATTATATGGCTTTTGTTTCTATATCCTGGAGGTCCTTTCATTTAGCATCATGCTATATGGCCTTACATATCTACATTTTGTTCTATTGTAAATCTCTGCTAGGAGAGCCCAAGGTTTCTACTGATCATGACAAATGAGAGAAACCATTGAGCCTATGTTCCTTTGAGTCTGGCTTACTTCACTTAATATGATTTTTTCTAAGTCTTTCCATTTCCTTACAAATGGGGCCATGTGGTTCTTTCTGACAACAGCATAGAACTCCGATGTGTATAAATACCACATCTTGTTGATCCACTCATCAACTGAGGGGCATCTGGGTTGGCTCCATATCTTTGCTATGGTAAGTAGTGCTGCAATGGACATCGTTGTGCTGGTGGATTTAGTCTGTCTTTGTTTCTGGTTGGTTGGGTAAATGCCAAGAAATGGAATTGCTGGGTCATACAGGAGTTCTAAGTCTTTTGAGGAACCACCATACTGCTTTCCATAGTGGTTGAACGAGGTTCCACTCCCACCAACAGTGCAGTAGTGATCCCTCCTGGCCACATCCCCTCCAGCATCTGTTGTTATTAGATTTCTTGATCATGGCCATTCTAACTGGAGTGAAGTGCAATCTTGTGTTGTTTTGATTTGCATTTCTTTTATGGCCAGAGATGATGAGCATTTCTTCCTTTGTCTATAGGCCATTCTTATTTCTTCTTCAGAGAAGACTCTCTTTAAGTCTTTGGCCCATCTTTTAATGGGATGGTTGTTTCCTTGGAGATTAGTTTTGGAGTGATTCAAATTTTTGAGCTGTTGATATATTTTAGATATGAGGCCTTTGTCTGTTGTATGATTAGTGAAGATCTTCTCCCACTTTGGAGGCTTTTTAGTTAATTGGCTAGCTCTGTCCTTTGCCACACAGAAACTCTGCAGTTTAATGCAGTCCCACTTATCCAGACTTTGTCTGATTTGTTGTGTGTGTTATTCTCCAATGATTGCATATATATTTTACTTCTGATAACTTTTCCTGCCATTTTCATAGGAAGAGTAGTTTTCCCACTCTCCGAATTCACTGAAGTACATACTTCTATAGCTTTAAGGTCAAGGTTTATATAGACTCTTTTATAATACAATAGAGTGAGTTTTCCCTTTTGGATGCTTCCAGAGGACATCAATATATTTTCTGCTCCATTTATGTATTTATTTCATGGTTTACTTGAGAGTATTTCTGAATGATGAAACAAATGCCATGTTTTATACTTAGAGTATTTGTCTCTTTCTGTTACCAATCAGTACTGCAGACTGTTTCAGTTTAAAAGAGAAGTTGATGTAGACTAATTCCGAAGCATCAAGATTGTGAAATATCATCTGGTGATTACTTTCAACAATTTCAAGATAGTTCAGGGTGTGACATGGCAAGACATAGAGAGCACATGGATTTATTTTGTGTACCTTCTAGTCTATTCTTCATTCTTTCCTTCTGAAATTAGTAGGAGTCAATCATGAGGGGTCACAAACTTTTCTAATCTTAACCACTTCTAAATACATCAACTCTCAACACTATATATTACAATTTTCTATCCATAGAACTTCACATGGGAGAATAAATTGTAATTCATAAAGTCTTAGAATGCATATGGAAATCACATCCAAACCATAGTACCTTGTAAATCATGTAATAGTGAATACATGTTATTTTTTCTTTCATTCTTTTCCATGTCTCTCACTCCTTTTTCTCTATCACGCTGATGTTATTTCTGCCCATACCTTAGGCTTCCTCTTTAAATCCAAATAGCACTGATCAACATTTTCCTCATGACAGCTAGCATTGTAGTTTGTAAAATTTAATCAAAAGTGAATAAGTCATTTGGAACATAAATTTATTTCCTCATTTATAATTTTAGCAGCCTTATTTAGGTATTTATTTAATGATTAATAGACTACATGTATATAAATTGCACAATTTGATGAATTTTGATTTATGTAACAATCCAAGAAACAATCATCACAAACAATATCAACCCCCTTTGCTTCCTGCTTTCTCTATGTCTAGTAAACCACTGATATATTTGTATGTCCTTTGGCTAAGTTTGTATTCTCTAGAAACTTACATAAATGAAAATATACAGTATGGACACATGGGCTCTGGTACTAGATTTGGCTACTGAATGGATTAAATATTTTCTTGTAATGTCTGAAATGCAAGTTGTATATCAGTAACTGTAGAAGAAAAGGGAAGACAAAATAGATACAATGGAAGTATGTATTTGAGCAGAAAAGGGTTAGACATAACTGGAACGGGAGCTGATCAAATGCTGAAAAGCTCATCTTTAATGTTTATAAACATATATATAAATATAAGCATATATACATAAATATATATGTAAATGTTCTGTTTTTACATTGATTATAATGACTATATTTGCCCACCTTTCTAACAGGCTACTTTTGAAATACTAAATAAAGTTCTTTTTAGAAATTTATTATAACAAAACAGCACAAACATAATTGTTTCAAAATTATAATGATTTCATCTATAGTTATGTTTTAGGATGCAGATAAGCTGTAGAAAAAAATAACAGGAAATGCCTCTTTTCTGAAAGAACACCATAAAACACTACAGATAAAATCACTTGCCATTTTTATTCAATAGGTCATTTACAGCTGACAGAATATATGAATAATTGCAGTTACTTTATTATTTTTCTACAGTAATCTATTGTTGAGTTAAAATAACATTTATTTTTAAAGAAATTCAGAAAACATTGTAGTACTTTCAAATGTTGGCTGTATATATAAAGAAACGAATAACTCTGGATAGCTATAGACTGGTTTGAACAAAGGTTCAAATGATGTAAAAGTTCCTTTAAAGTTGTTGTTTGACATTAAAATATGTTGCAAATCTTATAAATCTGAACTAAGTTTTGAGGGTGAGGCTTCTTACTTTTTAAAAAATATTTTATTGTTCTTGTAGAGGCAATAAACAGAGAGGCTACTGTTATATGATTCAGGTGAAGAGTAATCAGTAAAATACTTTTTGAACTATCTTCCTTTCTCTTGTCCCTCCCAGGTTTTCCCTCCTGTCCTTATCCACAAAATGTACAGCTTACCCCTGGAAGAAATCCTTTTGATCGTAGTGTATACTTATTTTGATGAATCCATTGGCTATAATTTGGTTGAGGAAATTTGCATTGATATTCATAAAAGAAATAGGTCTCTATTTCTCTGTCTTTGATGAGTCCCTGTCTGGTTTTGGGATGAGGGTTATGCTGGCTTCATACAATGAGTTTGGTAGGGCACTTTTGCTTTCACTTTCATTGAAGTGTTTGAGATGTATTGGAGTGAGTTCTGCTTTGAAGACCTTAGAGAATTCAGCTGTGAATCCATCAGGTCTTGAGCTTTTCTTGGATGAGAGGTCTCTTATTACCATTTTTATTTCATTACTTGAAATGTGTCTGTTTATTTGGTTTAGAATATCTTGGTTTAGTTTGTATATATCCATGTTTTCTAGATGCTCATCTATTTATTCCAGATTCTCAAATTTGAGGTTTGAAAAGTATTCCCTTATGTTGTTCTGCATCTTGGTAATTTCTGTCATGATATTTCATTTTTCATCCCTGATTTTGTTTATTTGGGTGTGTACACTTCTTATTTTGGTAAGATTTGCCAAGGGTCTGTCAAATCTGTTAATGTTTAAAAGAGCTAGCTCTGTTTTGTTGATTCCTTCTATGCTTTTTTTTGGAAACTAATTAATTTAATTCTGATATAATTTTAATTATTTATTTCCATCTCCTGAACTGGGGTTTGGCTGGTTACTTTTTTTTCAAGGAATTTAAAGATGCATCATTAAATTAGAAGTTTGGAATTTCTCCAATTTATAGTACTGCCATTATAGTGTCCAGGATTCTTTCCAGGAATGCAAAGCTGGTTCAATATACGCAAATCAATATAAGTCATCACTTTAATAGGAGCAAGAATAAGAACCACATGATCATATCAATAGATGCAGAAAAAAGGCATTGGACAAGACCCAACATTTATTTATGATGAAAGCTCTGGAGAAACTAGGAGTACATGGAATATTCCTTAGTATAATAAAAGCTGTTTATAACATATGTATAGCTAACATTATACTTACTGGTGAAAAGCTAAAGCCATTTCCTCTAAAATCAGGAATAAGACAAGGATGTCCACTCTACCACTCCTCTTCAATATAGTATTAGAATTCCTAGCCAGAGCAATAAGGCAAGAGGCAAACATAAAGGAAATCCAAATAGGGAAAGATGAAGTAAAAATTTTCCTCTTTGCAGATGACATGAGTTTTTCAAGAATTCCATAGACTCCACTCCCAAGTTACATGAGCTGATCTGAAACTTTAACAAGTAGTAGGGTATAAATTAATCCATACAGATCAAAGATTTTTTCTGCATGCCAACAATGAGAAGAGCAAAGATGAAACCAAGAAGGCAACTCCTTTTGTAATAGCAAAAAAAAAAAAAAACCAAACAAACAAACAAAAAAAAAACCACCTAGGAATTAAGTTAACCAAAGAAGTGAAGGATCAGTATGATGAAAACTTAAAAAAACTGAAAAAGGAATTAAAGCAGAACAAAGGAATTGGAAAAACCTTCCATGCTCCTTGATGGGGAGGACTGACATTGTGAAAATGCCAATATTTCCAAAGGCTATCTACAGATTCAATGCAATACCCATCAATATCCCATGATCATTCTTTAATGGAATAGAGGGAATAATCTAAAAATTCATATAGAATAATAAAAAGACCTTGGTTGCAAAAAACAATCCTTAGCAGGAAGAACAGTGCTGGAGGAATGGCAATATCAAACTTCAAACTCTATTTCAAAGCTATAATAATCAATACAGCTTGGTACTGGCACAAGAACAGGCCTGAGACCCAATGGAATAGAAATTAAGACCCAGAAATGAGCATTCAGACCTATGGCCACTAAGCTTTGATTAAAAAACAAAACAAAACAGGATTGGAGAAAGATAACCCTTTCAATAAATGGTGCTGGAAGAATTGGTTAAACACCTGTATAAATCTAAAGGGAGATCATTATATATCACTCTGCACCAGAATCAATTCCAAGTACATTAGACCTGAGACCTTGTAACCTTGAGATAGGTAAAACAGATATCCGGAAAACTTTACAAAAAGGAAAAAGAGAAACACTAAGGTTCTTGGTGCAGGTCAAAACATTTTTAACAAATACCTAGACACAAAACAAATCAAAGAAAGGCTGGAAAAATGGGATAGCATTAAATTGCAGAGTTTCCGCATATATAAAGATCATAGGTATGGAGATAAATTGGAAGCCCACAAATTGGAAGAAGATCCTCACTAACCATACAACAGACAAGGGCCTCATGTTGAAAATATACTTAGAAATAAAAAAAAAACTAAATACACCAAAATAAATCCTCAAAGAAACCACCACCCCATTAACAAGAGAGCTAAAGACTTAAAGAGAGACTTATCTAAAGAGGAAATAAGAAAGGTCAATAGGCACATGAAGAAATGCTAAGCATCCCTGGCCATAAAAGAGGTATCAAAGTTCACAAAGTAATATACCACTACCTGATGAATGTAAATGCAACTTCTCTATACATCACCCTGACAATAAAAAAGAGAAATGCAAATCAAAGCAAATTTAAGATTCTTCTTTATGCCAGTTAGAATGGCCATTGACAAGAAATCTAAAAACAACAGATGATGTTGGGGATGTGGCCAGGAGGGATCACTACTACACTGTTGGTGGGTTTGTAAACTTGTCCAACCGCATTGGAAAGCAGTTTGAAAGTTCCTCAAAAGATTATACATAGATCTCCCCTATAACTCAGAAATCCCACTTTTGGGCCATCTACTCCCAGGATAGAGGCACCTGATAGGCAATCTCTTCCTTCATAAATTGAAAAGCACACACACACACAACCATGGGAGATGGGAGATTGGAAGATGGGGAAAGGGAGTAGAATGGGAAAATACCAGATATCTTCTTACGTGTGTGTGTGTGTGTGTGTGTGTGTGTGTGTGTGTGTGTGTGTGTGTGTGTGTGTGATGGGGCTTGAACTGTGGGCCTGGGCACTGTCCCTGAGCTCTTCACCTCAAGGCTATAGCCCACCCCTTGAGCCACAGTGCCATTTCTGGTTTTCTAGTGGTTAATTGGAGATAAGAGTTTCATGATCTTAAGTGCCCAGGCTGGCTTTGAACCATGATCTTCAGATCTCAGCCTCGTGAATAGCTTGGATTACAGGAATAAGCCAGCCACCGCACCCAGCCCATCTTTTGTCTTTTATATCTCTTCTTTCATTCAAATCAAAATTGTACCCTGTTGCTACCTGTCTGCCGCAACGACAGGTCACTTCAGAGTTGGACTGGGAATGATCACAGACTCAAATAGCTGCAAGCAGAGGTTTTTATTTCTTTCTCCCTTCTTCTCTCTCTCTGCCTTTCTCCTCCCTTCTGCCTTTCTCCTTTCTCCTCCCTTCTCTGGAAATCCCACACTATTTATTTCCTTAAGCAGGCAATCACAATAAATGTCATCTGCACAAGCAGCAAACAAACCTGGAAGAAATCTAGCGATCACATTCCATCCACAAGCACGGAAGTAACAAATCAACCAATGCAAAGAAACTTCCTGGTCAGCAAGCACTGACTCATTGGTGAGTTGTCAGGTGCCATCTTATAATCTTACTTCCTCAGGAGGCTGAAAGCAATGGTCTCCAACAGTACCCCTAAATTCTTACTTTTTTAAAAAAATAATTCTTTTAGACTACAGGGTCCTTGTTTTTTCATCCTGTCCAGCCCCTAATCTTTGCTCTTTGGTCACAGTGAGGGTACAATTCAACCAGTCCTCCTCTTTCTCCCTTTGATCTTCTCTCTTTTCTTCTGATTACATTAATTTATTGAGCACGAATGACACAAGTTCACAGAAGTAGGTCTCAGGATGGTCTAAGGACCTAAAGCCACGCAGAACTCAAATTGCCTCTTCTAATTGGGTACTCCTTTAGAGCAGATACTTGACAGATTCCCTTTGCTTTCTCCAATCTAACAAACCTATAATAGACCTGTCCCACACCATTACACTTCAAAGGTGTTCAGAACTATCTACATGCTTAAGAATAGGTCTGGTTAGTTTCAAAGCTCAACAATGCCTGTGGCAAGGCTCTGCATACTTCTTAAGTGATTTTATTAGCTTCTCTGGTTTTAAATAGCATGCATACCCTACAAGCTCCAGTCTGTTCTATCCCTTTAGTTTTCACATCTTCCTTTTCTTATTGTATTTTCTAGATCTTATTGTTGCCTGATATTCTTGCATTTCTCTGTCTAATGTTAGTACTAACACATCTGGTAAGTAGAAAATTAGGGCTTATTGTCTAATTCTATTCTTTCACCTTATGTACCTAATCTATCATCAAATGCTAGACATTCTACTTTGTAATATTTTTCTTGAATTTCTTTCTGTTCATAGGTAATAGCTCAGTTTTAGAGCCTTTGACTGTTCCAAAACTAGTTGGAACTATTTTAATTCTCATTTAGATTGCAAACCACTTGTTATTCTGCTATTAACAGACTTTGTGAATAATGGCTGATTGGTTTGCCATCCATTTAAACATTTTATTAGCTTTCTTTCGCCTATATCAGATGCTTTCATATGACTCGGTATAGAGCAGAATAGCTTTTAGAAATGAGAATAGTGGTGTTTTTTGGCATGCAAAAGAAACAAGCGAAGCAATTTTCAGAAAAAAATCATGTCTGGAAATATCTTTGACCATTAAAAGCATTTCTCTGGTACTCTGGGCAGAAAACAGAAAAAAGGTTCCTAGAAATCAACCAAGAGGACTGCATTTGGAAAGCTGGGTGCAGGACCCATGGACCTTTTTCTTGAAGGATGAGATTAAATTAATTCTAGTTTATTCTTTCAAAACAGCTTTGATTTCTCTAGAAATCAAAAGGAAGTGTGGCTCAAGTGATCGAGTGCTAGCCAATTGCAAATGAAAGGCCCTCAGTTCAAGCCCTAGTACTGACACAAAAACTACAAAAGAATCATTATTTCTATGGTAAAATGAAATCATAAATTGTTAGTCATTTAGTGGGATTTAGTAGGATTATCTCTATCAGCATAATCTTCCAAATTTTGAATTGATTGATTTTGTTTTCATTGAACAATTAAAATGATATTAATAATTGTGAAAATAGGTTTTATTTAATTTAGGAATTAAGCTTGCAAAATGATTCCCAAAATAATGTTATAGAAAGGAATTACTAAATAAAAATTATTTTCTAATAAATAATTAAAGGCTAAGGTACACACATATCATACACACATATCATATATATATATATATATATATATATATGGAGAGAGATCCTTCAGATGGATAAAACTAATCGCTTTGTGAAAGATTACCAGGTTTGCACCCCAAATAAAAACATTCCAAAATTTAAAACATTTATAATTATATTTGAAATTCATGCCACTTTTCTAGAGTTCATTACATTTTAATAGCTTCAATCATGTTTAATATATTTAATGTATGGGAAATGAAATAGCATGAATGTAAATTATTTGGAGAAAAGTTTACGTACTTCTGAAATGCTCTTGTAAAACTGATGAGTAAAAGAATAAGAATACACTCTGAAAAATAAATTCACTTTATCCTTTATATTTTATTTAAAATTTTAAATTAAAATAACCTTAAAAGGTGTTATTTAAATTAAATAACCTTAAAAGGTTATTTTTCTTATAACACAAAGAGTAGTTTTAGGAATAAGACATTTATCAGAATGTCTATGCAGAATGGTATATGGTGGTTGTGGTGGTGGTGATGGTGGTGATGTGTGTGTGTATGTGGGGGGTGTGGGTGTGGGGGTGTGTTCATGGTGGTGATCTCAGGGCTTGAATTCAGGGTATTAAACTGTTGGTCATCCTTAAAAGTTGTTATTTTAATAACTGTGATCAGCCAAAAGAACAAGTCTTAGAGGTGGATAAAAGTTGTTGACTGCCTCACCCCTCAGTTTCTTGGAATACAACCTCCACTTGAGACTTTCTTGGAAAACTGGCAAAATGCAAATAACTTCCTGGGAAAGTGATCAGCATCACATATCCTCTTTCTTTTGGGGACATACTGACAGAGACTGAAAGCAGTGAAGGTTATAGTTTCTAACGGAGCCTCTCACCCTGACAGAGAAGGAGTTGACCTTGGCAGCCAAGGCGCAATGCCACGCAGGACCAAGATTGTTAGAGATGTGGTCCACTTGTGGAACCAATATTCCTGAAGCCAGAAATCTGTGCCTGTCTCCAATCCACTTGTTCAATGTTATGAGCATACTCTATGATTAACAACCAATCACAAATACTTTATTTTTCTTTTCTTTTCTTTTTTTTAATTTTTATTTTTCTGTGAGGGATTGAATCCTGGGCCTTGTATGCGTGTTAGACAAGTTTGCTCTCCTATAGAGAAAGACCATTTTCCTGAAATTAAAAAAAAATACTAAAATAGGAGTTATATAAACTGAAAGTGTGAAGTGACTACAATGTAACTTTGGAAAGAGAAGATGAGGAACAACCATTTGCCTTTTTGTTTTCCTCCTAGAAATACCTACAAAAGATCTCACTAGCTTAGAAGTCTATGCCTTGCACAGTAGTGAGCAGAAAATATGTGTACTACTCTTCCGAGAAGTATTTCCTGCTTAGATTTTTTTCCCCTGGATGTGGTTCTTGTCCTGTTCATCAAGCTTCCATACCAGTGGATTTCCATGTAAGATTTCAGCTGCTTTCATGATGTTGGCAGAGCTACAAAATGCCTTTATGACTACCTAGCCTTCTGTGGTAGCGTTGTGGCTGCCTTTAGAGTTGATGACTGTAATCATAAAGCAACCATATCTGAATTAACTGATTAACACTTCTGTGCAAATGAGATTATCTCAGAATGGATAGCCATGCTAATTTCACTAGAAATTTAATGATCCTTAGACATCTCTCATAAGATTGATTTATCCATTGAATGTTGGGTTGATTCAAGAAAAGAACACATATTTGATTCAATAAAACATACTGAAGGAACATACCTGAAGTACTTTGTTTCTTAAATAATTTCCATACATCTGAAAATCGCACCAAGGTTTTCACTGAATGTATATCAGTTTTTCACCACTGTAATTGAAAAAAAAAACTACTTAAGTCAAACTATGACAAATCAGGGTTAGTATACTGAAATGTTTAAAAAGCAAATCAGAACTCTGCTGTTAAATCTCTAGATTTTGAATTTCTGTCTGACAGCTAAAGAACTGTGGACATGTTATTTAACCTTTGGTATTTCAGTTGTCTTATGTATATATGTGAAATGATCGTCATAGAACTAAACTTTAGGCTATTAATTAATAGTGTGGAGAACTTAATATACTATCTGATACAAAGAATTTCCAAAGTATAAAATAAAATGAAATGCAAACTCAAGATTTCTAGTAGTCACCGAAGTGGAGATCTTCAGTCTATTGATTTCCTTTTTCACTTAAATCTGACTGGGTGATGTGATTGTTAATAGATGAGAGTGGATTAGCTCAAAGCTCTGAGTGTTGACAGTGATATGACACCAATTTGGGACTTGTGAGTTAATTAGTGAGAAGTTCAGAATCAGGATAAGACTCAAAGTGACACTGTTCCAAACCAAGCAAGGGGGAAGAGCCCTAGAAGTTGAGTCAATCCTGGATATTACAGCCAAAGGGCTGTATGGGATAAGAGAGATGCAGAACTCTTAGTTCTGTATTTGCTCTGATGCTTGGGTACCTGAAACTGTTTTGGCATTACAAACTCCGGAAGCTCAGGCCTTTCAACCTGGCTCCTTGCTCTTAGTATTGACTATTTAAATGCAAAGCTCCCTCTAGCTAGTGAATTAGACATCAGATACTTCTCTGTCTCTGTCTCTGTCTCTCAAGGATCCCTGGCAGGGATTTATATTGTGAATTAAATTTCAGCAGAATCCCTGTGTTCCTTGTGTTAGGAGCTTGGCCTTGGCCCATTTCCCATCACTAATGACATCTCAACTCTAGAGAATTTGCAATAAATTATTATATTGCATTTGACAGAACTTTTTGAGAGCATTGAGTTTTATGGTAATTATATCTGAAAATATTTGGGTATATAAATGCTGATGGGAGCATTATCTGAAATAGAGTATCCATAGACTGAGATGCTATAAATAAAATTATATGCTAGAGTTATATACTATATAAATAGACTTATATGATAGGCACATTGGCTAATATTTAGTGATCAGTTTAATGAATAAATAAATGTTTTCAAGGTTACTAGACATAGAATTTGAGTTTATGAGGGTCAAAGCAAACTCTCATGAGTGTGTACAATATTAGGAAAAGGATCAATGGATAATGAAAATATAACTAAACACTGCCAAAACTAATTCAGCTGACTTAGTACAAGTCAGATCTATATTTACTCTGCAAAAGTGAGTCTTACTCCTTCACAGGTTTTAACTCCAGTGATATAGGCCTAATTCAGAGTTTGACTTAAAAATAACCTAGGGTTTTTAGTTATGTGTCTTATGCACTGCTTCTAAACTAGCTAAACTAGCACTTTTTTTTTTTTGGCCAGTTCTGGGGCTTAAACTAAGGGCCTGAGCACTGTTCCTGAGGATTTTTGCTCAAGGCTGGCTCTTGAGCCACAGCTTCACTTCCAACTATTTTGATGGTTAATTTATGATATGTGTTTTTATGGGCCTTTATAGGTTGGGGGATTGAGTCTGTGTACAGAAAGAACTCGACTTCTGATATCACCCACCCAGAGTTAAGGCAAACATCACAGTTTAAGAACACCATCTGCAGGAAGAAAACCTCTAGTAGGGAAGTCACTTAGCTGCAAGTTTGGGGTTGCCTGGGACACCTTCAATTCTGGCCAGCTGGCTACAAATGCGGGAGTTCCCATTACCATTCACATTTGATTTGTGGGAATGACTCACACTTAAGTGCTGGGCTTATGATTTTATTATAACCAAAGGAAATCAGAATCTTCCAAAGGGAGGGAAGAGAGGGTAGAATCTGAGCAGGGACTGAACATGAGGCTTTCTTGCTTCTTTGTACAATGCTAATCCTATGAGTTCTTAGGCACTATCTCCTCTGAGTATCACATATTTGCAAATTCTCCAGAATGTTGCAAACTGGGGACTTAAAGTTGATTTCAGTGTTCATACATTTTATTGGAAACTCACCACATAGGCTCTGTTGTCTGAATCATTTATCTATCTCTTCAGTCTCCAATCTCTATCCTGTCCTTGGAGAGCACTCTGATTTTACATAGCTCAAAGACACAACCTTCTTGTTATCTGGTTGGGCCTTTCGGTAAGAGCATCATAATTCACTTTATTACTATAAATTGTCTTAGGATCCCACCATGAATCATCTATACAGCATAAGTAATTAGAGATCTCATGAGATAGTCACCATATTTAATGATACTCCTATTCCTTTGAAAAATTCCAAGTAATTTTAGAGCTTCTGGGAGCAGGACACAAAAACCTGGCTAAGTTCCTTTTTATTAAATACTATTCAATTACAAACCTTAGAACTCCTGAAGGAATAGGTTCACTATCTTATTTATGTTAGTGATTTCTGTTAAAAATTAACCATAACACTCTCTTTTCTACTTCTGTCTTCTCTTGTGAGGTGTAACTTTATTGTTTCTATTCAGTGATTTGAAAATGAAAAAAAAGACCAGCTGATGCTTAAAAAAAACATAAGATGCAGTAGATACATATTCTCTGTGTCTACATGTGTATGCCAGTTAAAGCATCATAACAGCTTTATATGACTACCCTTATATCAGGGATTAATTTTCCATCATATATGTGAAAACAAAAATAAAATCAATAAGAACAGCAACAGCAAACATATAGACAAGCATATGGCTTACTTGCACAGAAAAGTCACAGAGATTTATTGTGTAAGAAAAGGATAATGAGTAATTTCAGGATGAAGGGAATTTTTGCTTCCTTCCTTCCTTCCATCCTTCTTTCCTTCCTTCCTTCCTTCCTTCCTTCCTTTCTTCCTCCCTTCTTTCCTTCCCCTCTTCCTTCATCTCTTACTTTCGTCAATCATGGGTCTTGAATTCAGTTCCTAGATGCTGTCACATAGCTTTTTTCCCTTTCCCCCCCCTTTTTTTTTTGCTTAATACTAGTGCCCTACCACAACATCATTTCTACTGTTGTGGTGGTTAAATAGAGATAAGAGACTCATGGACTTTCCTGCACAGGCTGGCTTTGAAGTGTGATGCTCAGATCTCAGCATCCTAAGTAGTTAGGATTACAAGTGTGAGCCACCAGTGCTCAGTTATATACTTTCTTATTGTTATTCTACCATGCACTATGAATCACAATATATAGGCCAATGTTACTGATATTAAAACAACCTGCATTTACCATGATTAAACTTTTCTTGGGGAAGAAAATTAATATTTTTATGAGGGAATGTTTTTCTTCAATGCCTCTTAAAGACCTCACTAATTTATTACATTGCTACACTGGGATCAAGCATCAACATGACTTTTGTTGAGGATAAACTATATGCAAACTATAGTAATGTCCTCAGCAGAAATATGATGGTCTCTATTCCTTTTACTTAAAAGAGAAACACACTGGATATGGTCAGTCATGCCTGCAATCCTAGCATTTTGAAAGCTAATGCAGTAGGCCACAAATTTGAGGCCCGTTTGAGTTACATAGCATGACTCTGTCAAAAAAAAGGAGAGAGAATGTTTTAAAATAAATAGTCTAATCTACCAGCTTAAGAACCTAGAAGAAATGTAAATTAAACCCTAAGTGAACAAATGGAAAGAAATTTTAACAAAGATTATGCTTTAGATAAATGAAATAAGAAAATGCAGAAAAATAAGCAAAGCTTTTTGTTGATCTTTACTGAAAGATCAACAAAATAAAAAAATTATCTTCTAGAGAGGAAAAAGATTAAAAATACATTCAAAAAGATACCAAAGCCAGTCAAGACACCACAAAAAGAAAACTACAGATTATAAATGTTCCTGTAAAAAAAAATCCTCAATAAAACAATAGCAAAGACCAGGAGTTTGGCCTAGTGGTAGAGTGCTTGCCTAGCAAGCACTCAATTCCTCGGTACCACATACATAGAAAAAAAGCTGGAAGTGGTGCTGAGGCTCAAGTGGTAGAACTCTAGTTCAAGGACAGTGCTCAGGCCCTGAGCTCAAGCCCAGGACTGGCAAAAACAAAATAAACAAACAAACAAACCAAAAAAAAATAGCAAACTAAATCCAACATTATAAGAAAATTACCCTGAGTATGTACAGGGTTACATATATTATGACAAAGTAGATTTTGTTTCTTGAATTTAATGATGGTTCAACAGTAGAATAGAAATTAATATAGAAAACACAACACATTCTTTCTTATGATTAAAACATTCAAATTAGTATCACAGGAATCCTCTTCAGTTTGATGTAAGGCATACTATGCCACCAATGAAAGACCCACTAGCTTTATATGTATTAAGACTGAAAGCATGCATCCAAGTTCAGGAAAATGACAAGAAGATACCATTTTATTGTACTAAAGGTTTATTCCAGAGTAATTTCAGCAAATAATAGCTATGCTCTCTCTGTAGCTTCCAGATTAGATACATATGCATATATGCTTATACAAGTTCAAGGAAATTGCAGCTTACCAACTCATTATTCAAAATGCAATGCATTTCTATATGCTTGAAATTCATAATTTTAGCATGAACTTCAGAAACAATCCCATTTAAAATAGACTATAAAGAATAAAGGATTTAATAAATTAATCAAAAATGCACAGGCTTGTATGCTGAATCATAAGAGACACTTGGAAAAGTTAAAAGGTCCCCAAAATAGAAATCTTATGTGTTTATGCATGGATGATTTAATATTGTTAAGGGTATTTCTCAATTAACCCACAGATTTAATGCCAGGACTACGAAATATTCTGTGGGATATTTTTTTGGTAGAAATACCCTTATACTGATCTTAAAATTCATATGGAATTTCAAGGGATTTTGTATAGACATAGCAGTCTAGTGATGGGATTAGAGAAAACTCACACCTTCTGGTTTCAAGAGTAATTGTATAACTAGATTAACAAAATACAACCATGTTATAAAGATAGGGATGCAAATCAATAATATAGAATTGACAATACAGAACTGAACCCATAACATCTATTATGAACTGACTTTTAACTGTGGTTCCTATATTATTCAATGGGGAAAAGAGTAATTTTTTTTTGCCAGTCCTGGGCTTGGGCTCAGGGCCTGAGCATTGTTCTTGGACTTTCTCAAGGCTAGCACTCTACCACTTGAGCCTCAGCACCACTTCCAGCTTTTTTCTATATATGTGGTAATGAGGAATCAAACCTGGGTCTTCGTGCATGCTAGGCAAGCACTCTACCACTAGGCCAAACTCCCGGCCCCGAAAATAGTAATTTTTAACAACACCTTTTCTGGGATAATTGGCTATTCATATACTAAAGGATTAATGTGGATCTTCACTGCTTACTATATAAAACGTATATCCAAGGAGGCCAAATAGACCTAAGTATCATACAACATAAAATTCTTAGAGAGGATTACAGATGTAACTGTTTGTTACCTTAAATCAGATACCGGTTTTATAAATAGGAAAAAAGCACAAAAGGTAAGGTAAAATAAATTAGATATAATCAAAGTAAAATTTTTTTCCACTGAGTTTATGGAGAATGTGTAATGACTACATTTAGAATGAAAGAAAATATTAGTCAATGTATATTGTGGAGTTCTTGTGTACCAAATATGTAAAGAATACCTACAAGTCAACAACATGTAGATATACAACCAAATTAACAAATTAGAAAAAGACTTTGAACAGATATCTCACCTAGTAGCCAATGAGTGCATAGAGAAAGGCATCATATCATTAGTCATTAGAGGATTGTATCTGAAATTATGAGTTATTAACAGGATGGCTATACTTTAATAAAACAGAAATTAATATTTGTAAGAAAGTGGAGAGATAGAAACATTCAGACATTATTGGTGTGGACTTAGTATAAAATGTTGCTCAAAACATATTGGCAAGACTAGCACAGTAGCTCATGCCTGTAATTCTAGCTACTCAGGAGGCTGAGAACAGAAGATCGCCATTCAACGCCAGCTGGGGCACTAATGTCCACAAGACTATGATTTCCAATTAACCACCTGAAAACTGAAAGTGGCGCTGTGGTTAAAGGGTTAGGGTGGTATACTTGAGCTGAAGAGCTCAGAGACAATGCCCAGGCCCAGAGTTCAAGTCCCATGACCCACAAAACAAACAAACAAACAAACATATGATCAGTTCTTTAAAAACTCAAGTGCACAAGTTACCATTTAACCCAGAAAATTAACTTCAAGGTGTATTTTCAAGAGAATTAAAAACATGTATTAAAAAACAATATTTATCTGTGAATGTTCAAAGCAGCATTATTTACAATAGCTTAAAGGTGGAACAAATCAAATACCCATCCTGTAATGAAAAAAGAAAATATTCTATGCATATGCAATGGGATATTATTTATGCATAAAATGTATAAAGCACCTGTACATGCTACCTTATGGATGAATATTTAAGGCTTTTTACTTGTGTCAAAGAAAACAGATGCACAATATTACATGAAATATGGTTTCAAATGTCAGAAATAACTAAAGTAGGCAAAAGCAGAGATGTACAAACACAGAGAACAGGCAAGTTCATAATAGCTCTCAACAGACAAGAGGAGAATGGAGAGTGACTGATGAAGCAGTTAAATCATAGAGTTAGATAGTGGAACATTTTGAATATATGATAAAGCACTACAACTTTCTACTTTAAAATGGTGATTGTATATTATTTGAAAAACTGCCCTTGAAAGAATGCAGGTACTTTTTTTGCTGTAATCTTGGATCTAAGACCCTTACCATCTTCTCTCCTTGGTATTTAACACTTTCCTAATAATAACTTTGGAGAAATAAACTTTTTTTTTTAAATGTGTGTCAGTACTGGGCCTCGCACTTAAAGTTTTGTACTCTTGTTTATCATTTTCCTGTTCAAAGTTGGGAGTAAGCCCATTGAGCCCTACCTTCAGTTCCCCAAATAAACATCTTGCCTAAAGTTAAGAATTACAGAAATAGAGGCCGAGAGTTTGGCCCAATGGTAGAGTGCTTGCCTAGCATGCAGTAAGACTGGGGTTCGATTTCTCAGTACTATATACATAGAAAAAAAATCTGGAAGCTGTGCTGTGGCTCAAGTGGTAGAACTCTAGCCTTGAGAAAGCCCAAGGACAGTACTCAGTCCCTGAGTTCAAGACCCAGGACTGGAAAAAATACAATTGTAGAAATGATCATTCTCCTGTCACCTTCCTCAACCCCACTGATCATCTTCCTCATTTTCCTACTTCCATTTTTATATGTATACACTGAATATTATGATTGCATTTTCCATTGACATGTTAAACTGCAACTTCTTTATAAAAGGCAAAAGATTTATACAATCTGAAGACAAACCAGAGTAGTGAACTGCAACTTCTTTGTATGACTACTTAAGATAATATCTTCATTTCTGATCTCAGAATGAAGTTGCCTTAAGAGATGCCGAATACTGACAAAACTCTTGTTCACTGCTTGATAGGTTCAAGAAAGAAGCAAAGATGTTCTACAATCCGTAAAGTTACTAAGTAACTTTTAAAGACATGACATTATTATTCACCATATATACACACAAATATACACCAAAATTACAGAAATGAGAGTTCAATGTACAGCTTTGAATCAATTGAAATTACGTGTGAATGTGAACTAAATTGGAATTACTCAGAAGGAATGAATTTGTTGTTGGGTTAGTGTGGTAAAAAATAATGAACCACCAAATCCAGACCCATGTAAGTAAGCTACCCTTTGTGAAGGTTGCCAGATGATCTATTTTTGTACAGCTATTTTCTGCCTCTGGATTATCAGCTCCCATATCAACTGTCCTGTCTGTTTCAGCTCTCTTTTGAAAAAACAAAACAAAACAACTTCCACACTCTTCCCTGCTCCCTCCATCATTTCTTTACTTTATACCCTCTCCTATACCAAAATATTTTGCTTAGAATTTTTCAATGTCATTGAATCCCTAGTATTACTATCTGAGAAAGATTTCCATTAATAACCTAGATTTGCTACATCATTTTTTTCATAGGTACAAAAAGTAGGTAATTGTAATTATTAGTGTAAAAAATTTCATTCACCCTCTATGTGATTTTGATATTAATTTTGTTGTTCTTATACCAGACAGATACAATAGTTCATTTACTGCACATACAGCCCCCTCAGAAAGCACAAAAAATACCACAAAGAAATCTATTGAGAAGCTGAGAAATTTTATATAAAAGCTGAAGTCAGATGTATATTTTGTTACTGATTTCAACCAATTAAAAATAAATGTAAATTACTTTAAAATTTATTTGGGGGATAGAAATTGCTTTTTTGGTTTAAAATGTAATTTATACTATGATAATATTAAAATTATTAATAATAAATGTTCTGTTGACATGGAAGAATACCTTATATTCTAAAGCAATTAGTGAGCTCTTTTAATTAATCGGTTTCTTTCTTGCCTAAATGTTTCATTTTGAACACAATGTTTTAATATTTCATTCACAAAAATCCTGTAACACTGTTGAAAATGTCTAGGGGCAAGAATTTTGTTTAATATTAAGAGTGTTTGTCAGTAACAAATGTAGGAATGTAGGAATGTATGTATGAATGAATGCAGGAATACTGCAGTAAATAATTTTTTATAAACCCAGGGAGACAAAGATACATATGTGCTATAGAACTTATACTCTACTAATTTTTTCCCTATCCTGGAGCTTGAACTCAGAGCCTGAGCATTTTCCCTGCATTTTCTGATGGCTAGAGCTCTATCACTTGAGCCACATCACCACTTCCTTCTTTTTTTTATGTATGTGGTCCAGAAGAATTGAACCTGGGTCTTCATGCATGCTAAGCAAGCACCCTACCACTAGACTAAACTTCTGGCCCCTATGCTAATTATTTTTTTGTGGGTCATAGGGCTTGAACTCTAGGCCTGGGTTCTGTCTCTGAGCTCTTCAGCTCAAGACTCCCTCCCTACCCCTTGAGCCACAGTCCCACTTTCCATTTTCTAGTAATTAATTGGAGATAAGAGTCTCACATTCTTTAGTGCCTGGGCTGGCTTTGATCCTTGATCCTCAGATCTCAGTAGCTAGGATTATAGTAGCTAGAATACTGAATAGCTAGAATTACAGGTGTGAGCCAGCATGTCTGGCTTCTACTATCTTTTTAAAATAACATGTTTCTAATTTTTTGCTCATGAACAGTAATAATAGTTACGATGATGATGGTGATGATGATTATTTTCTGTCTGAATTTTTAATGGTTAATGTACTTTATACTCTTGGTAGGCTGGGACCATTGTGAGAATCAATTTATCTTTACGTCAAGAAAATAGATTAAATAATAGTAAGAAGTTTCAGACTTGTAAATGGATTTTTCCTTGTTTTTGATTATTGGTTTATATATCCAAGATATTTCAGTTGTATTTTACAATGGTAAAATGCAAATATTGTTTTCATCAACATACCTATTAACACTCTCAATTATTCTCTTTAATAATCTTACTGACATCCATTGGTAATCCCTCATGCATTTGTAATTGGATTACAGACTTATTTTCTAAAAACTCCAAAAGCATTAGTGATTTCCATGATCATACTTTTACAATAAATTGAATTCATTAAAATATTTTCAGCCCTTTAAAAGACCACGAATATTTTTTATCCTTTATATTGACCACAGTAGGCAGTCAATAGTTTAAGAACAGAACTTAACACATTCTGTACTCACTGTATAATATATGTACAGACTTTCATACATTAGAGCTGCTTAAAACTCTGGTCCAAACTAAACTCAGTCTTTGTGTCACAAAGAGTTCTGCAGTTTTCTTTGAAAGTCTGTATTAATGAACCAGGACTCTGTGTTATGTCACGGCTGGGCACTGAAGCTTTCTTCCTTTATGTGGCAGCACTGCTAATTCCCTGTGCAGTTCCTAGGAAAGGTTATTCTTTTAAGTCTGGCTCTGGGCTGTAAACACACTCCTGTTTATTCCAGCTAATGAGAAACAGGCGATCTGGAAATGAGTCTCTGAGGAAAACGTTGAGCAAATCTTTAGAAAAGAAATCTCTCTAGATTGACTAAAAGGATAACACGTGGTAACATGGTGTAAGCAAAATTATAATATCAAGCTCAAAAGAAGTCAATTAAATATGTAAGTTGCTGGGATAGATTAACTTGGGCTTTGGAAAGGCCAAGTTAAGAAGGTGACATTGCCACATAGTCTGCTGTACCCTCTTCCCTCTTCCTCTGAAGTCTTACTCTTGCCTCTCCCATTTCCTTCTTCAGTTTTGTTGTGTGTCTTTTTCTAGTCTTGCTATCTGTCCTCAGATCAGCCAGGCTGTCTCTTCCTTTGTGTCTTCTGCTATATGTTGTCTGATAGTTTATGGCCTTTTCATTTGAAGGCTCTTCCCGTAGACAGTTTCAAATAGCTTCTGCAGTTGCGTTCTATCTTTTATTTAAAAAGCCAGAAACTTTTGTATGATAGATTTTATTATTGAAAGGTTGTCTAAGAGGATAACTTCCAGAACATTGGTCTTTGTCCTTGAGTAAAAATGCCTTTTTTATTTTCAGACTTTTCAAAGTACAAATTATTTCCCTTAGTCATTTGCAATGAATGTCTGGCAAACAAAACAATGACTGGGCATGTTTTGCTAGTTTTTCTATGTTTTTTTTCCTATGGTTTTTCTCGTCACATTTTAACAACCTTGAATCTTCCTTCTGTATGTTCATCAACTCCAGAAAAATCTCACAAACTGCATATTTGTCATTAACTTACTTGTGAGTGTAAATAAGAAACCAGAAACTCTCATTCTGTTGAGTGAGACAAGTCAAGACCAAAGAACAAAAGGCGCATGGTATCCTTAATATGTGGCTATTAGATCCAAGCAGTACAAGAGCGAGAACTCAATATTTGCATACTTAATGCTATGGACATGGCATTGGAAATATAAACACTACATAGACATAAAAATCTATGACTCTATAGACATAATGTTTTATTATATAGATTAATCTGTATCTCTGACATACAAACCTTCAGACTAATTTTAATTATGTTCTAAAATCTAAGTGCCAGTGATTGTATATAAAGATTTCCTTCTTAAATACTTGTTTGTTAAATACATCATTTGAAATACGATGTAAAAAAAAAAAGTAGCTATCTCAGGGCTGGGAGTTTGGCCTGGTGGTAGTGGTAGAGTGCTTTGCTTAGTATGCATAAAGATGGGGGTTCAATTCCTTGGTACCACATACAAAGATAAAAGCCTGAAATGGTGGTGTGGCTCAAGTGGTAGAGTTCTATCCCTGAGAAAGCCTAAGGAATATACTCAGGTCCTGAGCTCAAGGCCCAGGACTACCAAAAAAAAAAAGCATATCTCAGTACTATAAAATTTCCTCCTCCAAGGTCCAATTTCTATCTCTATTAACCAACCAACCACTGAATCTTTAATGGCTTTCCTGATGCTACCTACCAAAAGGTTAACAGACAAGGTCTGTCACATTCAAGGTGGTAGATCCCCCTCATTAATTCCATAAGGAAGGAACAAAATACCAAGAGCCAGTAGGGGCACAGAGAATGCTAAAATGAGGAAAGAAGGGCAGAACATTCTTTTTTTTTCATTGTAATGAATAGAGAGGTTACAGCTATATTCATCAGATAGTAGGTACATTACTTTTCACACATTGATACCCCTTCTCATGTTTTTGTCCCCATTTCCCTCTCCCACCTTCCAATCATTTGGTTTTCCTCCCTTCCCTTTCCTATTTCAAATAAACAAATAAACATATATACAATATGCCAGGTAACAAAGTCAGTTACTGTAACAATATGAGATTAACCAAAGAGCAACAAAAGAGAAGAGAAATAACATAGTACATTCAAAACAACAAGCACACAAAATAAAGCTCTTATTTCCATATCCTGGAGATCCTTTCATTTAGCCTCATCTTATATGGCCTTATGTATCTGGTTTTGCGCTATTGTAATCCTCTGAAGGGCAGAATATTTTTATGTTCTCATGTGGAGATTCAAACCATGATCAAAGAGGCTACAAGATTACTAGTCCATGAAAACCAAATAATCAAAAATCTAGTTATCCCATAAAACCTGAGTAGCAGCAGAGCAGCAGCAGCAAGGAGCAAAAGCAGAGCAGGAGAAGAAGGAGAGGGCAAGTGGGTGAAAAAAAGAGGAAGGAGGAGAGGAAGAGGAATCTTCCTTTGCGGCTGTTACAAGAACCTCCATCTTCCACCTGCTTCAGCTGGCCAATCTCACACCTGCCAGCCTCGTTCTCCACCACGACTTTCATATAATAGGAAATGATTCAACACTATTGAAGCAATCCTACTAAAATGGACACAGAAGCAAAAGGCCTAATGATTAACTTTTCAAGAAATATTTACAAAAAATGAGCAAAAAGTACACAATTATTAATCTGTCAGAATATATTTTCTTTAGTGTATCTTTTTAGCTCTCAATTCACTTAAACAATTTTTCTATCATCAACTTAAGGTTGAACAAAGCATTTTGACTTCTTTGTCAGTGCTTAAGACTTTTAAAAATAAATCAAACAATTCTCTGAAACCAAATTATTTTTTAAGGTTGATTAACTCCACCGCCTGAAGTATATTCTTATTGAATAAGATATCTGACATGATAGTGTATGCTTAATTTCAATGATGTCTACCTTGGGCTTCCTCACACAATGTAATTCAAGTAAATTACATCTGTATTGTCTGCAACTCTGCTGTGCACAACAAATGACCATAATCAGATAATGTCATTTTTAAATATGATACAGTAAAAAGAGCAATGAGCTTTGAATCTGAAGTATTTCATTAATAAGCCACGTCTGCCATGCAGTGACTAACATCATCTAAGTCTGTTTCTATGTGACATTTTTTCTTACAGATTTATTTTAAGGGTCATGGTAACATGAGCCAACTCATATGAAAAGAGTTGTAGACAATTTTTATGTGTCAATATAAATTTTATATGTCAATGAAAGGAAAAGAAATTTTAGTATGACTCATTGCTTTTATTGAATTAGTTCTTTATATTTTTACCTTTAACCAGAAAAAGAAAAAAAGTGACTTTTATTTTGTGTATTTTTACATTTTTCTCATTACGTAGATGCTACTCCAAAGATTCTGTATAAGTTTTAACCAAATACAGATAGATATTTTTGAATTTGCATCTATGTTTAATATGCACATATTTTTCTTTTCATAATTCCCTGCGTAATAAGGAATTAGATATAAGTCATCGAGGAGTTTAAAGTTTACACCAATTAATTCTATGCAATCCATCTCACATTAGAAATATTCAATAATATCTTTCAGGTTGATTTGTTTATTAGAAGAGGAACTAAATGAAAATTATGTCAGAGGTAATATGGATATTACTACTTTATGAGATAATTTTTCTATTAGTGATCAAATAGATTTTGCTGCCAGATAATAAGTATTCTGCTTAATTCCATGGATGATATTGTTTTAAATGTCATATTCTTTAGGAGTTTTATTTATTTCTTTTTGAAATTTCTTTTTTTATATTTTTTATTATAATTAATAGAAGGGTTACATTATATTTGCCAGATAGAAGGTACATTAATTCACATACATTGATACCCTTTCTCATGTCTTGGTTCCCATTGCCCTCCCCCAACCCCTACCCCTCACCTTGTTTTCCCCCCTTCCCTATCCAATTTCAAATAACTAAATACAAATATATCCAATATATCAGCTAACAAAGCAAGATACTGTAACAATATGAGATAATCAAGGGATAGCAAAAGAGATGAGAGATAACATGGTACGTTAAGGACAACAATCACTCATTATATGGCTTTTGTTTCTATATCATTGAGGTCCTTTCATTTAGCGTCATACTATATGGCCTATGTATCTAGGTTTTGCTCTATTGCAAATCTCTGTTGTGAGAGCCCAAGGTTTCTACTGATTATGACAAATGAGGGAAACCATTGAGCCTATGTTCCTTTGAGTCTGGCTTACTTCACTTAATATGATTTTTTCTAAGTCTTTCCATTTCCTAACAAATGGGGCGATGTCATTCTTTCTGACAGCAACATAGAATTCCATTGTGTACAAATGCAAATCAAAACAACTCTAAGATTCCACCTCACTCCAGTTAGAATGGCTAGGATCAAGAAAACTAGTAACAACAGATGTTGGAGGGGATGTGGCCAGGAGGGATCACTTCTACACTGCTAGTGGGAGTGCAAACTCGTTCAACCACTATGGAAAGCAGTATGGCAGTTCCTCAAAAGACTAAACATAGAGCTCCCCTATGACCCAGCAATTCCACTACTAGGCATTTACCCAATTGTCCAGAAACAAGGTCAGACTAAATCCACTAGCACAACGATGTTCATTGCAGCACTATTTACCATAGCAAAGATATGAAACCAACCCAGATGTCCCTCATTTTATGAGTGGATCAACAAGGAGTTTTATTTTCTGAATGATCAAAATCTGTCATACAAAACCTACATATAACCAATTAAATATTACTTTGTCATTTATTAACCTACAAACAAGTATATCCCTTTTGGGAACACAACACAAATGTGTTTCTTATATCTTTAGCTTGACTAAAGGATGAAATCTTGTGAGACTGGAAAATCACGTAATTTATTTCTCAGTAGGATGGCCACAACAGGTAAAATTTTTAGTCATGTTTTGTAAGAGTTCACTGTGTTAGAATTTAGGGCATGAATGGCACCCAAACTTTCATTAAAAATAGTTACAATGCCATCATTTATTTTCAGTTTAAAGCATTCCATCTTAATTACTCTATGCTTGTTTGCGGTATAACCATTGCAAGTTCACCTAAGGGAAGATTGGTAAATGTAGAAATGTCTGGATTATTGCAACACAAAGAGATTATATTTGGCCTTCCAATAAAGGATTACTTGATCCAAAAGTTTTAGCACACAGCATCTGGTATTCACGATAACATCATGTTTTTTCTGAAAACCCAAATCAAAGCTCTGGCAGAGTAGCATCCCAGAGTATTTAAGTATTTTGCCAGCTTTTTTTCTCCTTTTGCCCAGGAAAAACTACATTGTCATCATGCCAGTGATATCTAGTTAATAACTGTTAATAGCCAACATACTCCTGTAGGCTAAAAAAGGTGATTTCATTGTCAGGAGGGAATAGGTGGAAACATAAATCATAATTAATTAACAGCCCAAATGGATTACTATTAAAATAATAATTATAAACTTAAGTCTAGTACAAACTGTCCATCTTAAAGTAATGTCTCCATTAGCACTTGACTTAAGTTGAAATTTGATAAATGAAGAAAGCATATAAGCTTTCCTTTCGTTGACAATAAATTGACTTAAAAAACATAAAAAAGCAACTTTCTTTGGAAACTTCATTTATGTTTCAACCTCACTGGTTGTTAGACATCTGCTTAGTACATTTATATACTTTTGATTCAATTTTGATAGATAATATATGTCTAGACATTTATCCAGTTCTTGTAGATTTTCTAATTTATTGAAATATATATTTCAAAATATTCCCTAATGATTCTGTAAATTTCACTGATATCTGTTATTAATATCACCTTTTTGATCTCTAGAGTTATTAAGTTATATCATCTCTCTTCTGATTAGTTTGGCTATGGATTATTCCATCTTATCTTTTCAAAGAATAAACTTTATTGCATTGAAAAAAAAAGCAACTTTTCCCATGATATTGTGATTGGCGATCACTTTGAAAATATTTAAACTAATTATTCAAATAACATTTGAAAGCTTTTAGTTTTAATCCTCCTTAGAGAACTCAATTCTCTAGTTTTTCCTAATGACTGTTTCCTAAAATTCTTAATTTAAGTCAAACAACAGTTATCACAACCTCCGAATCAACTCATATTTGAAATCTGTTTACCCAACTTTTGTAAAATCCAAGTTACCTGTCCTAAAAGTATACTGATGACAGTGCATTATATACTATTCATAATTCTAGAATGTCAAATGTTTTGTAAATTAGCATAAAAACATAATATGATCAATAGATTGCAAAAAATACTCAAACTGACCTGAAGCCAATTATCCACTGTGCATACACTTTTTTTCTGTTGAAGAGGTATTAATGCTTAGCACAGGAAGTTGCCTCAGGACATGACATCTGAGCTCTGAACTATGACCTCTGAACTCTGGGACATATTTCATTTCAATGATATACAGTATATGGGCCTACAACTATGAGGGTTGATTTATTCATTCAGAAATTAATGAAGATTTGTGAATACATAGCATTAAGTAGTCTTTTGAATAAAGTAACTCCCTCTCTTTCTTCCCAGAGAAATGTTCTCTGAAAAATTGTATATTATATATCACATAATTATATATTACATATGCTATATAATTGTATTTTATATATGAACTACATCTGAAATAATAGATATAATTTATCATTTATAACTTTATGTAATATCAATATGTATTATCAATTACATACTTTATAATTGTATCTAGCTATATAATTATATAATGCATATAAATCATGTAATATGATTTATTCACCTCCTGATCTAAAGAAATGTATAATGATTCCATTAAAATAATTCCAGTTCAGACATATGCAATAATAATAAATAAGTGAAAACATTCATTTAGAATGATTCTACTACAATATCATAATTTTTTTTCTTTTTGGTTGTACTGATGATTACATTCAGGATCTTGAATTCAAGTTCTCCCCTACTTGACCCAGTTTGATTCTCTGATAGGGCCTAATATTTTACCCAGGTCAGCCTTGAAACACAATCATCTTAACTCTACCTTCAAGCAACTTAAATTATAGGGATGTATCATAGCCCACAGCCAATATTATAACTTCTTAATTTTTTATCTTTTAATAGTTGTACAGAAGAGTTTCCTCTCAACAAGGCAGTTATTTTTAATAAAATGCTTCTTGATCAATGCCCTTTCCACATTCTTACCCTTCTCTCACAATCTACCCCTTTTCTTACTTAATTTTGTAGGATATACATTGAGTTTGGACTTCATTTCGCCCCAATTCTGTTCTTCATTAATCTACCCTCTCTTTTTTAATGGGTACCTTTCAACTACTCACTTTTTGATGTTTGTTCTGCTGGACTATTTGCCTTTGTAAGAATTGCACTGAATCCACCATGTATCAGTCAATACATTTGTAATATTTGCATACTATCCAAAGTATTTATTAATATATTTATATATGAATTCTAGTTTCCCCATATGAGAGACAATGTAACTTTTGTCTCTCAGTGCCTGATTAAAATAATTTTATCCAGATCTTTCCATAGTTTTACAAACAAATGCACTATCATCCTTTCTAATGGATGATATTGTGTATTTATAGCGTATTTTTATCCATTTGTTCATCCACGTTCATCTGGGCTGATTCCATACCTTGGTTATGTTGAATAGAGCTGCTATGAACCAGGTTGAGCTGGTGACTTTACTGTATCCTACTTTGTAATCTTGTGGGTAATGTCAAATAGAGGAATTGCTGGATGATAGGGTAATTATATCAACAATCCCATTAAAAATAGATCAATGAGCTAAAGAGGGCCTTCTCAGAAGAAGTAAAAATGACCAACCAATACGTGTAGAAATGTTCCCTATTTCTGTCCATAAAGAAAATTCAAATCAAAACAACACTGGGATTTCCAGCTCACCCCTGAAAATAACCATCATGAAGATTATCAAAATTATAATAACGGATGGTGGCAAGGATTCGGGAAAAGGAATCTCTAATGCACTCTTGGTGGGAATGTAAACATGTTCAACTCTTCTGGAACACAGTGTAGAGAATTCTCAAAAAACTAAACAAATAGGTATCCAACATATTTTTTAAAGGCCATGATACTAATTGCTTCTAATTACCTTATTCCACTAAGATGTTAACAAAATTGCAGTTTATTGTGATCAGCATATTTGGAGATTGTTACATCCTAGCAATTCTAGAAATAACTCCAAAACCCACCTCCAACCCAATGCCCACCATAAAAACTTTACAAAATGTCTAGACACCAGAGCCTTATGCTTATAACTCTCCCTGATTGGGATGATATTAGATCTTGGACAGCCCCGCCACAAGATTTTTTGAAACCTTTATACACCCGGTAGCTGAGCACAATTGTATATGCCTGTTTTTCCAGCTACAGCAGAAAATATATAAAACAGCTGGCTCTCCTGGCAACTCTGGGCAAAAACAAAAGCTACATCTCAAAATTAACCAGGGGAATAAAAGAAGGACAGGAAGCATGGTGCAAGTGGAAGACTGCTGATGAAAAAGCCAAGAGTTCAAACCCTAATACCTAACCAACTCGCACTTTATGAAGAAATGGTTCACTGGTTGTGAAAATAAAAATAATGGACTAACGGGAAAAAATATTCTACCTGTACCTAGACTCAGGTCAGTTAAATATAACTACTGAATGTGATTTTAAAAGTGAAAATCCTTTATGATAAAATGAGCCTTGGCTATAAACTGAAATTCATCATTGTGTGGCTAAGATGTATGATTTTTCAGTATCCTTTGACTATTGATTTTTCCTTAAGAGATTACAGATCTGTTCATTAAGTTCAAAACAATTGTCTAAAGAAGACTGTGCAGCTCCAATGACTGGCATTGTGGTATGGTTTCTTTTGTAAAGTTTACCAAACCAAACAGTGCTGATCATACACTCGTTAATAAAAGCCTGGAAGGCTTATTTAGTATGAGAAATACACATACAATGGACCAAAAGCTACTGAGATGTACTAATACTTTGAACAGTTGTTAGTGCTATGTAAGTGAGAGATTCATTTTGGTCTGTCCCAGACATTCTTGAACACTTTGCTTGGGTCATTGAACATATTTAATGTATTCATTTAAAAAGCATAGCAAAGGTATTCTTTTTCAAGGTCTCAGTGATAGATTTTAATGAAGAGTAAAATAGAGAAGTCTAGAGGTCTGTGCTCAAGCAAGAGATAATAGAATGCAGTTGAATACATTAAAGATCAGTTCCAAGGCTTCTAAACCCCGGAGTTAAATGATGTTATAACATTTCATTCTACTTGAGCTCAGTTCAAAATATTTCATTTTAAAATGAGTGAGTTTAGTATTCATGATAAATGACATCTTATCTCTCATTTCCTAACCTCCTCTCTTCCTTACAGCAAAAACCTGAAAATACAAGAGTTGAAAGACAGGGTCTCTTTTGTAACACAATCTTACTTTCAGTGATTGACGAGATAAAAGTGAGCTGGGCACAGAGGCTAGAAATAAGGTAGACTCTGGGCATATCACCAGTAGTTTTATTCAGATATCTTCCTTTCTCTCTGATTGTCACAATATTTTAAGTGTAATGTGAAATCTCTTGTATCTTACCTAATGTTTGAATAGGGTAACAAAATGTATCACATAGTAATTGAATATTACTTTCAAAATAATGGCTATTTATAAGTAATAAATTGAATTTAAAATTTATCATTGTTGTTTTATGAATCTATTATGAAGTTGTAGATTTCTGTTTCAGAGTTCCTATTCTTATTAATATGTATGTGTCCTTTTATCATGCCTTCTTTTATTTAAATGTGTCTTCTATAAGCTCATTTGTCTGTTTATTTATATTGAGTTGGGTTTAGTGTAGTTTCCTTTTCATTTATATTCCACTTGAGTTCATGTAGTTGCTTGTTTGGCTTCTCTATGATTTCATTAAAGAGTATTTATATTTTTAAAAATATCATTAATAATACTTAGCATCATCCTTTTGTGCTTAATGGTTGTGCTCAAGATTTATTTCCCCTCATTATCATCCAGATCTTTTGCTGTGTGGCAATTGACTTCCAAAGGTGTTATAGTGACCTTCTGTTCTTTTTTTATTTCATGTGTAACTACAATGATATTTGCCCATGTGAATGTGATCTGTGGTTTGGAGTTTTAGTCATCTTATGTCTTTCTGCTAAGTTATTCCTTATGTTCTGATGCGACTAAGTATTGTCTAACTTGATGTATGATTTCTTACACTTGCCTGTCAGTATAATCAGCAAGAACAAATTCTCCAATTAACTTTCAAACCAGATATTTACATAAACCAAAATACCATTGACAGAATTCTTTTTATAACTGCACACATTTTATATGAACAGGATTACCATTAGTATATGTAAAAGGTGAGAGAAGTAAAGCATGTTTGTGTAGGAGTTAAAATTTTGAAAATGAAAATAAACACAAGGAGGAAGCAATAGGAATTGAAAAAAGATAAGGAACAGCACAGTGGAATGTAAGAACTGCAGATATACAAACTAATATTATAAAGTAATATAACTTAATTATGGATAAAGGAGGTATTGTCAGGAATTGGAAAGGAGTAGAAAATGGAGAGATATCCAGAAAAATAGGTAGAGTCAAGCACCATCTGAATGATTTGTCAGAGGTAGAAACACACTCTGTGGACTGTATGTCTGTTAGGGTTTTACTGAAAAATGACACTCTCCCCTAATCCATATCCTTTCAGGTCCTTAGGGTAATCAGAAGCAGCTGTTAGGGAGAGGCTGGGTAGGTTCTGTGGAGTAGATGCATTTCCCAGGTGTTGGGCTATTGTTACCATGCTTGGAAAATGTCAGATATCCTTTGGGGATGGGATGTGGTGCTCAAAGCATGGCTAGTGGTTAGAAGATACTCTGACACTTCTGCAGCTCTGGGAATCCAGTGGTGTCTCTAGTAAGAAGAGTGACAGGGTGGGTCCTATCACCAGATGCTCTGCTCTAAGGGAAGAGCTTTGTGAACTTCTAGTGGATTGAAATAAGGACCAAGGACAGCCCCCACTCCCACTCCAAACCATGATCTACCAGCCACTTCCTGTACATTCCTTGATTGGAGTAAAGACTCAGACACCAAACAGGTCTTCTAGCTAGCTGCCTTCCTGTAGTCTCTTTTTCAGATGATTTCATCAGCTAACAAGTTCACATCCTCCTACTTGGTTAGGCTGTGTGGTAACTGGGGAATGAAATAAATTATTTAGAAGCAGATACATGCCCCATCATTTCTGTACACCTTTTAGACAGTATTGTGTATCACCAATTCATTATTCCCCATCCCTAGCTCTTTTTTTAAAAAGTCAAGTCAACTTGTTTTTCACTTTTACATTTCGTTAGTGTTAACTAGTTGTACAAAGGGATTTCATTGTGATATTTCTGGATCTGTATAAAATTTATGTTCTCTAATCATTTTCCTTTATCTACTTTTCTTAAGACATCTTCAGTACTTTGGTTGTTCTGTTTCCATGCACATGAATAAAGTTCTTCTATAAATCCCCCTTTACCTTTTCCTCCTATTCTCTCACATCCTCATGGTGTGCACTCCCAAATAAAATCTGTTTTACATACCTGCCACTCATGTCTAATGAGTAGATTCTTCATATGGAAGCAAACATGGGATACTGCCCTTCTCAGGCTGATGTTTTTTTATTTAACGTGGAGATCTCTAATGACATTGATTTTCCTGTGTATGGTAGAATTTCATTTTTCCTTATGACTGAAGAACTCTCTATTGTGTATATACATACATTTTGTTTACCCTTTCATTGATACCTAGGCACTTAATTTGGTCCCAAGTTTGGATTGTGTGACTAGTGCTGCTCTAAAAATGAGCACAGAAATATATCTATTGTAGATTAACTTATATTTCTTCAGAATTTACATTTCTGACACATGCCCAGAAACTGTATAGCAGGATTACATGGCAGTTTTAAATTTAATGTTATTTATGGAAACCAATTGTTGTAGTGACTGCATTAACATATATTCACCCTGGCAACGTATAAATGTCCCTTTTACTCACATCCTCACCAGCATTTGCTGTTGCTTGCTTTCTTGATTATAGCTATTCTCACTGGGGTGGATTTCAGTGTGATATGGTGGATATTAGCCCTCTATTTGATTTATTGACACAACATATTCTATGTTCTGTTGATACAATTACATATTTTAATTTTTGTTCTTTTTTTTGGGCCCTTGCATTTATAATCAGAAAAGCATTATCTTTATTACCTATACCAAGCTTTCCCCTAGTGGTCTCAAAGGTTGTGGTCTTACATTAAGCTCTTTCATCTATTTGGAAGGAATTGTGAAAGCTAGTTTCATCTACATGTGGCTCTCCAATTTTCCAAACTCCTTTCGTCAAAGAGACTATTGTTTTTGAGCCTATGCTTTCAGAACCTATACGAAAAATTTTGATGGATATAGAGATTTGGATTATTTCTATTTCAGTGATCTGCATGCCCACGTTATTTTATGTTAGCACTATGCTACAGCACTATAAGATGTGGTATACTTCTTGATTGGAGGATCACACACACTTGATTTCACCTCTAATCTCCTTTCGAGGTCACCTCTGATAAATCTCTAAGATGGTTAAAAAAACTAATGTCTATTATAAAAATTAGTGGAGTTTTGTAGTTATAAAGAAATTAATGGTGATCCTTCTGGGAGAAAAGATAAGCTGGAATTGGCTGACATTTTTTTCTATCCTCCTAAGCAGTTTTATTCAATAAGTAAAGGAAAGATGCTTATTCCCTGAGATTGCGCAGTCTCTAGTAACTGTTGGCTTTAAAGGGGAGACAAATTAGATTCCCTTCATTGCTATTCTAGGGCTATAATTTTAAAATATGTTGTTATGTTTTATACTTTCCCCCCATAAACTGACTGGAGGGCAGAAGTGGGGGATCACAAAACAATCAGAAATAACTTGAGTCCAGATCCACTTTCAGTGACAAAGATTGCATTAACTTAGCCACTTTCTGTTTAGTGAGGTGTAAACTAATTGTTTCTTTGGCCTGTCTTTCCCCAGACTTTAGAGTTAATGAATGCAAGATGATGTAAAGGCTAGCTGCTTAGCCCTCAAAGCCCAAATTTTAAATAAGGTCATTTTAAAGACTATTTATACTAGCTAAAAGACTTTCACAGGGAGATCTAATTTCTTTTAATCTCTCTTATTTAGTCTTTCCTCATGAGTTTTTCTAGAATTACTGATTATCAGTTCAGGTTCTCGTTTTTTATTTATTTATATTTTTAAACACTCTTTTCCCAAGATTCTACTTTTATTTTTCCATCTAAATAATTGGATCTTAAACTACAGTAAATCCATTTTAAAAAAGCTTCTTTTTGTCTTGTAAAGTTTTTTACAACAGTATATAACAAGATTCAGCAAATATTGTAATTGTAGAAGTAGCACTTTTTAAATAATAAACTAGGAAACAAAATGATAAAACTTTCTAATGTAAAGTAGGTTTACTTTATTCACTGCTGGCTCCCGGACTGATTCATTATTGAAAAGCCTGACCACCTCTTTTCCTTTGGAATTCTTCTATGATTCTTGTTAATACTGTACCACCTAAAGCCTTGAATCTTATCTCCAGAAGGCATTCCGTATTCAATGTTCTCTATCCTTGTAGCATCCTTATTTTCTTCTCAGGCAGGCTTTATGAGGAAAATTTTCTAGAACAAGTATTATTTTCTTTAGTCTGTTTCTGTTTGCCAAGTATTTAGCCACCTTTACATCTCCTGCAATCCTTTTTCTCTGCTTATTGCATTAAAAAATTTCTTTAGAAAACTAAAACCCTTCATCTTGTATTAAATGTTCTTTAAATAAGTATAGTTCAAAATATCAACAGACCAGTAGACTGTATGCCTATGATTCCAAAATAACACACTGAAAAAAAATGAGGTGTTCCACCCAGCCATTTGAAAATGTTTGCTATTTTGTTTCATGATTTTTTTCTGAATTGATTGAATAGCAAATTATTTTATAATCTAGGCAAGGTTCTGGTTTCATGCTGCCAACCAATTTCAACCATTACTTTGATTACTTTGTCCATTTCATGGAGACAGAAGACATACTTTGTTAATAGGCCTTTTTATTTTTATGTCAATTGTTGAGTACCTATGACAAAAATATGTGGAATGTCTGATTTTTCTATAACAGAATGATCTTATATCAGCAAATAATGCTTTGTAATTTTTATCATATAATGCTGTAGGTATACAATTGGCTGCTTTAATGTTTCCATTTATTAAAACTTTGCTGTAGGTATACAATTGGCTGCTTCAATGTTTCCATTTATTAAAACTTTTTTGTTTATAAAGAATTTAGTACTTAAAAGATGCTTCATAAATATTTATTCAGGTAGGGATAACATGCCTGTTCTTATTTCTTTTACCCAGTACAGGGTTTAGACTACTGGATAATATCTGTTGAAGTTGTTTGCCAAATTTCAAAAAAAAATGAAAAAATTTGAATTTTTCTATCTCTCATTCAGAAATATTTCATTTTCATTCATGATAATGATTTATTCAGAAGATTTTTTAATATATATTATTGTAATTAATAGAAGGGTTACATGATATTTGCCAGATAGATGGTGCATTAATTCCCATACATTGATACCCTTTCACATGTCTTGGTCCCCATTTCCCTCCCCCCCACCCCACCCCTCATCTTGTTTTCCCCCCTTCCCTATCCAATTTCAAATAACCAAATACAAATATATCTGATATATCAGGTAACAAAGTATTCAGAAGATTTTTGACAAATGTCTACAATAGAAACCTTGCTTCTATGGAATTTTACTAATCTCTACATTGTTCATATTGTAGAAATGGAAATCAAGTTGAAGAATTGTGAAGTTGATCATTGAGAGTTTCATAACTATAAACCAGAAAATCCTCATGGTCATAAAGCCTTCTTGAGTCATTTTAGTGTGGTAACTCTCTTTGTTAATGTGTTTATCTGATTTAGCTGTTATGGAATTTCTTGGAAAATTTGATATGTGTGTAAATTCTAGACCTAGAAGGAACATCATATTTTATTTTTAAGTAGTAATTTCCTCATTTTCTTCAATGAGAGTATTATTTTTGATCTGTTCTCCAACAGATGTTTCACTTCATGTTGCCTTAAGAAAATGGAAATTATAAGAAATAATTATCCAATTGTGCCATATTATATAAATATATCCAATTTTATAATAATAGAGAATAGAGAAGTTATTGGGGTATATATATATAATATTACATGTGTAATATATGATATGTATTTCAATATATTATATCAATTTTAGTTATATGTACACATAAAAACATACATAGGCAAATACATATTTAATTTTGTGACAAGATAAAATAAGAAGGCAATTCTTTCTTGACATGGTTGAATCTCTTCACTGTAGTTTTAAATCTCTTTGCTGTAGTGGAATCATTAACTGCCTTATGTGTCATTCCTTACCTCATTTATTGCTCCTTCCCTCACCTCCTTCTACAGATAATCTGTACACAGATATTTATTACATTTCTCAGGATAAATCCATTCCTTAGAAAATCTCATCTAGGTTCATGGTTTTAAAATTGTATGTGTAATTACTGTCAGGAAGTGTGTGTGTGTGTGTGTGTGTGTGTGAGTGTGTGTGTGTAGAATTTGGATCAGTTTGTCTTCTGCACACTCAGAGTTTCAAGATGCAGGATGTGAGATAAGCCAACGATGGTATCTCCACACACACAGGATAACTTTGAAGCCGTTAGTCTTTTACCATGTGATTAGATAGCAATGTATTTTTTTTTCCTCTTGCCAATCTTGGGGATTGGAATTGGAGCCTGGGCAGTGTCACTGAGTTTCTTTTGCTCAAAGCTAGCATTCTGACACTTGCGCCACAGCACCACTTCTGGCTTATTCTGTTTATGTGGTACTGTGGAATCGAACCCAGGACTTCATGTTTGCTAGGCAAACACTCTAACACTGGGCCAGATTCCTAGACTACATATTATTAAGAGAAAAAAAAATCACATTGTGTAATATCCATCTACTCTGAACCTGCATGTAATTGAAATGTTTGATTCCTGTCCTTGCTTCTCAGCCCCTGTAAAGTATACCACGCCCCTCCATCATACTCTTTCACTGATGCTCTAGCTCATCATATAACCAAGGCAATGAGGCCACCAGATAATAGGAGATCGCTGACAACTTGAGGCAACGCCATCCTTCCTCCTTTAAACTATTTCTTTGAGGTCATTGTCACAGGGATAAAATGTTGGCAAAAACAAACATATAGCTTAACATAAGTTCCACATAAATTCACTCTTGATTTTAAGAAGTCAAGCTAGTATTTCTAATCTATAGAGTTCCTAGCTAAGTGCTTGTGGCCTGTAATTCTAGCTACTCAGGAGGCTGAGATCTGAGGATCACAGTTCAAAGCCAGCCCAGGCACTAAAAGGTCTGAGACTCTTATCTCCAATTAGCCACTAGAAAACTGGAATTGGCTCCAGGGGTAGGGTGAAGTCTTGAGCTGAAGAGATCAGGGACCATGCCCAGGCCCAGAGTTCAAGTCCCACAACCAACAAAAAAAAAAAAGAAAAAAGAAGACATTGGAAAGTCTGGCCATCTGATGTTCATGCCTGTAATCCTAGCCACTCAGGAGGCTGAGATCTGAGGACTGCAATTCAAAGCCAGCTAGGGCAAGAAAGTCCATGATATTCATCTCCAATCAACCAGAAAAAGACTGGAAGTGTAGCTACAGCTCATCTGGTAGAATGCCTTTAGTAGAATGAAGCTATGAGATAGCATTCAGACCCTGAGTTCAAGCCACAACACCTGCGCGGCACACACATACACGCGCGCTTGTGCCCCTGCACAAAAAGACTTGGGGGATAAATATATGGAATAACAAGAAATTTGTTATCAAATTTCTAAAAAGAAAAATGAAAGTTTCAGAATTAACCTTGTTAGTAAAGTGATAAATTCCACAAAAGAACTGGATACACTGTCAACTCTCAGAATGGTATGTATTACCATTTTAATTCTCATTTTTCTTTTGTCAAATGGACAGATTTTTCTACTTGAATCGACCATCTCTAGTTAATATGGTATAATATAAGCATCAAATGGCTTATAAGTTTGCAGCTACTTAAAAATACTTGAAAGTATGAGAAATCTTGTTTGTAGAAATGTCTACATTGGGGCTGGGAGCATGACCAAGTGGTAGCATGTGCTCACCTAGCATTCTTAAAGCCCTGAGTTCGATTCCCTGGAAATACATACACAGAAAAAGTGGTGCTGTGGCTCTAGTGGCAGAGTACTAGCCTTGAGCAAAAAGTGTCCGAGGACAGTGCCAGGCCCTGAGTTCAGGCCCCAGGATTGGCCCAAAACAAAACAAGACAAACAAAAGAAATGTGTATATTGGACTTGCTACTTTGGGATGGAATGGAGAGTTGAGATCTTTTGACAAAGATTAAAACTTAAATAGGAAAAAGTTATAATACTTTGGTCTGGGCAGCTGGTCTGTCCTACATAAAGACATCCATTTCTTGTTTGCTTTTCACTTCATACTTCCTTAACAGGTGCTCTAGACTTTGAGTACTGCACCTAGCTCTTTTCTGCTTTAGCTATTTTTTCAGATGGGATCTCATGCTTTTGCCTGGGGCTGGCCTCAGACCAAAAAAAAAAGACTGAATAAAATTATATTGTAAATACATCACATTTTCTGTCTAGTCATTTACACTACTTCCATATCTTAATTGTTGTGAATAATGCAATAGTGAATGTGGAAATGTAGGAATCTCTTTGGTGGTCTGATTTAAATTCTTTAAGATCTATACCCAGATATGGATCACCACATCCTGCAGTGGATTTCTTTCTTTTTAAAAAATTAATTTAATTTTTTATTGTAATGTATAGAGGGGTTACAGTTACATTTGCCAGATAGCAGGTGTATTACTTCTCACACATTGACACCCCTTCTCATACTTTTGTACCCATTTCCCTTCCTCCTACCCCCTCCCAATCATCTTGTTTTCCTCCCTTCCCTTTCCTATTTCAAAAATACAAATAAACATATATACAATATACCAGGAAGCAAAGTCAGATACAGTAACAATATGAGATTAACCAGTGGATGTATTTCAAAGTTGTGATGGCTTTATACTGCTTTTCATGGTGACTTAACATTTCACAAACAGTACATGGGGAATCATTTTTTCCACATCCTGGCCAACAGTTAATTAAAAAAATTAAATCTTTCTAACAGATGAAAAGTATTATCTGATTATGGTTTTTATTTGTATTTCATTGATGCTTAATGAGGTTGAACATTGTCCTAGAGACTTATTTTCTATTTTTTTCATTCTTATTGGGAAATGTCCATTTAAGTGTTTTACTTATTTTACATTGCGCTGTTTAATTTTTGTTCTTGAATTGCAAGGGTTCCTTGCCTGCTTTGGTTATCAACCCCTTATCAGAGAACTTTTTCAAATATTTCTATTCAATTCTCACGTTGGTTGACTTGTACTTCTATTGAATGTGTCCTTTGTTGTTCAAAGCCTTTTTGCCTGATGAAGTCATATTATTTGTTTATTCTTGTTTTTGCACATCATAATATATTCTTAATAATGTTTTCCACTGGAAATTTTACATAATACTGTGGGACTTTATTCTATGTGTTCTATGCTTTAAAACGTTTTAACTATAATCCTTACTTCTTTGCCTTTGTTTTGACCTAACATTTACAATTGTTCTCATGTGTCATTTTTCATCTTTTTAAAGGCAAAGAATAGAATGTTGTATTAAATATCTCTTAAATTTGAGGACAACATACCACTATAGACATCTGTCCTTTCTCCTTAGAGTATCTCTTTAATGTCCTTCTTCTAAAATGGACATTCTACAAATGATCTTTTCAATATAAGCATCTGCTGTGGTTTGAAAGCATGTCCCAAAAGTAATGTATGAAGGATTTGGTTGAGAGTGAGTGGTGTAGCAGGGTGAGAAGAACATTTAGGGAATGTGACCTATTAAAAGGAAGCTAGAGGTATGCCCTAGAAACAGATTTTTGGAATCTCGGCTCCCTCTTACTTTCCTCTTTGCATCCCATCATAATAGATGCACAAGATAAAGTAACCATCATCACAGACCACAGATTAAGAGGTGGTCATCTTTGAGAAGAGGCATTATTTCCTAAGATCATCGCAGAATAATCAGAAACTTACTGAAGAAAGGGCCATGGTGAAAAAAATTCTTTTGCAATTGTATGATTTCCTAAATTTCAGAAATACTATTACCCACTTCAGGTTGGCTAGCAGCACTGACTGCATACTAATAGCTGAACATCCTTGAGCGTGTGTGAACAAACAAAGGATTACAGTGGTGGAAATAATCAAATACTTCAGTTTAAGTGTAGTCTTTAAAGAAATCATCCCCAATATTTTCACCTTAAGCAATTCAGGGTAAATGTCCATTCTTTTTTAAAACTAGAAACATTATTTTGACCTTAACAACTCAGCTTTCATACATCCTTATAACTTACTTTGGGTGTTTGATGATAACAGAGACTCACTATTCATTGAATTATCATAAACCTTCACTGTCCTTCAGGTTCTTTAGAGAGAATCCAAATTAGAGTTACCATATGGTGAATTAGTGACAGGAAAGAACCTCAGCCAAATCTCCTGTTTTCAAATTGAGTGTTTCATTATTTAAGACAGGATTGGCGCTATCTCCTACCCAATTCCAAACTCTATTTAGCTGGCAAACATCTAAGCAAGTATAAAATGCATAATCTTATTCCAGCCTTTGGTCTTGTGCATGTTGAAAATTTCATTAGAAGTGAGCTATGTCCTTGAGGATTCTATCTTTCCTACTATAAGTACTGGTGATATAAATTGTACTCTATAGTTACACATCATGCTTATATAATGTGGAAAATATGCCAGACCTAATGGAAATAAAAATAACCATTGTTGTCACTGATAACCAATGTCAGATAACCATTGTTATCTGAAATAAAGAAGATGTAAGTAAGGTTAATGAAGTACAACTAAGAAATGCAGAAATTGTGATTTCCTGCTTTAAACAAATAGGTATATGAGAGCATCACCTTTTAAAAAAGAAACTCAAGGTATTTAAACATTTAAGAAATATTAGAGATTATATATTATTGTAAGGTATGAAACATCTCACATTATTGTGTGTTTTTATTATAATAATAAGCAGAAAAGTACATTAAAAAAGCATAATCTTCTTGTTTAGATCTTCAGTGGTGGTACTTGCCTATGTATTTGTCAAGGTTTATTTTACAGTTTTATTCACTAATTTTCCTTGATTTTTAAAATTAAAATTATATATAAAAGATAATAAAGTAACATGTAGTGGTGACTAGATATTTAAACACACTTTGATATAATTACAGACCACCTCTCTTAACACTGGGAATTGACACTTACTAATTATAGCATATTGGTTAAGATTTTTAAGTGACAATATTTAACATTATTTTGGATAACCTGGATAATTCTGAAAAGTGTGGTAGTTTGCTGCAAGCGTTCAGGACAAGAAGATGAAAAGAAAAAATGAAATAAGACAAAGGCACAATTTGAACCATTAAAATTATTCTTTCTCCCTCACTAAAATGCAATGGCTACCTATTCTAGATAATATGTATAGAAATAAAATAAATTACATATAGATAGGCATCAATATTTTGTGCATACATACAGGTATATGTTAGTAAATTGTTCATCATTTATTTATTTTATAAAGTAGACATTTTCCCTTTTAGTAATACTTTCACTTAATCATTTTCCTACACTTTGTTGGGTATTAGAATGAAATATTTCTGGTTGTTTTAAGGAATAGGATGCTATTTCATATTTCAGTCAAAGCTGAAAGAAAGCAGAGCATGCATATATAGTGCAAACATCTCATTCTGCACAAAAGTGTCCAAACAGGGATTTTAGTTTGAAAGTTCTCTACTCAAAATTGAAAGAAAAATGATGAATTAAAAAGTAGAAACTCAAAGCTATCCATTTTGATGCCACTATTGTCATTCAACTCCAATGAAGAGGAAATGAAACAAGAAAACACTTCCCTTTATGCCAAACTGTTTGCAAAAGATACCCATTACCTCTGTCAAATTCCTTGTATAGGCATTCTTCTCACAGCAACTTAATTCTCTCTATCTGCGCTTGTAGAACTGAAAGATTTATAGCCCTAGCAACTGGCTAGAATGCAATCAGTAGCAAAATCCACTCCATTCTTTAGGAAAGATTTTATAGAAAATATGGTAACATGACAATGTTATCAGAAGATATGAACTATGTTTCAACATAATCCTGCAAAATTTGCAAAAAACTCTTGTTTATTTTCACATGATATTTTGTTCAGTCTTTAAAACATTCACTAAATTATTGCTTCTAAAATTCAATGATGTCTTTATTGCCATTTAAAATTTAAATCTGCATTAAATTATACCAAGTGGATACCACCAGAGGATTTCTACATGTTTAGATAAACCACTCTGAATTTAATTTGCAAACCATAAAGAGATGCCCCATGAAACAGTCTTCAGATTTAGATACCACTGTTCTCTTATAAACTCAAGAAGATGTGTGTCTGTCATTCTACACAGTCTTAAAACTCACTTAAACTGTTTATAAATTTTCTAGGAGTATTTTAGCTAAGACATGACAATATGAATATAGTTTGGCAACTTAAGTGATTTTTGTGCTTTCCTAAGTCACAGAGTGATGATTGGCGTTGGAGTCTAGAGCAACAAAGGGGAAATGCACGGGGCTTGGAAATAAATATAGAAAGAAGAATCTGAGGCCCAAGTTTGGATTAACATTAGCTCATAATAAGAAGCAGAGAGGATCCAAGGAAAATCAGCCCACAGTAGTGCACAGCCTAAAGATTGTACTAGATGTAACTGGTGTTCAGTTGCCAGTAAATGTTAGGACAACTGAAAATAGTTTGTGTTGAACATGACAAACTGTCTCTACTATCATAACAGATGTCATACATAATAGTAGTGCGTCATACACAAAATTATTTCATTTAAGTAGCACAATACTTAATGGGGCTTTAATATCATGATTTCATTTATTATGTAACTGTTGAATGACACGTGCAATTTTTCTCTTACATAATTCAAGGATGGGGTGTAGTTTTAGTGGTAGAGTTCTTGTTTAGCATTTAAAAGGCTCTGGATTCAATCCATAGCATAGCAAAAAGAATAAAAATAACAGAGGGAAGAAGATGTGGAGAAGAAAGGGGAAGGAAGAGGAGGGGTAAAGAGGGGAAAGGAGGAGAAGAGGGTTGGGGATGGGTAGAGGAAGGAGAGAGAGAGTAGGAAAAGAAAAAGGAAGGGATAAAACGGGAGGGGGTAAAGGGAAAAGGAAGAAAGAGGGAAGGAGAACGGAAAGGAAAGGAAAGGAAAGGAAAGGAAAGGAAAGGAAAGGAAAGGAAAGGAGAAAGAATGAAGGAATGAAGTAAGGGATGGAGGAAGATATATGCTAGCCCCCTTGGAATTACTGTTTATTAACTATCCATTTTGGACCAAACTTTCATTTGTTTAAAACACAAGATTCAGTAATAGAATGAAATTCTAGGAGTTAAAGGAGTGGAATTGGACACACACACACACACACACACACACACACACACACACAGAAATAAAAAGAAAGAAAGAGGTATAAATATGTCTTACACCATTAAGCTGTTTCAAAATAATCTGAAAGGATGTAATGGTTGAATGTTGAGAATAAAATAGGCCAGGAGAACTGGATGGAAACTAAAACTACGACCTTGGTAAGCTGCCTGGTATTAAGTCTTATATAAATATTTTATACAATATCTGGAATTATTGAAGCTTTAATAGCACATGTGGATTTTTCTCAATATAAAGACACATAAAACTAGAAAATCAGGGGAGAAAAGCTTAGGGAATTTAAGGCATCATAAAGTAAGAAAAGTTCACTAAACTAAAAATAATATGAAAGAGACTATCTGTAGAAAATAGTCAGAAACAGACAGGAGATAGAAGACCAATTGGAAAGCAGTCAAATGCAGCTAAGTGTTAGAATAAACTAGATGAGCATGAAATACTTTTAAATTTCAGAGTAAAAGAAAAAAATTAAAAATAATTTTAGCGGTCAAATAAAATTGCCAAGCAAGAAAGTTCACCTGAACAGAATTTTCTTTGAAGTGATATTGTTTTTATTTTCATGCTTAAGAATTCTTAGGAACTGTAAAGAGTTAATAAAGAAAAACAAACAGCAAATATGAGGATTCTAAAGGAGGTAATTTATATTGTGAGAAAAAGGGTATGGAATATGTAATCCTTGGCTAAAAACTTCTGAAGGGAGCAAAATTATACAAGAGAATTTATGAACTGAGTCAATAGAAGATGATTTAATTCAATAAAAGAGAATCTAGACAGAAATATCGTGAGAAGATAAACTCTTGTGATGAAAACATTTTTCTGACTTACTATCCTAAAATCTAAAGTGTTTCAAAAAGAGTGCTAGATCAAATTGTGGCTGTCCCAAACTTTTGTTATTTTCACTCCAGTTAAAGATTTATGTTTCGTGACCAGGGACATAGTTTTTGGAACACTTCTGTATAGCCTTTCACTTTCTAACAGATTATCACTGAGCTCTGAGATCCTGTCTTCAGAGCACATAAACAAATTCTGAGTTTTATAAGCCTGAAATCTGGTGAGCCAAGCACTCCTGCTTTGTTCTTCAAAAAGACTTGGCAATTGACTACTTCTCTTTCTGTAAACTTTGTGCACTTATTGGCTTAAGCACTATTCACTACTGTATTAATCTGATCAGTCTGCCTTCACAAAATACAATAGACTTGTTGAGACAAACAATAAAAAAAAAACTATCTTCTCATAGCTGTGGATGCTATAAGTTCAAAATCAAGTCTCAGACAATCTGTTTTATGTTGACAGCTTTTCCTGACTGGCAGACTTTGCACTGGGTCGTCATGTAGCCTTTCTTGGTAGAGGCCAATTTGGAAAGAAAGAGATTGTTGGTATTTGTGAGATCAAGGCAGTATCTTTATAGCAATATTTAACCTTAGTTACTTCCTTACAAAGCCTCAATTCAAATTACAGTCATATTAAAGGGTTAGAGGATCAGTATATGATGTTAGTGGGGTCAGGAGCAAAAAGCTATATAGCTTCATCATGTTTACAGAAATCAATGAAATGTGATTCTCCCTGTCCTCACATGTGCAAAATGTATTTCTTTTCTTACATTTTTGTCTTCATTATATTGTTGAATTTTATACTCTCAATGGAAAAATACTATGAACTTACTATTTTTTATTTCTAATTTAACCCAAATCCCACTTTTTCTCAGAATGCATTTTTTTGCCAGTCCTGGGGCATTAGTTCAGGGCATGTGCACTGCTCTTGGGCTTTCTCAAGGCTGGAACTCTTGAGAAAGAGTGGAACCACTTGAGCCACAGCACCACTTTCAGTTTTTTTCTATGTATATGTGGTACTGAGGAATCGAACCCAAGTCTTTGCGCATGCTAGGCAAGCATTCTACCACTAGGCCAAACTCCCAGTCCCCTCAGAATGCAATTTTAAGGAGGGTAATTTTCATTTTATTTTTTTATACTATCCATATACTCTCAGACCAAAATTTCTGAATCATCATTTCACTTACATTTGGTAAAATCAGTCAGACATGTAGAGATACAATTAATTCAGCAGAACGTTTTCTGGGTTTTGTTTTTGTTTTTGTTTTTGTATGAATGGATGAATTATTGCAAAGGAACGCTACTTAGTGACAGAACTGTCTGGATGTGTTCTTATTCACCTCTGTAAAAACAGACTGCAAAATGGAAATGTGAGAGTATAAATGAAGAATATAGAAAATATCAGAGGTATTTTCCCTTAGCTATAGCCCTAGTCCTTTAGCAGCTAGGACTTCCTGGATCAAAGCAACCTGACAAAGAAATATGAGTAAGGAAAGAATGAGAACCATAACATTAAGGACCACTAACAGTTACTAAACCAAGATAACTTAGAAAAGAAATTGTGGTGGGGGTAGGGAGGGCAGTTCTTTTTGTATGGCTTACTGTTTCACTATTTTAATACCTCTCAAAATAAAATTATAAAACAAGAATGCTGGAAGCCTTGAAGGACATGGCCCCAGTTTCAAAAACTTGTCACTGAAATAAAGCAGAAAAGGCCTTCAGAGTGGACAAAGGAGCCCTTAAGAGGTAGAAAAGATTGCTACAAATTAAAAGAAGCATGTTTATTGAATCGATCTGAGTGTGAACTCACCTGCTTGCTTGACTCACCTTGTAGTGTACTTGGAATTTCTCCTTTATTATGTTCTGAACTGTGATTCCTTTTATAAAGGACTCTGTCTTCTTTGCATGTGTACGCACATAACACACACACACACACACACACACTCATATCTGCAAAGACAAATAGCCTGGAGTGATTGCTTTCAGCATATTCTTAACCCAGCTATCTATGTCCCTCTAGCTGAAACTTGAGGTGGAGATGATTCTTCCATATTCTTACTGAACACTGAAGGCATAAAGCTTTTCCTTCCCATCTCTAAAGCTTAGTCTTAGATGGATCGTTCTTCATCAAGGATGACCAGGCACAGTATGCTCTGCCATCAGTGGATGAATGAGGGGTTCCTTCAGCTTCCCAGTTTTCAGGCAGATCCACTCATGAAAAACGTTTCAGGTTGTCTCACAGAAAGGAATCGCACAAGCTGGAAGTTTTAGCAAGAATTCATTTTACTTTAACTGGGGTAAAGTAGAGAGAAGGAATAACATGCCCTGTTTCCTTGTGGGAAATAAGAGTTAAAGATACCAAGTGGCAGACACTTTCTGACCTAGGAGAATGTACATGGTCACATCTGCTAGGTAGCCGGACCAGCCATCAGATAATGGCTCTGACGTGGTGAGGCATATGCTGTCTAGTATTTGAAAAAATATGGAGATATATCTGGTTCTACACAAAGCACAGGATTTGTTTTCACCTTTCTTTTTCAATCCATTTTCTGGAGAGTTCACAGCTTTTGATCGTTTCAAAAGACAGGGCAGATTTAGCTAGCCCTTTTATGTTTCCTAACTTTGTAACCTGACATTAAGTAGGAAGTATGGTGAGAAGGAAACTTTACTTCCTGGTTTTAACTTCTGAGTCTGGTCCTTTCTATATTTGTCAAAATAATGCAATTTCCCTATGTATTATGTTTTAATATTAAACTACAACAACACTGAAGAAGCTGAAGGCCACAGAAACTATTAGCTTCACTTATCTGAATATTGTAAAGAAGGGAATATACTAAATTTAGAAGACTTTGCTTAAAATTATATTGATCCCCTAAGACATACAAATATACTTAAGTGTTTCAAACATATATAACATACAAATAACACTGATAATATACAAAGATTATCACAAGTTGAAAACCTCAATAATAATGGCAAAATTATATGAATATGTATCTTCTCAAATGAGATATTTGGCCTTTAAGAATTAAAACATAACTTTAACTTCACTGATAACACATTGCAATGATATTGAGATCATCACATACATTGAAAGGTATAATTTTCTTAGAAATTTATCAGTATACACTTCTGCAGAGATTCTACCAATAAAAAGTCTATGACATAAGAAATCACAAAAATGCTTATCTAAGCAAAAAAACTTAAAGCCATAAAACTTCTGGGAAAAAATCTAAATATACACCTCTAGTAATTACATTAAATATATTAAGATGTTACAAGATGATGAAATACTTTTCTGTCATTGAAATGCCATTAAAAGAACGTTTTATAAATACAAGAAGTTAGCTCCTTGATCGGCATAAAAGGACAAGTGTGTAACAACTTTTAAGTGATGGGATCTTACTACTCAAAAATTATTCAGAAAACATTTACAAGTCATTCTTATATATAAACAGTGCTTTTCTTTTCAGTCTCCAGCATCTCATTATTGATCCTATGAAATCCACCTGCTTATTGCATCAAATTCTCATTTCATTCTCTGGAATCCAAGAGGAGCTTTTGATCCATATTCCTGATTAGCTTCTAAAGGAAGCTGCACTACATAAATAAACAACAAAAAACAAAACCTTTCAGGAATATGGCCTAGTGGTAGTTCTTGCTTAGCATGCATGAAACCTTGGGTTCAATTCCTTGGTATCACATACACAGAAAAATCAGAATTGGTACTGTGGCTCAAGTGATAGAGTGCTAGCCTTGACAAAGCTCAAGGATACTGTCCAGACCCTGAGTTCAAGCCCTGGCACTGGCAAAAAATATAATATCGGGCCGGGAGTTTGGCCTAGTGGTAAGAGCGCTTGCCTAGCATGCACAAAGATCAGTGTTCTATTCCTCTATACCACATATATAGAAAAAGCTGGAAGTGGTGCTGTGGCTCAAGTGGCAGAGTGTTAGCCTTGAGTGAAGCCCAAGGACAATGATCAGGCCCTGAGTTCAAGCCCCACAACTAGCAAAAAAAAAAAAATATATATATATATATATATATATATATATATATAATATCCTCAAACAATGCCAGAAACATATACCCCTACATTCTAGATATTTTAAAAGCAGAATCAGAAGTTATTTTAGGCTAAAACCCAAATTATCAGTAAAAAACAGTAGTTACAATATTTTTCCAGAATTCCATTTTTTATTGTTTTTAAGAGATTTTGTAACCTAAGTAAAACTGATATAATGATATAAGCACTAAACCAAATTTGGTACATGAATCATCTTTTTCATCATACTAAAACCATTATAGCTAATCTTATTCTGAAAAATTTCCAGGAAGATATTGGCCTTCCCTTCCTAGAACACTGTCGCTGGATTTAGAGAAATTTTAGGGCCTCGTTTTGAGTAATAAAAACTGAACCAATGATGTTCCAATGGCAATCAAACTACATATTTTGTAGCTGTTTCATACAAAAGAAATTGGGGATTTCCTACTGATGAAAGAAGAATAAATAGAATGTCAAACCTTTTGTTAAAGAAGAGGGTAGAAATTATGACTAAAACAGTCTCCACAGCTGATTATTTCTCAGAAATAGATAATGATGTGGGAAGAAATTTTAACAGATATTAAAATGTCAATGGTTAACAGGAATATTTGAAATTTTACTTGATGGTAAGTATTGCTTTGCATATAATATCCTTCCTGTACCACAGGTCATGTCTAGAAAAACCTTTCAGACCTTTGAAAGGTTTATGTCACCATTCTTTATTTTAAAATACTCAAATCTGCTATTTTCTTGCATGAACTTGAAGAAAATATGAAATTCATATGAAAATGCTTTCATGGTATTGTTGTGATATATAAATATAAATTAAAAATCCTGGATTCGCATAATGATTTTGCAAGATATCAGATAAAAATAACCTGCTGCACAGTGATTGCACTGTACAGTCATTTCCTATCAGAGGAAGTTTTATTACGTGTCAAAGTTAGTTGTATAACAGACAAGTACCGGAAATGTAGTAGACTTGTGTGAGACCTCAGAGAGAAGAAGAAAATTCAGGACTGCTCATAGGTGATTTATTTAGTTCCCTGCAGTGTGTTTGCTGCTTCGAGAAAATTATCTTTAGAGGTATTTCAGTGGTGATAAATCATACTTTTTATTTGCCTCTAAAGAAATAAATGTATTTTCTTTTCTTTTGAAACGTATGACCTAAAAATTGATTTATTAAAGACTAACAGTAGCTGTCTCTGGAAGTTACTAGTTTAAATAATTAAAAAAGGAAAACAACCTAGAAAATAGACAAATGGCATATGATTTATTATAGACAGGTTTTCTATTTTTTCAGAAATTTGAGTATAAATCATTGTGATCTTTTTGGCACATCTCAAAGTTGTCAGTTCTAGAAACAGTGAATTCATGATTGAATAGGTGTATTGTACTTTCAGTCCACCCTTGTGAGCCTGACGTGAGAAGACATTAGAAAACATCTCCCCAGGAAGAAAAGGCATTATGATGTTTTGACCACAGACTGAGTGATTTGTTTTGCTGTCATGTGACTGCACTCTGACCTCTAGATTGGTGTCCAATAGATACAGCATCTGTGCACATCCATTTTCTTAGAGACTTGACTCACGAAAATGTTCATTCTGCTTTGGTTCCTGACTGTACATTATAAATAAATCAACAGAGAGTAATTTATAGAAAGCATTTCAGGATTTCTGAGAACATCCTTACAATGTGTTAAAATGTTGCTAAGATGATACAGAGGCTTTGAAAAACATTGATGAATGTTGTAAGCTTATAGAGACATATCACAAACCAACTCTTTTCTATTATGTAATTCTTCATGATGGCCTTTAGCCAAAGGAAAAATATCAAAGCTCATAGTCTTGTAATGGAATATTAGACTGGAAATAATAGAAATGTTTTCTTTATAGTTCTGGAGATTTGGGAATTTCAAGATCAAGGCACTAGATCTGGTATGTAATGAAGACATTGTCTCTGCACTGAGGTCATTGATTCCTTATGGCAGGAGGAAAGCCCATTCTCACATGTCTGAAGGTGGAAGAGATAGAAGGTGTATTGGTATTTCTTCTCTCTCTCTTTCTCTCTCTCTCTCTCTCACACTCATAGACACACACATACACATACTCACACACACACATTCTTTCTGTATATATGTGTGTTGCAACCAAGGCCACCACTATATACTAAGCAAGCACATTTCTAATAATATGCATCTATAGCTCTTTGAAGACTCTTTAGCCCCATCTATTATTAGAGGTCCCTCATAACCCAATCTTAATTATTCAATATCTTAATACAATGGCCTTTGTAGCTAATTACCTACAGAAAGTTTTGGAAAGGCACATATACCAAAACAAGAGCAATGATTCAAAAATTAAAAACTACTGTATTAATTTTCCTTATTTTCTCCATATGACACACAAGTTTATGAATAAGAAACAGATAAAAGACAAATTAAAAAACATTCTCCTAACATTTTTGGTAAGGTGCTACTAAAGGGATAAAAGGTTAAAGGTAGTATTAGGAAATAATTTTAAAAGCTGACAGAAAAATAGGTAATGTATACCTCTAATATGAAGATTCACATTAATATATTAGTAAGCAATATCTGCTAGACTTTTTGTAAGAAGCAGACCCTGTAGTTCTGTAAACAAGGGGAACAAAATGTTTCTCTTTCCTTTTTATTTTAGACCTCTTCAAATAATATAATCACCACATGTATAAATTACTTAAAATTATGAATATAGGATACTTATATATACATATATATGTGCATATACATGAAAGCATATAAAGACATGAATAAATACATTTTGTAAGATTTGTTTTATTTTCTTTTTTTATATATTTTTTTATTGTAATTAATAGAAGGGTTACATTACATTCACATACATTGATACCCTTTCTCATGTCTTGGTCCCCATTTCCCTCCCCCTCCACCCCCAGCCCTCATCTTGTTTTTTCCCCTTCCCTATCCAATTTCAAATAACCAATACACACATATATCCAATAACCAACACATATATCCAATATATCAGATAACAAAGTGAGATACTGTAACAATATAAGATAACCAAGGGACAGCAAAAGAGATAAGAGATAACATAGTACATTAAGGACAACAATCACTCATTATATGGCTTTTGTTTCTATATCATTAAGGTCCTTTCATTTAGCGTCATACTGTATGGCCTTATGTATCTAGGTTTTGCTCTATTGAAAATCTCTGTTGTGAGAGCCCAAGGTTTCTACTGATTATGATAAATGAGGGAAACCATTGGGCCTAAGTTCCTTTGAGTGTGGCTTACTTCACTTAATAAGATTTTTTCTAAGTCTTTCCATTTCCTAATAAATGGGGCAATGTCATTCTTTCTAACAGCAGCATAGAATTTCCATTGTGTACAAATACCACATCTTGTTGATCCACTCAACTGAGGGACATCTGGGTTGGTTCCATATCTTTGCTATGGTAAATAGTGCTGCAATGAACATAGTTGTGCTAGTGGATTTAGTATGTCCTTTTCTCTGGAAAATTGGGTAAATGCCAAGTAGTAGAATTGCTGGGTCATAGGGGAGCTCTATGTTTAGTCTTTTCAGGAACTGCCATACTGCTTTCCATAGTGGTTGAACAAGTTTGCACTCCCACCAACAGTGTAGTAGTGATCCCTCCTGGCCACATCACCTCCAGTATCTGTTATTAGTTTTCCTGATCCTGGCCATTCTAACTGGAATGAGGTGGAATCTTAGAGTTGTTTTGATTTGCATTTCTTTTATGGCCAGAGATGACCGGCATTTCTTCATGAGTCTATAGGCCATTTTTGTCTCTTCTTCAGAGAAGACTCTCTTTAAGTCTTTGGCCTATCTTTTAATGGGATGGTTGTTACTTTGGAGATTAGTTTTGCAGTGATTCAATGTTTTGAGCTGTTGATATACTTTAGATATGAGGCCTTTGTCTGTTGTATGATTAGTGAAGACTTTCTCCCATTCTGTAGGCTACCTAATTAATTTACTGGCTATGTCCTTTGCCATACAAAAGCTCTGCAGTTTAATGCAGTCCCACTTATCCAGCCTTTCTCTGATTTGTTGTGATTCTTGGTCCTTATTAAGAAAGTTTCGACCTGTGCCAAGGAGGCCTAGTGTATCTCCTATTCCTTCTTTTAAGGTTTTTAGTGTGTCAGCTTTTACCTCAGGTCTTTGATCCATTTGGAGTTAATTCTAGTGCAGGGTGACAAAGAAGGATCCAACTTTACTTTTCTGCATGTGCTTAACCAGTTGTGCCAGCACCACTTGTTGAAGAGGCTGTCTTTCTTCCATTCTGGTTTGTTTTTTTTTTTGGCTCCCTTGTCAAAGATTAGGTGGCAATAGGTCTGTGGTTTAATATCTGGGTCCTCAGTTCTATTCCATTGGTGTTCAGGCCTGTTCTTGTGCCAGTACCAAGCTGTTTTGATAATTATAGCTCTGTAATAGAGTCTAAAGTTTGGTACTGAAATTCTTCCTGCGCTGTTCTTTCTGCTAAGAAGTGTTTTTGCTATACGGGGTCTTTTATTATTCCATAGGAAATTTTGGATTGCCTCTTCTATTTCTTTAAAGAATGCCATTGGGATATTGATGGGCATTGCATTGAATTTGTAGATAGCCCTGGCAAGATTGCCATTTTCACCAAGTTAATTCTTCCAATCCAGGAGCATGGGAGGTTTTTCTGTTTCCTCAGTTCTGCTTTACTTTCCTTTTTCAGGGTTTTAAAGTTTTCATCAAAAAGGTCCTTTACATTCTTAGTTAAGATCTTTCTTGGAAATCATTGGCTTGTCTGTAATCTACTATAGTTCTCAGGCTGGCTTCTACCTTGTTAGAAAATCCTACCTAAAAATAAGCTAAAATAAATGGCTCAGGGGCATGCTTCAAGGAGTAAAGCACTTCCTTAGCAATCACGTATTCTGAGTTTAAACCTTAGTAACTCCAAGAAAATTGTATGCAACTTTCTCCATAAAAAGTCTCCAAAAGTAGATAAAACTATAAAATGACATTTCAAAGGCTTCAATAATACTTCAAACATTCCACAACAACTAAAGGCAATATTATTGCCAGTTTCTCTAGACTGCAGTGTAGACAATGTAATTCAAAATCCTTCCACAATTCTGGGGCATTGCACCAATTCTAGCCTTCCCAGTCTCAATGGAGAGTCTCTGAAGTGAATCTGAAATTCATGTAAAATCTAAATTCATCTAAAATCAGTCACCAAACCCCACCTATTATGAGAAGCAATAAATAATTTTCATTATCCCTCAAGACTGATAGTAACAAATTGTTATGCCAGTAATAGGACTGAAAACCTATTGCCTTGAAAGATAATTTAGGTTAAGGAGTTTGGAAAAATAAAAAGAAATTCTTATGTTTTGATCTGTGTTTTCCCCTTACAAGGGTAAACGGGTAATGCAAATGATAAGGAAATTATCTCTTTTATACTAAGCAAAGGTAGAAAATGTGTAAATCTTTTTTTTTGTCACAAGACCATTTCAAAGAGCTTAATGTGAATTATTGAAGCAGAATAAAATGATTGCCTAAGGTCAGCATTGCTAACTAACCAGGCAGAGAACACAAGTGAGGCAGGCTGTGTTATTTGAAACAAGGAAAAGGACAAACAACCAAAAGAGAAAAGAAACATGTTACTTAAAATAATACATCAGACAAATGCTTAATATCCAGTATCTACAGGGAATTTAAGAAATTAATCCCCCCCAAATCCAACAAACCAATCATTAAATGGGCAAGGGAACTAAAGAGAGACTTATCAAAAGAAGAGATTAAAATGGCAGAAAAGCATATAACAGAATGTTCATCATCCATGGTCATAAAGGAAATGCAAATAAAAACAACCCTAAGATACCACCTTATCCCAATTAGAGAGGCCAAGATTTTGAACTCAGACAATGACAGATGTTGACGGGCTTGTGGAGAAAAAGGAAGCCTACTGCACTGTTGGTGGGATTGTAAGCAAAGTCAGCCACTCTGGAAAGCAGTGTGGAGGTTATTTAAAGAACTGAAAATAGACCTTCCCTACAATCCCACCATTCCACTCCTGGGCATCTATCCTGAACATCATAACACAAGATATGATAAGGACATCTGCTCAGCTATGTTCATCTCTGCATTAGTCACAATAGCCAGGTGATGAAAACAATCCAGATGCCCTACTGTGTGGAGCACATCACGTCAGGGAAATGGAAACCTATGCTGTAGAAAAGGAGGCCTAACTTGTGGCCCCAGTGCTCATTTCCTGGTTTTGGGACCACAGCTGGCTGAGATGGTGCCTGTGGACCAATTGGAAGGCGTGGCTGTGGTTTGTGATGTAAAGTAAGGCTACCTCTGGGATAGGCCCTGAACCCTTCTTCCCTCTAGGACAGTACATGATTCCCCATCCCTACCTATAGTGAGAGTACCTCCATCTGCCGTGCCCACCTTTGGACTGATAGGCTCCTGCATCCTCAATAAACTTCCTTAATAAATGAGTTCCTGCCTTGATGAATCTCCCTGATGGCATCTGATTGTCCTCCAGCAAGGGAGAGCTGGGTGCGGGTGGTCAGTCAGCCCTCTCCTTTCTCAGCTCGTCCTGGTGGGGCTGTGTTCTCTTTATCCCTCCTGTAGGTCCAGAGGGACTGAGGACTAAAAACCCCGACACTACTGCAGATGAATTGATACAAAAAAATGTGATATATATATATATATACATACATACATACAATGGAATTCTACAACAGACAAGATAAAGTAATGACATTCACGGGGAAATGGATGAATCTAGAGTGAATCATGTTGACTGAGAAAAGTCATAAACAAAGCAACAAAAGGCACATGGTATCCTTAATATGTGGCTATTAGATCCAAACAGTACAAGAGCGAGAACTCAGTATTTCTGTACCCAATGCTATGGACATGGTATTGGAAATATAAACACAACTACATAGACATAAAAATTTATGACTCTATAGGCATAATGTTTTATTACATAGATTAATATGTATCTATGACATACAAACCCTCAGCCTAATTTTAATTATGTTCTAAAATCTAAGTGCCAGTGATTGTACATAGAGATTGCCTTCTTGAATACTTGTTTGTTAAATACATTTGAAATATGATGTAAAAATCAATGTTAATAAATTCTTTAATAAAAATTAAGGTGCTGATTCAAAGAATACAGTCTAAAATGTGTTTGAATCATTATCTGCACATTAAGATGCCTGCTTGGTTTATTTTATTTATTTTTCAACTATAGATGGTATTTACCAGAACTCACTTCTAAAATAAATGTAGTTCATTTTAGTTATAGTCTTGAGTCAAAAGGCTAAATCCAAACACTATTAAGTTTTCAAATCAGTCAGCCTGAAGATTTTACCACTGGCAATGATTTACTTTAGAGATGGTTACCGAAAAATGTAAGACTGTCATTTTGGATCACCAACTTTTCCAAGAGTTGAGCAGTCTGGTAATTTTTTAGTTCTTTGTTAAGAACTAGAGAACAGTGGCAAGACGTAAAGCATGCAGGATCCTCTGGCAACTGGATGATGGCAAATGGTTCTGTGTCCTACTGCCTAAGTTTTAGAGACTGTAATGTCATCTCACAAGTCTTCCTTAAAGTGGTGAAGTACATGTGTTTTATATATATGTACATATATAATATCAGCATATACACAATATTATAATCATTTATATCAGCATATTTACATTCATGCATTTGTATATAAAACTATGCCAAACTAAATACATACAATTCATTCCTTTGATTTTGTTTGATAACACACACAGTTATCATGAATAGCCTATTCAAAGTTTATCGGAAACCAAATAATAATATACCTTGTTGGGTTAATTGAGGATTGTCTAAATACAACATCTGGTTAAAAAAATTGACAAGATGTGGTATTTATACGCAATGGAATTCTGTGGTACTGTCAGAGAATGGCATCGGCCCATTTGTAAGGGAATGGAAGGACTTAGAAAAAAACATTTAAAGTGAAGTAAGCCAGACTCAAAGGAACATAGGATCAATGGTTTCCCTCATTTGTCATAATCAGTAGACACCTTGGACTCTCCTAGCAGAGATTTACAATAGAACAAAACCTCGATACCTAAGGCCATATAGTATGATTCTAATTGAAAGGACCTCCAGGATATGGAAACAAAAGCCATATAATGAGTGATTGTTGTCCTTAATGTACTATGTTACCTCTCATCTCTTATGCTGTCCCTTGGTTATCTCATATTGTTACAGTATTTCACCTTGTTATCTGATACATTGGATATATACGTATTTGGTCATTTGAAATTGGATAGGGAAGGGGGGAAAACAAGATAAAGGGTGGGGTGGGGGGGAGAAATGGGGACCAAGACATGAGAAAGGGTATCGATGTATGTGAAGTAATGCACCTTCTATCTGGTGAATATAATATAACCCTTCTATTAATTACAATTAAAATATATGGAAAAAAATGAAGCCAATTTACACTGGATGATGGATAATACAATTTAAACAGAAATCAGCTACATATAAAATTCATATCAAAAATAAGTTTACTGATATGTCTTAAAATAATTTATTTCTGATTCTCACCTTCAGTTTCTAGTTGAAGATTGATTTAGAATGTAACTTTGATGAAGTGTGACTGTGATCTGTGGAATTGTAGCTCCTTATCTGTCAGAAGCTGTCAATCTCATTAAGTTGGGCAAATGTTCTTTTATAGCTGGGGCCCTATTGGGATCTTTATGTCTAGGCATTGCAAGAAAAACGATACGTAGAACAGCAAGCACCTTTGTGAAGTTGCTCTGTTGTGTAGAAAGAAGTTAACTTGTTAACTTGTTGTTTTCTTAGCACACTCCTCAAAGTGACTTCAAGCTTTTTCTTTATCCCAATAAATGCCCCTGGAGTGACATTCACTGAATTTCATGAGGAAGAGGATCAAACATTCTGAAGTCTCTCTTTCATGCTGTGTGGATTTTTAAACACTTAAATTGCAATGTGTCCTTTAAAAACTGCATCATTAGGAAATTTCACCAGTACCCTAATTATCCTGTGATTTTAATATAACACATCATCTAAAGAAGGAACACTGAAAGTTGTCTGCAACTTTGGTTTGCAGGATTGCTACTCCCAGAGGAAAATGTGAGTGGTTGATTGAATAAATGTGTAGGTTTCATTAAGAATTTACAAAGTGACTTATCTCTGAAAACTTAGGTTGATGGTTCCATTTTTAATTTTATTACAGCTTTCTTGTAGAGTGTGGAATTTAACAGGCTTTTCCACAGGGTGTATCTGTTCACTGAGAGTGCCATTCATGGAAAGTAAAGAAAATTATAAGGCATGCTACTACATTGATCAACATGGGTTAGCAAGATCACCTTCTGAGTTAGTAAAGATAACATCTGAAGGTTTGTTTGGAGAGGAGATGAACCCAGGTCACTTTCTGAAACAACCAGCTGTTGCTCCCTGTGACCCTGAATGGTTAGAGTCTAGGAATTTCCTGGAGAGATTGTGTTTTGTCTAGCACTTCTTTTTTCTTTTTACAAATAATCAAGGGATTCAATTTGGAATAGAAGGACTATCTGAATGGAAAATGTGAATGGGTCTTAATAAAACATTGAGAATTCAAGCAAAGAGGAAACAGAAGCAAATTATGTTATTTATTTTATTATCTTTAGGCACAATTAGCAATTTTAAACAGAAGAAAATGTGTATTTTTACATAACAAAAGCCACGTTCATTATATGGTTCTCTTTATTGTTTTACCTTTTGTCCTTTTACAATCCTTTCCTGATAGGAATAGAAGCACTTAGGGTAAAATGCAAACATAGCTGTACCACAGCCATTTGCCAAATTTTTTTCCCAAACTTAGTGTAACCCACGTGTTACTATTTGTGCAAGACTTGTGAAATATTGGTGTAGCAAAACTTGAGTTTTATTTGTATTTATATTGCTATCATAATATCATAGCAAAATAATCACACATATTCCATTACAGGAACATTTTCTTTTTGCTAGTGTCTATGTGTTGAGACAGTCTTACAGTCTGGTCAACAACTAAACTTCCAACAAGTGTTGATAATAACTTTTACTAAATATAATTTCATTACTAATTTTTATGTCAAATATAAGTTCTTTGAAGAAATTATGTGTCCAAAATACACACAAATCTATTCTGTATGTCTATAGGACATACCTCCTATTTACCATTCCACTCATATTCCAAAATTTGCAATTAAAAAATCAAAATTGTCAGTCACTAAATTATTTAAACAGAAAAGATTTATCCCATCTCAGTCTGGCATTAATGCTAGATTGTGAAATTTAAGATGACCTGTCCCCTAAAATTTTCTCATTATTATCTATGACATTAGCAAGCCATACCATTATGTTCAGTTAACTAGTAAGTTTTACTTTGGGGCTCCAGTGATTGGTAATCAAGATGTTTAAACAGGAAATCTTCATCATCACAAAGGTCAGGGAGTACCATGTAGACTATGAAGAGGCATCATTTTTACAGCTTTGGGCAAAAAAACTAAATAACTTTAAATAATTTAAGCAAGTTCAATAAGTCTAATCATGTTGATTTCTTTAGCATTCCCCCCCCACACACACACCCTGTGGATTACCACACAAGGTAAGTAGACTTCCTTGAAGTCTCCTTATTCACACTTTGACAGAGAAATAGACTGGCAAAAATGAGTGCACTTCCAGGACACAGCTGGAATACATAATTCAGGGAAACATTGTTCTGTTCAACATCTTGTAAATTTACACTGAAAAAGAATGAAAGATACCTGTTTGGTAAATATTTATTTATTACCAGAAAGTCCTTGATTTTTTTAAAATTTAATTTTATTGTCAAGGTGATGAATCCATGATTTTATTAGGTACTATAAAATTTTTCTGGGAGAAAGATGCAAATTTAATATCATAGTTTTTAAGAAATAAAGATTATGCAAATAAAGTATTCCACAGAAGCAAAATCCATGATCTTCCTAACTTTAATGTAGTTCAATCATTTCCTCATAATTTGCCTCGACTTTTTTTTCTTGTTTTTGTTTTTTTGTTGCTTAATTTTTTTATTAAAGAATTTATTAACATTGATTTTTACATCTATTTCAAATGATGCGTTTAATAAACAAGTATTCAAGAAGGGAATTTCTATATATAATCACTGGCACTTAGATTTTAGAACATAATTAAAATTAGGCTGAGGGTTTGTATGTCATATATACATATTAATCTATGTAATAAAACAGTATATCTATAGAGTCATAATTTTTTATGTCTATGGAGTTATATTTATATTTCTAGTACCATGTCAATAGCATTGGGTACGCCAATATTGAGTCATTGCTCTTGTACTGTTTGGATCTAATAGCCACATATTAAGGATACCATATGCCTTTTGTTCCTTTGGTGTTGACTTGTCTCACTCAATGGAGTTCTACATTGCCTTGACTTTTTAAAAAATATTTTATTGTAATTAATAGAAGGGTTACATTATATTCACCAGATAGAAGGTGCATTACTTTACAAACATTGTTACCCTTTCTCATGCTTTTGTCCCTATTTTCCTCTTCCTACCCCTTCCCTCATCTTGTTTTCCCCCTCCCCTATCCTATTTCAAATAAACAAATAAATGTTTATACAATATACCAGATAACAAGGTAAGATACTGTAACAATATGAGATAACCAAGGTACCGGGGCCAGCCGGCAGCAAACCAGGGTTCGCGGATTGGGATTCCTGAAATAGGGGCAAGGACTAGGAAAAAATAGAAGAGAGACAAACAGATGGAGTTCGGGAGGACTACAGCCCAAGTCAGCAGTCCAAGAAGACTGAGCTCCAGACTGCCGCCTAAGACTCTCCCGTTTATTTTAAGTTCCGACCTTAAATACTCTTCTTAAAACTAGGGAGTTGCCAGAGGCTACATTCATACAAAATAGTAAACAAATCACATATAGGATAAATGAGAAAGGATTAACATTGCTTAAAGTCATCATGATAAGAACTGATTGACATTGCTTAAAGTCATCATGATAAGAACTGATTGACATTGCTTAAAGTCATCATGATAAGAGTTACTTCCTTGTGTATACAGTTGTGTAGGTCCAAGGTCAGGTACAAGGTCATTGACCCCACAGTCAGTCCCCAACACCAAGGGACAACAAAAGAGATGAGAAATAACATAGCACATTAAGAACAACAATCACACACTATAAGGCTCTTGTTTCCATATTTTGGAGGTCCTTTCATTTAGCCTTATCCTGTATAGCCTTATGTATCTATATTTGCCCTATTGTAAACCTCTGCTAGGAGAGTCCAAGGTTTATACTGATTATGACAAAGGACAGAAACCATTGAGCCTATGTTTCTTTGAGTCTTTGCCTTGACTTTTAAAGGGTGTATGATAGCAGATGAATGAGTGATGATAGAGAAGGGGTTTGTGCAAATTTATGCTTCCAAAAGACTGACAACTAAGGATGGGATGATTAGAAGAGGCAACAAAGATTCTATGGTGTTAGGAAGATAATTTCTCAGCTAGTTGGCGTAGCTCACACTTATAATTCCAGCTTCTTATGTAGAGGGGATGGAGAGGACTGTGATCTGAAACCAGCCCAGGCATAAAGTTATGCAGACCTATTTCAACAAATAAGCCAGATGTGGTTCTGCCAGTGTATAACTCCAGACTTGTAGGAAACTTTAAGGAGAGGACCACAGTCTAAAGCTGGTCCTAAACAAAACACAAGATTATACCTGAAAAAGAAAATAAAGAAAGCATAAAATGATGTGGTATATCTTATGTGGTAGATCATATTCTTAGTAAGGGCAAGGTCCAGCAGAAAACCCCCAATAATGCTGAAAGTAAGAAAATAAGATACTTCTTCCCCTTACTCTTTTTCACTTTGCATTGTATGATCACCACAAACACCAATTCAATTTTGTAAAACACAAAATAAAAATTTGGAATATGTGTATACCAATCCTGAGAAAGTATATGAGAGAAATACTTAATAAAAAATCATAACGGTTGAGTGAGATATTCACACATGTAAAAATTTATGTACACAAATAAATTTACCCTGTTTATATATAATATACAACGTACATTGATTAAAAACAACACATAAAAGTACACACAGAAAACCAAAGAGGTTCAAGCTATCTGGGGAGGGATATAGCAAGAAGACCGTTTTGTGACCATCTCTCATAACCTAATCTTGATTAGTTGGCATGTATGTTATAAATTATTTACATCTATCCCCAAAGCATTTGAGTTTTAAATTAATTCTATTCCTTGTGGCTATGGATTAGATGTCTTCAATAATATTCTCCATCACCTTCAAGCTCAGATTCATTTTGAGTGCACTAGAGAACCTAATATAGAAAAATTAAAACTTTATGAAACAATATATTCAAAACTGGACATTGGTAGAAAATATTATATCTTTAAGCATTACTCTGGGATTTAGAACACAATAGACAAATCTACCCGATTCCTATGGGAAAAAATTCTAGATGAAACATTTTAAATATATAGCCTGAAAATAGCACTGTACCTGTCCAAGTCAAGCTTTCATTAAATATCAAAGTTTAAATAATTAGATAAGTGAAAATATCTAAACAAATTTGGAATAGCTACTATCATAGATATTCCATCTTCTCCCATATATTTTTCATTCTTTGAGAATGTCATTCAAAACCAAAATCAAATATTAAAGCTCTGGTTTCTTTCATATATAAAATGAGACTAGAAAGGAAAAAGATTGGATCCTATTGCATTAATCATTAATCAGATAACAAGAACTTGGATTCATCATAGTAAATCTAATTCCTTTCACAAATTGCCTGAAATTGTCCTTTCCCTTAGAAACAGGATCCAAAAACTTCTTACTCTAAGGAATTGAACTAAATAGAACAATTTGTTTTCATTATGCATCTTTCATTATGGACATCCCTTAGACAGCAAAGCATAAATCTTAAAACCTTACTGCCTACTTCAGTCTTGTGGCACAGAGGGTTAAAGTTTTCTCAGCGTCATCTGATACACTTCTCAAAAGAGTATTGCAATCAATGACATCAGAAAACAAGACCTCTCATGGTTTCATTATTTTTCACAATGTCTACAAGAGTTAAGCATCTTAAATTAAGAGAACTGAAACAAATTAAGAGAACTGAGACAAAAGTTCACAACGTGGACATTCTTCCAAACTGGGTATATCCTTGTCCTCTTATCCTTGTGGGCTTCTGCAGTAGTAATGGACTTTTGGTTTTACAAATGTATGTCTCCATAATTGGCCTGTGCTAAAGCTGGATACTTGCTGGTATAAACGAAAAGAGGTAACATCTCAACAAATAAAAGGGAAATTTCAAAAAGTAAATCTGCTTTTAATTGTAGATGGGTTTTACTGATACCAATCTTCACTCTGATTTTAATATTTGGTTGCAATTCTTCTCCTTATCTCCAACATTTCTGCATGAAATCTGTTACTTAAAAAATACAAATATATGTGTCTGATAAATACCAAATGAATAATTTCACGCCATTGTATCCCATTTTGCGTTGTAATTCTCCTAATGAAATTACATAAGCATTGCAATTCACCTAATGTGAGCTTGCATCAGAGAATACTGGAAAAATGTTAATTCCTTAAGTTACTTATTTGTCTCATCAATTAATGAAAATATTACTATCATTTAATAAATGAAGAAACCAAAAGACTGAGCAGCAAAGTTTTCCCAAAACCCATGTGAGGGCATTAATTGATACACATGACATGAATTCTGTGAATCCTCCTGCTCCTTCTATAGTGTGCAAATTTTCTACCATCAGAAAATTTGTTTGATATGTCAGCATCAAGTTTTCTGCAAGGCATGCTTTCACCCTCTAGAGAAGCCAGTTGGGTTCTGACTCAGAAATTCATTAAGTCGACACACAAAGCTGCACAAATTATTTGATAATATAAATCTCATAAGCTGTGGGCCCATGTTCAAAGAAGTTATCATTCTGAAGGCAGTGGGGAATTATAAATCTCTGCTAAACACAGGGATTTTTTTAATCTTTCTGATTAATATCTGGGCTGTCCTGCAAAATAATGATTATTGTTATTACTGTTATATAGGAGACTACAAAGGTCTTAAGAGCAAACATAAAAGTATAAATACCATTTTATATTAAAAGAACTATTTTGTTTGGTGGTATCTCAAAAAATAAAAATAGACCTTCCCTATGATTCAGCCATACCATTCCTGGGCATCTACCCTGAACATCATAACCTAGGATATAATAAGGACACGTGCACAGCCATGTTCATCTCTGCACTATTCACAATAGGCAAGCGATGGAAACAACCAAGATGCCCCACTACAGATGAATGGATACAAAAATGGGTACATACATTCAATGGAATTTTACATAGCCAACAGATAAGATAAAATAATGGCATTTGCTAGAAAGTGGATGAAACTAGAGCAAATCATGTTGAGTAAGATGTCAAGACCAAAGGAACAAAAGGCACATGGTATCCGTAAGATGTGGATTTTTAGATCCAAAACAGCATAATAGTGATGACTCAATATTTGGGTACCCAAGGTTATTGACACGGTCTTGGAGATATAAACATAATTACATAGACATAAAAATCTATGATGGGATATATACTCTATAGGCATAATGTTGTATTATATAGATTAATATGTATCTATGACACAAACCCTTAGCTTAATTTTAATTATGTTCTAAAATCTATTACCAGTAGACAGTTTCCCTTCTTGAATTCTTGTTTATTAAATATGACATTTTAAATATGATGTAGGAGAGATCAGTGGAAGATGGCGGTGGTTCAGTGTGAGTTTTTCTGAGCTCTCGCCAAGATACCAGTTCTAGCATCGTAGGGGAAAGTTCATACCCAAAGATCAATCCTAAGTAAGCTTTAGCACCACAGAGATCTCAGTCAGAGAGGAGAAAGGCAGAACACTGGCATAAGATGACAGCTTGGAGCAGTGCCAGCTGCTTGGAGCTGCTGCGGAGACAAAGTGTCCCTCCTGAACCTGAGCAGACAGTGCTTCTTGGCAGCGCAGACCTGCTGGCTCCAGACAGAGCCACAGAGAGCATGAGCGAGCCCAGAGCCATCACCCGGCTATGGCGTGGACCTGCCAGCTTCACAGAACCAGAAAACCCAGCAATTTGTGAGTACCTCCTTGGAGAAGTTTCTACTTCTGCTTGCGCAGAATGGCATTGGGAAGGAATCCCCTCCCCCACCAGCTGAGAGCTGGCAAAGACCCCGCCAAACCAACTGGAGCCTGAGAAGTGGTGCTGGCAGTGCCATCATTCAAAAGGGCAAAGGATTTCTCAGAGGCAGCATAGCCGGATGTCCAGCCCCAGTGCTAGCGGAAGTTCCTCCTCCTGGGCAGGGCCACAGTCCTGGTAAACAAAGCTGCTCACAGCTCCACCGGTTTATTTTTTTCTGCCCAATAAAGCCAATGGATCAGAAAAACCGCAATGCTGAATCGCAAGAGAAAAAGACTTTTTGAAACATTTGGATCCTGATTTTAGTGGAGACACAAGTTTCCTATCCTGTCTCCCGCCACAAAAAAAAAAAAAAACAAACCTGAAGAATACCCCCCCTTTTTTCTTACTTTCTACCTTTTTTTATTTTCATTTTTATGTGTTCTTAGTTTTTTGTTTTTGCCATTTTGACTCCACCTTTTTTTTTAATGTTATGATCCTTTCCATTTTTTTTCCTTGTTTTTCTCCACTTTCTTTCTGTCATTGTGGTTGATCCCAGAAACATAGTGACAGCACTGGGTACAGACTGGATACACATAATACTTTTATTGATACAGTCACCTGCTTTTTAATCTGTTGGTTTTTAACCCTAGTATTTTCTTGTCCAAGAATTCAGAATTGTGTGAGATCTCCCCCCAACTTTTTTCTTGTTTTTCTTTTTTTGGTTGTTTTTTATTTTTACTATTTTAAATATTTTATTATTGAACTCTCCTATATACACCTTCCTCTTTTCTTTATATATTCTTCTTATTACACTTCTTATTTTAATAAGTTTTATCTTATTTCTTCTAAATTTTGCACTCAACTGTTTTACCTATCACCTTAGGTCAGTTATCCTTACATTATTCCTTTTCTTCATTACTATCTTAATCTTACACTCCTACATTACTCTTTTCTTACCTACCCTCTTGTCTTTCATACTATTTTTCTATCTCTGGTCCTCTGTTCATCCTTCAACTTTTATAATGCATGGATTTATACTTGATGGTTGTTGAGCAATAGTGTATATCTAGATGTTCAATTATACTGTAGGTCCAGAGGGATTTAAATAAAATAGACATTAGACTGAGTTTTGTTTTTTTTTTTTGGTCATAAAACGCTGACCGGGGGTCATATTAGGTTTGTCTGTAAGTGCACAAAAAGAGAGAGACAGTGATAATACCAATCTAAAACTGTGAACTTCTATTGTCTGGCCAGCTAAAGAGCTCTAGGTTGGTTATATCTTAAAAATTGTAATCTTGTTTATATTAATCTTGTTCCCATTTTCAAATGGGCAGAACAAGAAACTCAAGAAAAATGTCAAATCAAGGACAGGCATCTCCCACCCAATATAAACAGGCAACGGAGCAGTAAATGGCAAAACTAGAGGAGAGACTTCTAAATGCTATACAAATGGAATTGATAAACATGATTAATGAAAAGTTTAAAACATACAGAAAGAGATATGTGAGAAAACCATATCTAAATGAGATGAAACCATAAAGAAGTTGATATGTGAACATGAGGAAGCCATAAGTGAGGCCATAATAAAAGATTTACAAAGAAAAATTAATGAATTCATAGAATACACAAAGAAAAAGCTGACCAAACTCCAAATGTCCAATGAGGGTAAAGCTGCTGAGCTAAACACTCAAATGGAAATCAAGGAGTTAAAGAAGAATATACATGATCTAAAACAAGAGATGCAAGGCATCAAAAATGAGCAATCGGAAGGGAGGGAGATGAAGAGTAAAGTAAAAAGTATTGATAGCAGGTTAGACAATGCAGGGGAAAGAATTTCCAGGATTGAAGATAATCTAGTTGTTATAGAGAAAGAACGGAAAATGAGTCAAACCAAATCTAGGAAATATGAGAGAATGCTTCAGGAGGTCCAAGATACAATTAAGAGGCCTAATTTAAGGCTAATTTGTATTGAGGAAGGCCTGGAGAAAGAGGTCAATGGTATTTAAAAGATACTTCAAGGAATCATCTCAGAGAACTTCCCAAATATTCAGAAGGGCAGGCCCATCCAGATACAAGAAGCTTTTAGAGCCCCAAACAGACCTGACCAGAAAAAGACGTCCCATTGCCACATTATAACCTGTACAGAATCAAGAGACCAAAGAAAGGATCCTAAAAGGCCAGGGAGAAGAGAACAATAACCTACAAAGGAAAACCAATCAGAATAACCACAGATTTCTCAGTAGAGACCATGAAAGCAAGAAGAGATTGGAAGGCTATATGTCATGCCCATAAGACAAATAACTACCAACCAAGAATACTGTACCCTGCTAAGCTCTCATTCATAACTGAGGAAACAATAAAAACCTTCCATTCCAAGAAAAAGTTGCAACATTATGCAAGAACTGTCAAGCCATAGGCCCTAATGAAAGCTTTTAAAAATGGCAGGAACTAGTAAATATTTTTCAATCCTAACTTTCAATATCAATGGACTTAATTCTCCAATTAAATGGTATAGACTGACTAGTTGGATCAAAAAGCAAGATCCATCATTCTTCTGTCTTCAAGAGACACATCTTACCCAAAAATCCAAACATTTTTTGAAAATGAGAGGTTGGAATAAAGTTTATCAATCTAACGGCCCCCATAAACAAGCTGGAGTTGCCATACCAATATCAGATAAAATAGATTTCAAATTAAAATTAGAAAAGACAAAGAAAGTTATTACATACTGATAAAGGGATCTCTTCTCCAGGAATACATAACCATCCTAAATATCTACACACCTAATCCCAGAGCACCGAACTTCATCAAGCAAACTTTACTTTCACAAAAACCACACATAGATCGAAACACAGTGATTGCTGGTGACTTTAACATACCATTCTCACCTATGAACAGATCAACCAGGCAAATACTCAACAGAGAAACCTCAGAATTGAACAACTGTATAGACCAACTAGATCGAACAGACATATGTAGATCATTTCACCCAGCAACATTACAATACACATTTTTTTCAGCAGTACATGGAACCTTTTCCAAAATAGATCACATTTTAGGGCATAAAGCAAACTTGTACAGATTCAGAAACACTGAAATTATTCCCTGCATTCTCTCAGAGCACAAGGGCATCACATTGGAACTGAACACCAATCTCCACCAACAAAGACCCTGTAACTCATGGAGATTGAAGAACACATTGTTGAATCACCAATGGGTCACTAAGGAGATCAGAACAGGAATTCAACAATTTATTAAATTTAACAAAAAGGACCACACAAAATACCAGCTCCTTTGGGACAAAGCAAAGGCAGTACTTAGAGGAAATTTTATAGCTCTGAGTGTTTACATTAACAAATTGGAAAAATCATAAAATAACAGTTTAATGTCACAACTTAAGCAACAAACCAACCCTAATACCTGTAGAAATATTAAAATCAAAGCAGAATTAAATGAATTGGAGTCCAAAAAACTAGAAAGAATCAATAAAAACAAGGAATTGGTTCTTTGAAAAAAATTAACAAAATTGTCAGACCCTTAGCAAATTTTACCAAAAGAAGAAGGGAGCACACTCAAATAAAATCCAGATGAGAATGGTAATATCACAACAGAAATTACCAACATCCAGAGCTTCATAAGGGAATACTTTTCAAACCTTTATGCCAACAAATTTGAGAATGTAGAAGAAATGGATGATTTTCTAGCCAATATTAACATACCCACACTGGACCAAGAAGACCTAATCCAACTAAACTGACCTATTTCAAGCACTGAAATAGAAATGGCAATAAGAGACCTTCCACCTAAGAAAAGCCCAGGGCAAGATGGATTCACAGCTGAATTCTATAAGGTCTTCAAAACAGAGCTCACACCAATACTCTTCGAGCTCTTCAACGAAATTGAAGACGAAGGCTCTTTGCCAAACTCATTCTACAAAGCCACTATAACCCACATCCCCAAACCAGACAGAGATTCATCAAAGAAAGAGAACTATGGACCCATTTCTTTGATGAATATTGATGCAAAACTTCTCAACAAAATTCTGGCCAAGTGTCTTCAGCAACTCATCAAAAAAAAATTATACACTATGATCAAACAGGATTCATGTAAAGCTGGTTCAACATACACAAGTCAATAAATATAATTCAACACATCAATAGGAGCAAGAACAAGAATCACATGATTGTCTCAATAGATGCAGAAAAGTCATTTGACAAGATCCAACACCCTTTTACGCTCAAAGCTCTGGAGAAACTAGGAATCCATAGAACATTCCTCATATAAATAAAGGCTGTGTATCACAAACCCACAGCTAGCATGATACTTAATGGCAAAAGCTAAAGCCATTTCCTATAAAATCAGGAATGAGGCAAGGATGTCCTCTCTCTCCCCTCTTCTTTAACATAGTATTAGAATTCCTAGCCAGAGAAATAAGACAAGAAGCAAGCATAGAGGGGATCCAAATAGGAAAAGAAGAAGTGAAACTTTCCCTCTTTGCAGATGACATGATTCTGTATTTAAAGAACCCTATAGACTCCACTCCCAAGCTCCTTGAGCTGATTCAAAACTTTGGCAAAGTAGCAGGGTATAAAATTAACCTTCACAAATCAACTGCCTTCCTATATGCCAACAATGAGAGGAATGAGGCAACAATCAGGAAAGAAACTCTTTTCGCAATAGCCTCAAAGAAAATAAAGTACCTGGGAATTACCTTAACTAAGAATGTAAAGGACCTTTTTGATGAAAACTTTAAAACGCTGAAAAAGGAAATTAAAGCAGAACTGAGGAAATGGAAAAACCTCCCATGCTCCTGGATTGGAAGAATTAACTTGGTGAAAATGGCAATCTTGCCAAGGGCTATCTACAAATTCAACGCAATACCCATCAATATCCCAATGGCATTCTTTAAAGAAATAGAAGAGGCAATCCAAAATTTCCTATGGAATAATAAAAGACCCCGTATAGCAAAAACACTTCTTAGCAGAAATAACAACACAGGAGGAATTTCAATACCAAACTTAAGTCTCTATTATAGAGTGACCAAAACAGCTTGGTACTGGCACAAGAACAGGCCTGAAGACCAATGGAATAGAACTGAGGACCTGGACACTAACCCACAGACCTATGGCTCCCTATTCTTTGATAAGGGAGCCAAAAAAATAGAATGGAAGAAAGATAGCCTCTTCAACAAGTGGTGCTGACAGAAATGGCTAAGCACCTGCAGAAAACTAAAGTTGAATCCTTCTTTGTCACCCTGCACCGAGATTAACTCCAAATGGATCAAAGACCTTGAGGTAAAAGAAGATACACTGAAAACTTTACAAGAAGGAATAGGAGATACACTAGGTCTCCTTGGCACAGGTCGAAACTTTCTTAATAGGGACCAAGAAACACAACAAATCAGAGAAAGTCTGGATACGTGGTTCTGCAATTAACTGCAAAGCTAGCAAATTACCTAGAAAGCCTACAGAGTGGGAGAAGATCTTCACTAACCATACAACGGACAAAGGCCTCATATCTAAAATATATCAACAGCTCAAAAAATTGAATCATTCCAAAACTAATCTCCAAAGAAACAACCAACCCATTAAAAGACTTAGAGTCTTCTCTGAAGAAGAAATAAGAATGGCCTATAGACACATGAAGAAATGTTCAACATCTCTGGCCATAAAAGAAATGCAAATCAAAACAACTCTAAGATTCCACCTCACTTCCATTAGAATGGCAAGGATCAAGATTTCTATTATCAACAGATACTGGGAGGGATGTGGCCCGGAGAGATCGTTCCTACACTGTTGGTGGGAGTGCAAACTCGTTCAACCACTATGGAAAGCAGTATGGCAGTTTATCAAAAGACTAAATATAGAACTCCTCTATGACCCAGCAATTCTACTATTTGGCATTTACCCAATCATCCAGAAACAAGGACAGACTAAATCCAGTAGCACAATGATGTTCATTGCAGCACTAGTTATGGAACCAACCCAGATGCCCCTCAGTTGATCAGTGGATCAACCAGATGTGGTATTAATACACAATAGGAATCTATGCTGCTGTCAGAAAGAATTACATCTCCCCATTTGTATGGATTTGGAAAGACAGAAAAAATCATATTAAATGAAGTATGCCAGACTCAAGGAACATAGGCTCAATGGTTTTCTTCATTTGTCATAATCATTAGAAACCTTGGACTCCCCTAGCAGAGATTTACAACAAAACAAAACCTAGATACATAAGGCCATACAGTATGAAACAAAAGGACCTTCAGGATATAGAAACAAAAGCCATATATTGAGTGATTTTTGTCCTTAATGTACTATCGTATCTCTCATCTTTTTTGCTGTCCCTTTGTTATCTCAAATTGTTACTGTATTTTACCTTATCTTATATATTGTATATATGCATATTTGGTTATTTGAAATTGGATAGGGAAGGGGGGAAAACAAGATGAGGGGCGGAGATGGGATGAGGGAAATGGGGAGAAAGACATGAGAAAGGCTAACAATGTATGTGAAGTGATGCACCTTCTATCTGGTGAATATAATTTAACCCTTCTATTAATTACAAAAAATATATGAAAACAAAGGAAAAAAAGAAATGTGATATAAAAATCAGTGCTAATAAAATCTTTCAAAATTTAAAAAAAATCTATTTCTGTGAGATCACACTTTCCATTTCTAGCTCAGGTGTGTTTCAAGGACAGATATGAAATTAGAACTGCAGAGAAAGTTTATTCAGATAGTAAGAAGAGACCCTGGCTTCTAAAAAAAAAAGTCAGATTTACATCTATATCATTAAACTAATGGACTCCCAAATGACAATAAGCAGCTTCATCAATCTAAGCCCTTTGACTCTGAAACCCTCATCATTTCTTAAACACAGTGCTGCTCTGGTAAGTGTTGGGTGTAGTGTCTAAGCATGGTAGTATGATTAAGAGTTACTAGAGACCCTAGATATCCTCACAGAGTTGATAGAGGATCATTGGGAGCCTGAAACACAACACTACCATGATCTACATTTCCTGCTAGGCCCTGCTCCTTGACACAAAAGAAAATGTGAATATCATGCGAATTGCACCTTCTGGCAGCAATTGAGGGAATGTAACCTCCAACTCATGGAAATTAAAATAACTGCTCATCTATGTGTTCAAATACTGTTTCTAAAACTACCATCTCCCCTAGCCCATATCAGAGGATTGTTATCCCATGGTCTAAATTATTTAATTCTTTTTAAAAGAACTGATTATCTTCTCAAGTTGAAAAAGATTCTGCCTTTATAGGAAGCATTAAAACTTCTCTTTGTGCTGAACATGGAAAAATGGTTATTCTAAGTACATGGCACATCTCTCCACAGATGCTTCTCCAATGTAATCAATCTGCATGATTTCCTGTAAGCCTAAACATTTCCTAAATATACTTTTACTGCCTTATCCCAGAATACATAGACCAAAAGAGTCAAATTGTCTCAAGTACTTTCTTGGTTAGGGACGTTTGGATATCTTTTTGAGATATTACAGAGTAAATACATTTTTCTTGTGAATTTGTAAACTAGCCTCTTTATAATTGACCAATAATTCTCTACTGTGTATGCTTTCCAAGCGTCTACCAGTGAATCAGCATCCAGCTAAGGTCACACCAAATTAATTCAAGTACAGATAAGAAAAAGAATAAAAGGACCTTATTTTATAGGCTTTTAGAATCTTCAGCTTCCACATGGAGCTCACAATTTACTGTTAAAAGAGCATCCAGCAAGCCACCATGAAGAACATGACGTCTTTGTAAGGAAGCAAAATTTGGTGGGACATGCCAGAGATAAAGTGCCTAAATGAAAGGCTGTGTACAGATAGAGGGAAATGCATAATATATTATTGTTCTACCATCTCAATAGAATGTGCTGTGCCTTATTTTCATGTGGATTAGAAGGTAACTAGAGTCTACGACAGACCTAGAGGTACAAATTGAAACCTTACCTGAAGAAAAGCTCAAGGAAGAAAGGGCTAGTGGCATAGCTCAAGTTGCAGAATACCAGTCTAGTAAGTTCAAGGCCCTGATTTCAAGTTGCAGCAGTTAAAAAATTCTCCTTTCTATTTAAATAAAAGTAATCTTCTAAGAATTTCCATTTCCTTATGAATGGGTTGATATCATTCTTTCTAATGGCATCATAAAATTCATTTGTATGTAAGGACCATATCTTCTTGATCCATTCATCTACTGTGGGACATCTGGGTTGGTTCTGTATCTTTGCTATGGTAAATAATGCTACAATGAACATCGTTGTGCTAGTGGCCTTGGCATGTCCTTGTTTCTGTACATTTGGGTAAATGCCAAGGAGTGGAATTGCTGGGTCATAGGGGAGTTTTATGTTTAGTCTTTTGAGGAATCCCCATATCCCCATACTGGTTTCCATAGTGGTTGAATGAGATTACAATCCCACCACCAGTATAGTATTCACAACCCCTCCAGCATCTGCTCTTATTAGATTTCTTGATTATGGCCTTTCTAACTGGAGTGAGGTGGAATCTCAAAGTTGTTATGATTTGCATTTCTTTTATGGCCAGAGATGTCAAGCATTTCTTCATGTGTTTATAGGCCATTCTTATGTTTTTTTCAGAGAAGTCTCTCTTTAAGTCTTTAGTCCATCTTTTAATGCAATGATTGTTCCTTTGAGGAGTTGTTTTGGAGAGATTCAATTTTTTATATAAATATGAGGCCCTTGTCTGTTGTATGGCCAGTGAAGATCTTCTTCCACTCTATGGGCTTTCTATTTAGCTTGCCAGCTACATCCTTTGCCATATAGAAGCTCTGCAGGTAATTGCAGTCCCATTTGTCCAAACTTTCTTTAATTTGTTGTGTTTCTGGGTCTTTATTAAGAAAGTTATGACCTATGCCAAGGAGACCTAGTGTATCTCCTATTCCTTCTTGTAAAGTTTTCAGGGCATCTGCTTTTACCTCAAGGTCTTTGATCCATTAGGAATTAATTCTGGTGCAAGTTGACATAGAAGGATCCAACTTTAGTTTCCTACAGGTGCTTAACCAATTCTGTCTGCACCATTTGCTGAAGAGGCTGTCTTTCTTCCTTCCTATTTTTTTTTTTTTTGCTCGCTTATCAAAGATTAGGTGGCCATAGATTTGTGGGTTGATTTTTTTCATTTTCAGTTTTATTCCATTGGTCCTCAGGCCTGTTCTTTTGCCACTACCAAGCTGTTTTGGTTACTATGGCTCTGAAATAGTGTCTAAAGTTTGGTACTAATATTCCTCCAGCAGTATTCTTTCTGCGAAGTATAGTTTTTTGCTATATGGGGTCTTTTATCATTCCATATGAATTTTTGGATTGCTTCCGTTAGTTCATTAAAGAATTATGTTGGAATATTGATAGGTGTTGTTTTGAATTTGTAGATAGCCCTTGGCAGGATTGCCATTTTCATAATGTTAATTTTTTAATCTAAGAACATGGGAGGTTTTTCTACTTCTCAGCTCTGTGTTAATTTTCTTTTTCAGGTTTTTAAAGTTTTCACCATAAAGGCCCTTTATATTCTTATTTAATTCTTGGAAAAAATCATGTAGAATATCTATGACTCTCCTAGCAGAGGATTACAGTAGCTCAAAATCTATGTACAGGCTCTTACCTGTAATCCTAACTACTCAGGAGGCTGAGATCTGAGGATCAAGGTTCAAAGGCAGCCCAGGTACAAAAGGACCTGAGACTCTTACCTCCAATTAACCTCTAGAAAATGGGAAGTGGGGCTTGGTTCCAGGATAGGGTAGTAGCCTTGAGCTAAAGAGCTCAGGGACACCACCCAGCCCCAGAGGTAGAGCAGTAACCTTGAGCTAAAGAGCTCAGGGACAATGCCCAGGCTGAATTCAAGCCTCATGCCGCCCCTCCCATGCTGGCCAAAAACAAAAACAATAATGAAAAAAAAATCCTACTTACATCAGGTCATATAGGATGAGACTAAATGAAAGGAACTCTAGGATACAGAAACAAGAGGTTTATTTTTTGTGATTGTTGTTCTTAATGTACTGTTATTTCTTTTCTCTTTTTTCGCCCTCATGGTTAATCTCATATTGTTACTGTATATGACTTTGTTACCTGGTATATTATATATGCATTTATTTATTTGAAATAGTGAAGGGAATGGGGGAAAACAAGATGATTGGGATGAGGTTGGGAGGGAAAGAGGAACAAAAACATAAGAAGGGGTATCAATGTATGAGAAGTAATGCACCTACTATACCTATACTACCTAACTATAACCCTGTCTGTATACATTATGCTGATAATAAAAAAGTAATATGAAATGTTTAGTATTGAGCATCTGTATTGATATTAGGTTCTATACATAATTCTTTATATAATGGTCAATTTTATATTTATAAAGTATATGTTTTTATTCTTATAAGTACACTGATATCTCACATTACTTTTACTAAGAAGGCTTCTTATCTGTAATATTGTCAAAATCGAAACCCCAAATATATATTTTTTTAAGTTTGTAACTTTTATCATTATTTATATATTTATTTTATTCTTTCATTAGTATAATATAAGCTGTATAGTTTACCCCAATAGCAATCTTTCTATGAGGTTTAACAAATTCTGTGAGTATCACTCAGAAATTCTTTGTCTTCGTCATTTTTATATCAGATTTTATTTGGTTGCAGTAAAAGTACATTACTAGATGAGGATTTTCTCATGACTGCATTCATTGATTTGTTATCTATTGACATAGTTTGTGTAGTTGAAAATAAGGCCAATTTTTGAAGTCATATTTCTAACATAAAATAAGTTAGTAGAGGCAAAAAGAAATATTCGAAAGAATAAGAATCTTGAATTAATAACCAATTAAATGAAAATCCCAAGGTTAAATTCCAGATGTAATGCTGAGCAAGTTTTTCTTCAAACCAAAATGAATTGTCACATAAATCTGGATCATGCTTAAAATGTTACTTAACACATTTATGTTTGACAGTGATTAATGCTAAAGTCACATAAGGAGAGTCTTATTTCAAGCCGGATGTCTTCTTTGAAAGAAAAACTGAAATCTGTGTGAGATAAATTCCAAGATGACAGAAAAAGTTTTATTAAAATATTTTTAGCAAAATCTATAGGGAAATGTGTAGAAGCAAATAGGGTTTTTTTTCCCACTAGCATTTGATATTTCTGTATAAAATAAAAAAAATGAAGCAATTCCTTGTAAAGACTTTGGATTGCATTTATTTTTAAAGTTCCCCCTGGGCCCACAAATATTTAAAAGCAATCACCAGCATCATGATTCTAGACCCACACAGGAAGATACCAAAAGCAAATCGAAAACAAACACACAAGTACATCCTTACTCCCACGTGCGCTCTCTCTCTCTCTCTCTCTCTCTCTCTCTCTCTCTCTCTCTCTCTCTCTCTCTCTCTCTCTCTCTCTCTCTCTCTCTCTCTCGCTTTGTCTCTCTCATTGCCATTAGTTAATTTCCCATATTAAAAAAAGCTTAATGAAGCCAAAATTGTCATTTTCCACTCTTAAATTGTATTATATCAAAAATACATCTTTTCCATATTGACATTCAATTGTTTGAGCACCATTTTTTTATTAAGCAACATCTTTTCTTCATTGGATCTTGTTCCCTCATTTTGAGTAGGTTTCTACATGCGTGATTTGATGATATTTATCCTATTCATTGATCTTTTTTGTGTCTGCTTTGGTAAACATGACACTGTCATTATTGTGAGTGCTGTATTGTGACTTACATTACCTCATTATAATAGATTCAGGGTGAGGAGTGTTCACTAAGTATGAATCTTAAAGCTTAATTTTGAAAAATTGAGCGAATGCACTGAAGCTTCAACAAATACAGCAGATGGTGCTTGATGATTCGCACAATTTTAAAGCATTATTGCATGCAATAAAATCTCCTGAAAGTAAAACATTCATTTCTTCACATCAATTTTAAAGAAGTAATTAATAAATATAAATTTAATACTAACGGAAGATTTATAAATACTTTAAAAGATGGGAATATGGGTGCCGGGAGTTTGGCCTAGTGGTAGAGTGCTTGCCTAGAACGCACGAAGACCCGGGTTCGATTCCTTGGTACCACATACATAGCAAAAAGCCGGAAATGGTGTTGAGGCTCAAGTGGTAGAGTGCTAGCCTTGAGAAAGTCTAAGGGCAGTGCTCAGGCCCTGAGCCAAACCCAGGACTGGCAAAAAAAAAAAAAAAGATGGGAATATGTTCATTGCAATAAGAGACACATGATACTTTAAATTCTCATCCTTTTTACAATTTATTCACTGAACATGCACAGGCTTACTACCTACTGGGTGTTAAATGCAATGGTTTTAAAAGTGTTTAAAAATCCCTAACACCCACAATGAATAACTAGTTGTGAGGGGCTAAAACAATTGTTTGATACCAAAAACATCTGGATTCTAGCCTTGAACATTCTTGTTGAAATAGTAGTGTCACCTCGGCAGATTGACTTTTAAAAAGTCTTCCCACATAATTCAAATGAACAGCAAAAATTGGGAGTATAGTTGTATTCTTATATTTGAACCAGGAAACTATCTGGATATTAAATGACTTACCAAAACAAAATATCAACTTAAATATATGGCCTCATTTGTCCATAAGTGTCTGCCTTTATAGTGTTCACTCTATATTTCAGTTTCCTAAGTCATTTTTTAATTTTTAGTACTTCTTTTCATAACTGGCTATATGTCTTGAATTTTTTATTAGTTTGTTTTGAGACAACAGCTCACTATGTAGGGAATGTTGGCATCAAACTGCCATCTTTTTCCCTCAGTCTCTCAAACTCTGATATTATATATATATATATATATATATATACACCTTAAGGCCCAGTTTTGTCTCAAATTGAGTTCCTCATTCATCTACTCTTTCTTTGAATATATCCCAACTCAACATTAAATTCAAAGGCTCCTTGAGGAATCTTCTACTCCTCCCAGGCCTGTAAGGCTTTTATTCTAAAAAGTACATCAAGAGCATGTTGTGTTGGTTTTGTTGTAAGATATTATCAATAATGATTCCCATTTTACTCACAGAAGGGTCTTAATGTGCACAACATTTATAATATATTCCTTTAATCTGTGTTCCCAGAATTCATATAAAAGTTGCCATTTTTAATACCTGTCTATTACATTCCTCAGGCACATATGTTAATATAGTGTGAATTATATGCAAGGAAGACTTTACAGAAATCTCTAGTAAACCCACTTTCCAAAATGCACTGACAATTAAGTTATTTTTAAATGGAAGGATGTGTTAGTACATGTGACAAGTGCTACCACCAAAGTCATGCTCATATAAAATACCCACAAATATTTGAAGTTTCAAGTTTAAAATGACCCCAATGCTTATTTTTAAGGCTCATTTTCAATTAGCCTTCATAAAGAATACTGTGGATTAAATTTACACAAATCCAGGTAAGGTCACCTCTGTAACACAGCAACCATGATATTACCAATCTGGTCTGAAACAATTGGGGTCAATATACCTTTTCCCATAGCCTTGCTCTTAGCTTTCTTCCATAAAGAAGGTTTCAATTTGCTACAGAAAGTTTCAATTTACTGCAGAAACTGCAGAAGGTTTCAATTTGCTGAAGTACAGAGGTAGGTAATATCCAATCAAGGTAAAAGGGAAATCAATAAATGCTAACCTTGAAAGGCTAAAGAGTAGTGAAATCAGTCAAAAGGAAAAGTCATTTGGAGCATTGTTCTATAAAGATAAGAGATTAAAAACTACAATTATGTACACTTACAAATTTTGATTTCCATAGTACAATTAACTGGCAATTAAAGAAGTAAAAAGATAAATTACACTATGTGTGTATAGTACTGCTTAAAAATGGGAGAAAAAATATTTTCACTCTAATAGCAAAATATACTGTCTTTGCAGAGCATTTCTTATAATAGATAATATTTACTATAGTAATTATAATTTCTTACCGTATTTATTATAGCTGACAGATATTTTGTCTGATTGTAATGGTGTAACCAGGTATCTGGGATTTTCTTTGTCTCTTTTGTCTTTGGACAAATAGTTTAGATTATATATTTTTTGTTTGTTTGTTTGTTTTTTTACCAGTCCTGGGCTTGAGCTTAGGGCCTGAGCACTGTCCTTGGACTTTCTCAAGGCTAGAGCTCTACCACTTGAGCCTCAGCACCACTTGCGGCTATTTTCTATGTATGTGGTACCGAAGAATCGAACCCGGGTCTTCATGCATGCTAGGCAAGCACTTTAACCACTAGGCCTAACTCCCGGGCCATCTAGATTATATTGGTGTTCTAGGTCTAGCAAAAGAAACAAACAGCAAACATCCACTAAAAATGGAAGAAGAGTGAACAATGACTAGAACTATGTTTATTTTAGAAAAAGGTTAGGTTTGGGGTCAAAACAAATCTGATTATAGGAAATGATAGTTCAAGTTAGAATCAATGTACTCAAGAGCATTTTTCTTACGGTTCAGCATTAATTAATGTACAGGTTGTCCTTCAGGATGTTGCAGTATTAAGGTTGTTCAGTATGCCCACTTCCATGTAGAGCTTCTCAGTCTCCATTCTAGATCCTCAGCATGTATCTCTAGCTCCAGTAGCAGAGCAGCTTCAGTAGCAGAAAGCCCTCCACCCAGACCTGAACTCCAGCCTACCCTTAGCAAAGAAAGGAGATCTCTCCCTGGGACTCGGGCCTGTTTCTCAGGGATCAGGATCAGTCCCCATTCTCACTCTCTGGCTGGACCTAAACACTGCCCTGCTTACTTGTATTCTTCGGTGATGAGCTGCACATGCAGAATCCCGCTTCTAATCCCATGACTGTGTAAAGATGCTTCTTAACGAAGACAGGCGCCATTTCTCCCTCTCCCATGAAGGAGGTAGCCTTATCAGGCCCGGCTGACAACAATAAACCCCTTTGCTGTACATTGTGTTTGTGTGGTCTTCTGGGATGGGTGCTTTCAAAGGTTAGATTGATGAACTGAGTAGAGTTGAGAGCAAAATGCCAGTTTAACAAAGAACAAGTGGAGCTAAACCTAGGATGCGTGAAAACTAAAATGTTTTTTATACTAGGAGAGGTTGGTATAACTAAGTGAGGTTTAAGGTTGGAGTTCTGGAGAGGGTTACAGTTAGAGTTTGGGAATGGATTAGATTTGATTAAATGTAAAACTGATCTCAGGAACTTGCAGTCTGGTACAAGTTAGGATCAAAATAAAGGAGAATATATTTCTTAGGATTCAGCATTTTTCTTGTAACTGGGTTGTCTTTAAGGATTCTATAGGTTTAGTGTTAGGTTCAAGAAATGAGTAAGTGTGAGGTCAAAATGGAAACCTATTTACAAAGAACAAGCAGAGCTAAACCTAAGAAAAAAACTGGAGTGACTTTTGTTACTAGGAGATGAGGAATCTAACAAGGACTAGGGCTAGGGTAGATTTCTGGAGAGGGTTAGGGTTGGTTGGAGTTTGGAAGTGCGTAAAGGTTCCAGGGAAACCAAAAGTGAGTTTTAGACATAGAAGTGGATCAAAGTGAGAGTTGACCTAAAATAAAGCATTCATATGATTGATTTTTAGAATTTGAGTATAATTAGGACTAGGCTTAGCATTATGTTTCTTTTATGGTTTGAGTTAGGGAAAAGGAAGTAGTCAGGATTGCATTACAAATTATTTTCCAGGTATGAGACAAGACCAAGTTACAATGAATAAAAGATTGTTGGTAATCTGTGTTATATTATGGTGACTGTAATGATGAATTTTCCCTAGAAAGGGTATTAGGTTAAAACAGCACTTTTATATTAAGAATTACAAGTAGCAGAAAAACAAGGAAAGAATGTATATTGTAAGTTCCTGGGAAAGGAAACTGCCACATGATCCAGGGAGAAGAAGTGTTTACCGTATGGGGAGCTTACTGCCTGCATGCAAGAGATGGAGGCCTGCAGGAGCTGCAGGGATGCAAAAGAGAAAGGACAGGCAAAGGGGAAGGGAAGGGAAAGGCTGGGAAGGCAAGAGGATAAGAGGGGCAGAACTAAAGATGGAGACTAATATACAGGGAGTGGGCAGGGATGAGGTGTGCTCTCAGTGAAGACCTCACAGACCCCAGGTGTGCCAGTGACCTGGAATAAGTATGCTAGGTAGGGTCTTCTAGGGAAGGGGTCAGTGTGCACGAAGGGAAAGCATGTAAGGGATGGGGCCATTTTTCACCTGGGAAGACTAACAAAAACCAGGATACTTCCCTGTGAGTTTTCAGGGTTATAAATAAGACTAGAGTTAATGATGATGGTTATAACCAGGATCAGGCGTAGGATTAGAAATGGGGTAGGTTTTAGGTTAATGAAAAACTGATTGCAGAAAGTGGCTGTTCAGTTTAAGGTAGAATCAATGTAAATGAGAGGGTATTGTTTTTAGGATTTTGCATTTTTGATTTATAGTTTGTTTTTTTTTTGTTAATAGGATTCTTTAAGTTTAGGGTTTAGTTCAAGAAATGGGTAAGACTGGCATCTAACTAGCAACTTATTTTATGAAGAACAAGTGTTGCTAAACCTAGGATGAATGGAAACTATAGTTTTGTTATTGCTATTGATGCTATTATTGTTGTTGTTATTGTTATTAGGAGATATGGAGAATAACCAGGGTCAAGGTTAGGGTTTTAGAGGGGGTTAGGTTAGAATTTTGAAACGGTTAAATGCCACAGTTGAACTGAATATAAGTTTTGGACAGAGAAGTGGAATCAAAATTAGAATTGACTTAAAATAGAGCACTCATCTAATTTTTAAAAGTGAGAAATAATTAATACTATTTTTTTTTCCAGTAATGGGGCTTGAACTCAAGGCCTGAGCACTGTCCTTGGAATTTTCTCAAGGCTAGAGCTCTACCATGTGAGTAACAGCACCACTTTCAGCTTTTATTTCTGTGTATGTGGTCCTGAGGAATTGAACTTGGGGCTTTGTGAATGCTACGCAAGCACTCTACCACTAGGCCAAACTCCCAGCCCAATTAGTACTATTTTTAACATTATGTCTCTCTTAGATTATAGTTAGGAAAAAAGAAAAAGTTCAGATTTCTACTATAACTTCTTTCACAAAATGTGTGGAGATCAAGCTAAGATGCATGCAATTGAGTGTTTGTGTTAGTTTAAGTATACAGGCATTATTATCTTGAGTTTAAAAGTGAATATTCCAGTAAGGGTTAGAATTAGTATATTAGAGTTATTAAAGGGAAATGATTAGTTAAATCTGCATTGTGTGTGTGTGTGTGTGTGTGTGTGTATGTTAGTTCTAGTGCCTCAACTCAGGGCCTGGGCATGTCTTTGAGCTTTCTCAATGCTAAAGCTCTATCGCTTGAGCTACAGCACACTGGCAGATTTTTTGATGTATGTGATATGAAGGAATTGAATGAACCCAGGGCTTCGTGCATTCTAGGCAAGGAGCCTACAACAAGGCCACACTTCTGGCCCTAAATCTGCAGTACATATTAAGAATTTTTCAAGTACATGATATGCAAATGATGAATGAGAGTATGTTTCCCTGTTATGATTGGATCAGGTTGAGTTAGAGATAAGATATGCATTAGAGTTCTGCTTATGGCTAGATTTAGGCTTAGGGTTAGAAATATGTTAGATTTTTTGGTCCAACTGAAACTTATTCCAGAAAGAAGCAGCCCAGTACAAGTTTGTACCAATGGACATGAGAGACATTCTCTAAGTGGTAGGATTCAGCATTCTTACTGAAATTGTTATGTTGAAGAAATCTGTTTGGTTAGGAGGCAGTCCAATAAATGAGTAAGAACTCAGTGAAATCTGCAACTGAGTTTATGAAGGACGAGTGGAGTTAAGTACTGACTACTTGTCAGTACTTAATGAGGGCCATAATTAGCATTACATTTAGGATTAGGGTCATAGCCAAGATTAGGGTTAGAGTTCGGAAAAGAGTAAATTTTCCAATGAAACTGAAAATATATATTGAGACTTACAAGTGGCATATAATTTAAAATCATTGTAAAATTTGTGTATTCATAAATGGGGACCAAGACTTGAGAAAGGGTATCAATGTATGTGAATTAATGCACCTTCTATCTGGCAAATATAATGTAACCCTTCTATTAATTACAATAAAAAATATATGAAAAAAATTTATATATTCATGTTGCTTTTAGGGTCACTTCTGAATGCATTTTCTTGAATTTTTCCCTGTTATATTAAAGCCCAGAGATGCATAGCTAGGTAAAGATATAATGTTTTATTTGCAATACATTAATATAATTAATTTTATGTATTGTATATTAATTTTACATTTGTATAACTTAAAAGGACTTAAAATCATCACATACAATATTTATGACATACAATGCCTGGAAACATAATTATGAACATCACTGCATCAGGTGCTATATATTAAGGCTGTGTTTGTGAAATTTCCTAGTGAAATTGCTAAATTCAATATGTTTTATTTTTACATAATTATTCACTATTAAGATGGTACTGTGTTTATAGTAAGTAGTTTATTATTTTAAATGTACCATTTTCTACTCTTTAAAATTAATTCTTTCAGCTAGTTATTTTGTTATTTAGCAACTTTTAGTATTGAATTCAGCAAGTGGAAGGCCCTGAACTCAATAGTAAAAGTTACAAAAATTAAAATAAAATAAAAATAAAGGCAAAAATGAAGAGAAAATACAAAGGTATAACTGAACTACTTTGAGTTCTTCAGTGTATTTTCAATAGCAAATTATGTAGCCTAAATGTAGATGAGGTTATTCAGGTGTAAATTGAATAACTGGACTGAGATTGTTCAGTTATAAGTGCAAAATATACACTAGAATATAAATTTGCAAAATATTTGTATGTGGATTTTAATATTATTTGTATGTAACAAATCACATTTTAGATGTGCCAAGTTAAGCAAAATAAACTTTGGAAATAATTTTACTCATACTTTACTTTATTAGAGGTATCAGAAAATTTTAAATTATTTAGATGGTGTCCCTGATAATTATATTGGCCAGTAATGCTTTAATGTTTTGGAAAGCTTTGATATAGAATATGGCTTACTGCTAAGTATCTAATGAATCTGTCTTCTAAGTTGGTTGTTTCCATAAAGAATATATTGGTTCTCAAGGTATAGATTATTTTCACTAATGGTTTCTCTCTGTGTTAAACAGACACACTAAATGTGATTAAATTTTGAGATAAACCAAGTGCAACTTTTTAATACTTACTTTCATTCCGTATTATAGTCAATAGCATGTTTTAACATATAAAAGTTAAAGATTTAAGTATTACAGTAGTGTTTTGGTTTTTATATTTCTTTATTATCTGAGTTGTTTCCAACTCTTCCCTTTTGTCTCAGACTATGAATTCTCTCTTTCCTCTCATCATTTTATAGAAATGCGTTTCCCCATAAGTTCTTTCTTCCCTTATTACTATTCACCATTGAACGTTATTTTTGGTAGTCTATGAGTCAAAGAAGCTTTTGGCATTGGCTATAGTAGCATTTCACGTCCATTTACATCTGCTGAGTGTGCAGTAATTTCCAGGCCATTTGTCCAACAGATCCTCAGAGAGGAGCAGAGAAACAGAAGACAATGGATTTTCAATAGTTATTTCAGGTGCACAGAGAATTTTGTTCCTTCCTGGTAGCACTCACTTTTGGCATTGTTCTAGATATAACACTTGGCTGGCTGATTTAAGACAATCTAGGTCTAATACCTTCTGTTCCTAATGTTTTTGCTTAAGTATGAGCACACATTAATTCTACAGCTGCCTCCAAAACTGGCAAAAAAAATAATAAAAAAGAGATCATAGCAACAAAATATGTCAAGTATAGCATGTTAAATGAAGAGTAAAAGAAAATTTTCCATCTGCTAAAATCATTTATTTCTGAATGAATGTCCAGTAAAGAATATTAAAAAAAACACACAAAAAAACTCTTCAAGTCCTCTCTGGGACTTATAAAGACGCTAGCCAAGCGACTGGGTTCAACTTTCACAGAATCACACTTCATAGTTAAACTGATGTTTATATTGTAAAACCAATTAATATTAGATTAAACAATGGCCCCAGTTTCCTTTACAAAGACTTATAACAGTTTGGGTGTGGCAGTATGCTCCTACAGTTCCAGTTACTCAGGGGACAGGGATAAAGAGGATGATCTCACAGGATTTAGGGAGTAGATTGGTGGTTACCAATGGCTGGTGAGAGGAAGTCGATACAGTCTGGTACATATTGTATAGTATGATTATTCTAAACGATAATAATGACCTGTGTACTTTATTTTTTTCATATCTTTTATTGTAATTAATAGAAGGGGTTAAAAGACTAATTTTGAAACTTTTATTAGGGAGAAATGATAAGTGTTTTACATATTAAATATAATTGACCCAAAGCTATGGACATGGTAATGGAAATACAAACATAACTATATAGACATAAAAACCTATGACTCTATAGACATAATGTTCTATTTCATAAATTAATGTTTCTATGACATACAAACCCTTAGTCTAATTGTGATTAAGTTCTAAATACTAAGTCCCAGTGATTGTAAATAGAGATTCCCTCCTTAAACAGTTGTATGTTAAACTTATTTAAAATATGATGTAAAAACCAATGTTAATAAATTCTTTAAAAAATGTAATTGACCTGATTTGAATATTATAAGTTGCAGACAAATAACAAACATGCCTCATTTTTTGTTTTCGTATCACATACTTTAAGAACTAGAATTATTTTAAATTTTTTATTTACTATTACTGTAAAGGTGATGTACAGAAAGTTACATCTATGTAAGTCTGATAAAGGGTATATTTCTTTTTGAACAATGTCACTTTACCCTCTCTTTTCTCTTCCAGATTTTTCCCCTTGTTCCCAACTACAAGTTGTATAGTTCACTTTCAACCTAATGTCCAGAGAGATCACTACTGCATTTGTTCACCCCTGTCTCACCATTTCTATACCTCCCTTACGCTCACAAAGACAGATAAACTAACAAATAAGACAAAGCGAGAAGAAAAAAAAATCAGCAAAGAAGAAAACCCTCATGTTTCCATTTCTTGGAGTTCATTTCTATGAATATTATTTCCTATGGCAAGATATGCATAGCTATTGTGCCCATGTGGTCCTCTCCTAAGAACCTCTTCTTTTGGTCTCACTTATCATGTATGTCTTTGAAATTTATTCAACAACCAGGAAATCCTTTCATATGTGTCAAGATGACCAATATGGAGAAGGCTATGCTCAGTGAATTAAGCCAGACACAGAAGACAAATAGCTCATGAATATGTATATCCAAGTATCTAAAATAATCAGACACAATAGAATAAATTTTGCTTGGGTTTGGAGGAGGAAAAATAGGTAAGAGTCCTAATGGTATACAACACCAATAAATCCTAATGATTTGCTATGCAACCCGATACCTAACAATATTAATAGTGTATCATATACTCAACTTGTTTACAGTAAGTCTCATGTTAAATGTTCTCACCTCAATATAAAAATAAAGAAAACATTCTAAATTGACCAGAATAGAGATTTAGTCTTACATCAAAGAAATGAGTCAGAATAAATATAAAATACTGAGAAAGAAGATTAAATTTCTGGACAGAGAGAATAAATTAATTGAAAAAGAATTGGTTCTCTGAAGGTTGGAGTCAGAACAATAACAATGGAGTCCCATTTCTAAAGACTAGCTTGTTTTCATCCCTGCCCCATTCAAGACCCACAGTCAGCTCTAACAGCCATGTAATCATGCTTTCTATACACAAGACTTCTTGGATCACTCTATGACTTTACAATGCCACAGCCATTTTCTTGGCTAAAAGTACAACAAACAACAACAGCAGCAGCAATAACAATAACAACAAACCTACAATCTTTTTCAGTATAGATTAGCATGTTTTCTTTTCTCTTCTTTGGCAACTGGTTGTATCTGTATGCCTACAAACCCATCATATTATCCAAATTCTAGTAGAATTCAGGCCACTTCTCTTTTCTGTGCTAGCATGTGTGGTATTTTCTTGTCATACCACATTCACTCCCAGTAAAGCACCATTGGTAAAGCAGCCAAGCCCTTCCGTGGCTACTCAAACACATGTTAGATGTTAAAACACTTATTTGCTAGCCAACATACTGTGGGTGACTTACTGGTAATCTTATTTACAAACACTATTACTGAAAAGGAAATTTACAGAAGGGGAGGCCAATTATGTAATTTAACTGTCTCCTAGTTAAGAAATAAGAAAAATTACTTATTCTGGGATGGATCTTGCATAAGAAATCTATTGAATTTAAATACCTGCATTTACCAATATTTAACTTCCATTGTTTCTAACATTTATTTTATATCAATTGGAATTGTTTTCCATAAATATGATTTAACAAATTGCACCTTTCAGTTTACAAATATGCAGACATTATTTTGTCTATGTGTTTTTTATTTAAATCTAACAGAAAAGTATCTGAAATAAATAAATGAACAAGGTCCAGCAGATATATTCCTTGAATATATATATATATATATTCCTGAAAAATATTGCTTTCACACTTCAAATTAGAGTAGGTGAAATACAGTACTAAGCATATCTTACTACCATTTCTGGGACTGAAAAAAGATTGGGATTATTTTCACTAATACCTGAAGTACAGTGCTTATTTATTTATTTATTTATTTTTGATCCATTGTGGGGCTACCACCCTACCCCTTGAGCCTTAGTGCCACTTCTGGTTTTCTGGTGGTTAATTAGAGGTAAGAGTCTCATGGACTTTAGTTCCCCAGGCTGGCTTTGAACCAACATCCTCAGATCTCAGCCTCCTGAGTAGCTACAATTACAGGCATGAGCCACTGCACCCGGCTGCTTATTTTATTTTAAAGGGAAAATTTTTTGCTTTATCTACCCCTTTCCTTCAGAGTTTGGCTTAAAATTTGATTGCATTAAAAATAATTCATTTAGATATTATTGTATATTTAAAACCTTAAATATCTAGGGAAAATCCAGGTCTCAAACCTTGAAGGATGTTTTCTTACTGATTCTTCTATTTGGCCACTAGTTACACATGAAGTTTTGTCATGATGGTGATTTCCCCAGCCTTCCTGTGGCAATGCCAGTGTATGTATGAAACTTGTACGAGGCACAAGTTAGAGTGACTGTAAGGAGAATGGTGAGAATTACATGGGAAATGATGCTCTGCTACTTTTTATAGGCTCTGGCACATCTACTATTAATTTCTTTCTCTAAAGTCTTTCCCATCACCACTATTAACTGAACACTCCCATAGCAGTTTACCCTCTGGAGAATGTTAACCACACCTCTGCAGGAAACAGTCCCAAATACCTACTTACACATGGATGGCACTAAAGTCTAAAGTAACAACCAGACTTCACTTTACAACTTGGCTAACAAGCAAATGAATTAACCTTTGTGTTTCATGAGGTTTGTCGGGGCTGGGAGTTCACTTGTTTTGTAAGCCTACCTCTTCCTGACTGTATTTAAATGCATTTCCAATATTAAACTTAGCTTCAAAAAATTACTTAGAGTCTGCACTGAAGGCTTTTAGTTAGTTTTTTTTCCCTTTCTTGTTGTTTGTTTGCTTGTTGTTGTTTTGTATAAAGAAGTTACAAACAATGGTTTCTTGGCAAATGAGGGTACTGATATCCAGTTTGCAAAATAACTTCAGTCAGATTCATTTACACAATACGTTTGAGCAAGGTTCCAGAAAGCTGAGGTTTCGGAAAGAAACTTCTCTGCTTTCTTTGAGCTAGAAATAATTCAAAGAACAGCCCAATTGTTTCTGTGTTTATGGTCTCCTGTGTGGAAACATTGTATTCGACCTTTAACTCCAACAGACATCAGCTCCAACATGGTAAAGGAGCAGTCAAATTCAGCTTCCGGCTGACAAAGTAATTTAGGATAAAGGTGTCTGGGTGCACATTACAGTTTCCCCAAAGCACCCGTCTGTTTTCTTATGTAATGGAGAAATGATCGCATCTACAAATCTTGATTGAATTGGATGGATACCTTTTTAGACCTGCCTTTCTTTTTCAGCCATCCTCATCTCATCTTACCTTTTGTATTTTCCTTGCTCAACTATTCTCTTGTATCGTGTGTAAAAAAATCTGTTTCATTACTGGCAGTTGTGCAGATTCTTATACTATTAAGTATACATGCTTCTAAGTGGATCTTGTAATATTGCTGTCCTTTACTTGCTTTCAAACACTTTCATATATCTACTCATCCACTCTATACAATCCAGTAGATACAATTTTGACACAGCAATCATTCAGATTACCTCTTATAAATTAATATTCATAATGTAGAAGTTAATACCACTGCCTACAGATAATTATATTGAATTTCTGGGAATCATTTCTATTTTTAAGAACTGTTTAGTATGTCTTTTTCTGCAGTTCATGTTCTTTGGTTTGGTAGTTGCTAAAGGGATGGTTTATCAGCCACAAGTTATTTGTATAGAATTCTAAGAGCTTATTAATTTCATGTTAGATGTCAAAAATGAGTATATTGGACATTTTCATAAGACATTTCTACAAGTAGCACTTTTATTCTATGATTTAGTCCAGAAAATGGAAGTAGAACTAAAAGAGTGATGTACACTGCTATACCTCACTGAATTACTCAAAATTTCTTTTTTTGTCCTTTGCGCATCAACTTTTTTTTTTCTTGAATTGTTATTGCCAGCTGGAAGAGAACTGGTTATACAGAAACTGGACTTAGAAATAAATGAGAATTCGTTGAGGGGGACGGAACATTTTTTTGGCAAGTAATTTGCTTGATTAGTTGCATATTGTATATGCACTCATGCTATTCTTTGATTTGTCTTGTGTGTATCTGCAGATCATGTATCTTTTCCTTCTGTTTCTCATTCTTGTCCCACTTCACCCTGGAATGAAAGAGTTGCCTGTGATATGACAACCAAAGTTATATTTTTAATTCATTTGTATGATTTGTTCAACATTTTTTGTTTTTACAGAGTGGTGGAATGTAACCAAAATATACTCCTGCATCAGCCAACTGTCATCCCCACTTCTTTCTATTAAAAGCTGTAGTTCATTTTCAAGATTCTGTGCCAGAAGCTGGAGAAAATTTAAGCTAGACTTCAGTTAAGACCATCTATTCTTATTCAGTTCAAAATGTCAGTCAAGATTATGTCATTTGTCTCCATAAATATTAAGAAACACCAAATAAGCACACACACATAAACACACATGTACAGGTGAGAATACATACATTTTAATTAAAAATATCTCGCATACTGAATATTCAGATTTTAAATTACGACCCCTCCAAATTCTGTGTATATATGCTTACAGTTTTGTTATTGTGTATATGTGCTTTTTTTCTTTCCTAATCTCATTTTTTTCCCATAATAAGGGCAGACACATCTTTGAAATGTAACACAGGTGACTTCAAATTAATTGTATTGTTCCATTTAAATTATATTTATAGTAGTGTATCAAAAATTCTTTGGGCTATTACATTTACCTTTAAAAGTGCATAATTGAGTGGATCATTTGGTGATCATATATATGTCTTTGTGCCAGTGATCAAAACCGTTTTCTCTCTCTCCATTCCTGACTTCTGTGATAGGTATGGCTTTCTATAAACCATGCTTCTGTATGTCTGATGACTCCAGCCATGCCAGTAGAGAGAAGGATAGACTGAAGAACAAAGAGGAATTCTGACAATTTTAGTTTGCCTTCTATCTTGTCAGGGTCCTTCTCTTCCCCCTGGCTGTGGCAATTTGGCAGTTTTATCACTAATTTTATCATAATCAATTCCCTAGCTTTTCCCCAGTTAGACTTTAATCCTCATTCAACAGGGTCTCTCCTTTAAGCTTAAGGGGTCCTGTACCAGTCCAGCAGATGGTTCCCAGCTTTTCAGGACTCCACATGTACATCTCTACTTTTCCCACCCTAATTAGTAAAACTTTTTCCTGACTATGCTGACATTATGCATTGTGTTATTAAACAAGATTTATAGCATCTACTTATTTGGGGGGAAGGGATTGCTGGGAATTGAACACAGAGCCTCAATGGGCTTAGCAGTTATTCTTCCACTGAGTTACCACCTCAGCCAGAATTTCACTTCTTATTGACTAGATATTATGACATTTATATAGAATTTGTCAGCAAATAGGTTATATGTTATGCCTTCTAAAACAGATCTCTAGACAAACATTTTGGACTTTGTTAATGATACATCATATGATCATATTAGTCAAAACTGAAAATGCCATTTTAGCTGAGTTTACAAATCAATTCATGGTGCCAATCAAATATTTGAATATCAGAAATAAAATTCATGCTAAATATAACATTTTATAAACATAAATTATCATTAATATTGAGATATATCAAACATATATAGCATAATATCTCATGTTTTCCATTAGCAATCAAGGCATACAAATGGAAATATTAAATTAAAACAAAAAATTATCAGGTGTCAGTTTATATATATATATATATAAAGTAAAGATGATGAGCAGAGGGGTTACAGTTTACATAAGTCAGGTAATGAGTATATATCTTTTTCAACATTGTCACTCCTCTTCCTCTTATTCACTTTTTCCCTCCCACCCCTTCCCACAAGTTTTTACTTCATTTTCAACAGTGTCTAATAGATTTCATTGCTGAGGCAGACAAATTTGAGAGGCTCTTATCTCAAATTAAGCATCAAAAAATTGACAGTGGAGCTGTGACTCCTGTAGTAAAGCACCAGCCATGAATGATAAAATTCAGGAAGATCTTGAATCCATGAGTTTAGCACCACATCAGTATCTTAAAAAAGTACAAATATTATTTTTGAATAAATTTTCAAGAGATTTGGAATAAATTATAAGGTGTTTCCAATTAACAGTTACATTTGCATAAATATCTGATGCTTGATTAGATTTTGCAGTAACTTAGTTCTAAAGTAACAGAAAATTTCTTCTCATTTCCTTTCCTTACCATTCTCTCAACATGTCACAAAATCTAGAGATAAATGGTGAGAAAATTACACCATACATATATAATGAAAGTTTACAAAACATTGCACAATGTTTTGTCTTCTATTATTCTTAAACTATAGTGTTGGAGTAACAGACATCATTTTGCAAGATCAATTAACTACACACATTTCTTTTTTTATTAAATAATATCTTTATTGTGATTAATAGAAGGGTTACATTATATTCACCAGATAGAAGGTGCATAACTTCACAAACATTGATATCCTTTCTCAGGACATGGTCCCCATATCCCTCCCACGCTCCCCCCGCTTATCTTGATTTCCCCCCTTCCCTATCCAATTTCAAATAACCAACTAAGCACATATAAAATATATCAGATAACAAGGTGAAATATTGTAACAATATGAGATAACCAAGGGATGCAAAAGAGATGAGCGACAACATAGTACATTAAGGACAACAGTCACTCATTATATGGCTTTTGTTTCCTTATCCTGGAGGTCTTTACATTTAGTGTCATACTATTTGGCCTCATGTCTCTAGATTTTGTTCTATTGTAAATCTCTGCTAGGAGAGCCCAGGGTTTCTACTGATTATGACAAATGAGGGAGACTATTGGGCCTATGTTCCTTTGAGTCCTGCTTACTTCACTTAATATGAGTTTTTCTAAGTCTTTCCATTTCCTTACAAATGGGGTGATGTTGTTCTTTCTGACAGCAGCCTAGAATTCCATTGTGTATAAATACCACATCTTGTTGATCCACTCATCAACTGAGGGACATCTGGGTTGGTTCCATATCTTTGCTATGGTAAATAGTGTTGCAATGAACATCGTTGTGCTAGTGGATTTATTTTAGTATGCCCTTGTTTCTGGACTGTTGGGTAAATGCCAAGTAGTGGAATTGCTGGGTCATATGGGAGCTCTATGTTTAGTCTTTTGAAGAACTGCTATACTGCTTTCCATATTGGTTGAAGGAGTTTGCACTCCCACCAACAGTGTAGTAGTGTTCTCTCCTGGCCACATCCCCTACAGCATTTGTTGTTATTAGTTTTCTTGATCCTGGCCATTCTAACTGGAGTGAGGTGGAATCTTAGAGTTGTTTTGATTTGCATTTCTTTTATGACCAGAGATATCGAGCATTTCTTCATGAACTACACACATTTCTGAAGATAAGGAATTTGGTGACACTGACTCAGTCAGGACATATTTCACAGAAAAAATGTTATAAATTTATTCTTGTAAGGAACTGAACCTTCAAAAATATTCTCCATTTTCTTTCTTTACACTTAGAGTGTATATTTGCCCTTTTCACTCTTTTCTTATCAGTCTAGTGTAGTCACTTATGAGAATGTCATACTTTCCCTTGTTGATTCATTTTAAACCCTACTTAAAGTTTAGACATAAACATAGTAGCACAAGACTCATTTAAGATTAGATATGGGGTATCTTGCTAAACCTTGTTTTAGTTTGCTCAGTGGGAAAAAAAAAGAAACTACAAAACTTAATCTTGTTAATTAGCTTTTGGGAAATGTCACTACAGACATTAAAATACCTATCTCACTCTAATATAGGAGGGCTTAATAAAATGGCACTCCCATTTTTAATCATCCCTCTAACTCAGTTCTGGGACTTCCATTCTGCAGAATAGAGAAAGGAAGGCAAGACAGAAGGCAACAGGTTTGACACCAAATTTTTTAAGATAAAAATACATTTCTTCTACAACATCCTAAACAAATTTACGGTTACTGAATACCATGAAAAGTGAGACAAATTTGAGGAATATATTTCCTGACTCTGATTCCTAGTTATGGGTGTGTGGCTTTTACAACTATAATCAGGTCTTTAAGACTGGGTAAGCATTGTTTGAATTTAACTCAGATTCTTAATCACTAAGAGCAGTATCTCTCACTCTATATGTTTAGCCCAAAGGAATAAATAATAGAAGATACTACATAATACAATAAAGAAATATAGAAAAGACAAAAGTAGAACTAGATAAAAGATATGAAAAAAATCAGGTAATATTATATTTATGAGCAAAGTTTATATAGTATAATTATTTTTCCAGCAAAAAATAATTACTTATAAGAATTTTGATGAAAATCTTATAGGAATACATGTTGTAACAAAAAAATCACTCAATTTTTTCCCAGAACACTAAGGTTTTTTTTTCCTTAGAAAATCATAGAAGAAAATTAATTAATATTGATCAAAGCTTTAGGGAACAATTTTTCCACTATAATTTTTGTATTGTTAAAATCTAATCCAAACCAAAGGTGCATACATTTCTATAAGTGATTATAACTATGATTTGCCATCCTTATCCATATTTGTATTTTATTAATTCTGTTTTAGTTTTTTTTCAATCTCTTCTTGATTCTTCTCATGTTTATTAAGATCTTACCATGCTGTAGACATTGTATTAAATACTTAAAAAATTGTTTCCCTGGGGCTGGGAGTTTGGCCTAGTGGTAGAGTGCTTGCCTAGCATGAAGACCCGGGTTCGATTCCTTGGTACCACATACATAGCAAAAAGCCGGAAGTGGTGCTAAGGCTCAAGTGGTAGAGTGCTAGCCTTGAGAAAGTCCAAGGACAGTGCTCAGGCCCTGAGCTCAAGCCCAGGACTGGCAAAAAAAAAAAATGTTTCCCTAATTTCACAGTAATCCTACGTGAGAATGCTATTACAAATCACAGAGTTATAGAAAAGAAGCTTGTGAAAATGAATAATTCTCAAGGCACTCAGCTTGTCTTAGCACTGGGATTTATGTTTGAGTGTCTTCATAGCCTAATCTCAGATGTTTAATATCACTTACTTGCAACAAACTGCTTGTTCTCCATATCTGGTTTTGGCCTAAATAAAACAGGAGTTCCCAGTTGCAGAGTTCATGTGTCACATGTAAACTCCTGCACTGAACTTTACTATCTGACCACAACAATATTGTTTTATGTCAAGTGCAACTTAAAGAAGAAAGTAAGCAATTAACTTGAGTGTAGCAACATTACCATTATTTTGACTGTGACATTGATATTACTTTTTTTACATTAATCAACTTGCTTCAATCATTTTAAGTTTAAATATGATGGCTTATGTTGTTTAATCAAGGAGACATTAAAATTGTTCCAGAAATATTCTGAACTTGTTTATTTGATGGGTATTTTCCTATTCCAGAAGAAATACCAGTAAGGCAACTAATGCAAGTTCAGCTGATAGGGAGAGAAGGGTCATTTAGGACTCAGCATACTGAGCTCTAGGGAGGTAATGTTACTGAGATTAACCATTCCAATCATGATTATCAAAGAGGATGTTAAGACTTTCCAATTTAGAAACAGATGTGTAGGCATGTAGGAAAATATATTTAATTTGAAATACATATATTCCTAGAGTCATATATCATTCCATTTAATTGTGTTTTACTATGTGTTTATGCTTATTTATCTATATTTTACTTATTTGTTTACTTATTTCCATTCAACATACATTGTTTTCTGAAGGGTCATATATCCTCCTATTTATGCAGTTTCTCGGGTAGTTTACAATTACTATGATCTATAAAGAATAGTAATATTCTTTAAATGTTTATATACTTTAATGATATCCTGCATATTGATATGGTATATAGATAGTTTTTATCATATATTTTTATAGTAATTAATAGAAGGATTACCTTATATTCACCAGATAGAAGGTGCATTACTTCACATACATTGATACCCTTTCTCATGTCTTGGTCCCCATTTCCCTCCCCCACCCTCACCTCTCATCTTGTTTTCCTCCCTTCCCTATCCAACTTCAAATAACCAAATATGCATATGCACAATATATCAGATATATCAGATAACAATATGAGGTAATCAAGGGATAGCAAAAGAGATGAGAAATAACAAAGTACATTAAGGACAACAATCACTCGTTATATGGCTTTTGTTTCTATATCCTGGAGGTCCTTTCATTTAGTACCATCCTATATGGTCTTACGTATCTAGGTTTTGTTATAGTTTTTTAAATAACAGGTAGAGTAATATACTCAGCTGTCATCTACCTGTTGCCAAATTCAATTCAAATTCACAAAGTAACCCTTACTTTAACTATATCAAAAGTTCAACTTCTTAGAGAAAGGCATCCTAACTATGTGAGGCACAAGTAACTGGGCTTCAGAGCTTTATCTCTGAACTTTATTAATGACTAAAATGTCTCAAGAGTCTGATAACACACAGACTTGTGATGCAATCCGGAATTACTATGTGAGTCTGCTGATAACTTTCTATTTAAAGAATGTGATATGCTTTTAGATACAATTTGAAGAGTAATTTCTTTTATTCACTTCTATATACACAAAAGATTTTCATATTATATGAAATCCAAGTATTCTGAAAAGGGTAAAGTAAACTAGAAGAATGTATTTATTTACTCTTTATTATTGTTAAGTAGCTGTAGAAAGGAATTCTCATTCAACAACTCATTGTAAGTGCAGTGCATCTCACATGATATCACCCCTCTATTCTTTTTCCATCATCTCTCTGTAGAAGTGGATTTGAAGGATGAGAATATTCATAAAATTTAAGATATCATAAAATAACAGTTACCTCTCAGTAACTGTACAAAAAGTATAAAAATTACATATCCATATTATCTTTTGTCTTTATCTATTTTTTTTACCTTAAGAACAACAATCATTCATTATATGGCTTATGTTTACATCATGTTTTAAATGACAAGTTTAACAAACAAGTGTTCAATGAGGGAATCTCTAATTACAATCTCTGGGACTTAATATTTAGAACTTAATCAAAATTTATCTATTTTTTTAAAGAATTTATTAATGTTGATTTTTTACATCATATTTTAAATGACAAGTTTAACATACAAGTGTTCAAGGAGGGAATCTCTATTTACAATCACTGGGTTTTCTATTTCCTAAAAAAGCAAAATTAAAAAAAAAAATTATTGTGAGGGTGATGTAGAGTGGGGTTGCAGTCACACATGGAAGGTGGTGGGTATGTTTTTTGTCCATCACTGTTGCCCATCCCACATTTTTCTCCCTCTTTTCCTCTCTCCCAGTTTTCCCCATCCCCAGTTTTAAAGTTCATTTCAAATATATTATTTTAGGAATATCACTGTCGCATAGGTTTAGCTTTTGTCCTTTGTCTCACCATTTTGTTGTCCCCTGTGCCTTCCCCAAATCAGAAAAACTTTCGTGAGACACCAGGTACAAACATCAGATATAGTGACAATGGGGTATAAACCATGAGGCAGGGGGAGAAATAAAAATGAAATAGCAGCCGGGTGCAGTGGCTTATGTCTGTAGTTCTAGCTACTCAGGAGGCTGAAATCTGAGGGTCAAGGTTCAAAGTCAGCCCCGGCATAAAAAGACCTGAGACTCTTACCTCCAATGAACCTCTAGAAAATGGGAAGTGGGACTTGGCTTAAGGGTAGGGAGGTAGTCTTGAGTTGAAGAGCTCAGGGACAACGCCCAGGCTGAGTTCAAGCCCCATGACCCACCAAAAAAAGAGAATGAAATAGCGTCATACAGTACAACCACAAAGAAAAACCCGTTGTTTCCATATGTTGGAATTCATTTTGCTTAGCATCATTTATATGGTCATATGTACATATGTATTGAGCTACTGTGATCCTCTTTGGGAGAAACAACGGTAGGTTTATATGTGATGTTATATCTGATGCTTCAGTCTCCATGAAGAAGATGAGGAATGTGCTAATTTTAGTAAGTAAAAACATTTGCAGCTCAAATGAAATAATACAGGACCTGGAACAAAAAGTGATGCCATAAAAGAAAAATTACAAAAATTCTCTTAATCACAGTATTTCACAGGACCTTACAAATGACTTTGATCCCCACTAATGTGTGGAAACAGAACAAAAGTTCAGAATCCACATCAGAAGTGGATTTGGTTCCTGGTACTGGGTGAAGGCAGAAACAAAAAAAGATGAGGATCCTACATTGATATGAATGAGTCAGAAGGATGATGTTGTTGAGAACTCAGGAGCAAAAGAGGAAACACATAAGGAAAGCCTGTATCTTCTTAGAAAGTACATAACTGATCATCAACAGAATACTCATAGATAAGTGGAGAATTTTTTTAAGTCCATTCTAATATTTCAGACAGGAGCAATGGATTACTGGAAAGGAGAAAAGACCATCTTTGTTATAAAGTAACAAAGATCTTGGCTGAGTTGTGTTTATATCCTAGTGTTTTATGGAAGACAGAACATGTGAGAAATAGAATTAGCTGACAAAATTACTAAGTCAAGTACTGAAGAAATCACATGGTCTCTTTACTAGATTTTTTTTGAATGTCAGAAGAGTGAAGTCATTGAAAGACAGATTTTCTTCTCATTGAAAAGCAAGTAAAACAAAAAAATTGATCTGAGAAATTTTGTCTTTATGTGAAATTTTTAAAAGCTTGTTTGTGGGAGAAGGATGATGATAAGATTATTATGTGTAGATGATAGCATCAAGTAAAAGTGACTTAACAGACACTAAATCTGCCATCACCTTGGTTTGGGGCGTTCCAGATTTCAAAACTGTGAGAAATAAACTTCTATCATTCAAAATTAAAGAAAGGAAGGAGGAAGGAAGGAAGGAAAAGAGAAAGAAAGAAAGCATTTTTATCTTCTTTTTTTCTATTTTTATAATTTTTTTATTGTAATTAGTAAAAGGGTTACATGATATTTGCCAGATAGAAGGTGCATTAATTCACATACATTGATACCCTTTCACATGTCTTGGTACCCATTTCCCTCCTATTTTTATCTTCTTATAGAATACTTAATGTGCATAATGTTTACACTCCACAAGGGGAATGGTCTTAATAAAATGTACAATATATTTTATTCTAACACATGTGTATGGCATAAACTTGGCTTTGATCACTTGTTTTTATGTAATTATTATTTAATTAAATTATTTTCCCTTAATTTGTGTCTGAAGAGTCAACTCAGCTACTTCTACAGTCCTGCTTTGATTGTTTTTTTTTAATGTTTAAAACATTCTTTTATTAAATACAATTAATTGGTTTACATACTCAACTTGGATTCTCCCAGTGTCAAAACTTTCCTAGACCGTAGTTGACACTACACATACTGAGAATGTCATACTTCATATCAGGTTACTTTTGAGGACATGCTGACAAGGTCTCATGCGATGGCCAAATTTAACATATCTTTCTTTCTTATATATTCTTTCACACTCATCATTCACTTATGGGCACTAATTTTAGGTAATTTTAAACAGTGAAAAAAAGAAAAATTAAAGACCATAACAAGGTAATCATTGCAAGTAAATGTTAACTGTTAAATACCACGTGTATATTAGGTTTAGGATGCTACCCAATGATGTTGAGATGCATGTAGAATTGGAGAAAAAATTAAAATGTCAGGCATTGTTTTGACTCCACCAAAATTTACTCTAGTTTTGGGGGGCATTACAGAAACAACTTTATTTTATCACAAGTATATGTGAGAAAAACAAAAGCTGGGATGACAAAAAGATGACTTCTAAAGGCATCATTTGCTCATAAACATGCTAACAAACATCTACAAATCAATCTGAACGTGTGCCAGTTTTAGATGAATTCTTAAGACTTTAGGCGATGAAAGAATATTGTCACCATTTTGGCATTGTTTCCAGACACAAAGAGTAGAAAGACTCCAAACTCCTCTTTATTTTTTTATTTTTATTTATTTATTTATTTTTGGCCAGTCCTGGGCTTGAGCTCAGGGCCTGAGCACTGTCCTTGGACTTTCTCAAGGCTAGAGCTCTACCACTTGAGCCTCAGCACCACTTCCGGCTTTTTTCTATGTATGTGGTACCGAGGAATCGAACCCAGGTCTTCATGCATGCTAGGCAAGCACTTTAACCACTAGGCCAAACTCCCGGCCCCTCCAAACTCCTCTTAAGTATTACATTTATGCTTATTGCAAAGGCACACATTTTTAAAGTAAATATTCAGAAATTCTTTAAAGTCAACATGGCTTATATGAAATTATCTAGGAAAATGCATTTTTAAAGGTATTTCTTTTTTACAATGTGCCTTCAAAAATTTCCCCAGATTTCAGAGGAAAGGAAATTTTTGCTATTGGAAAAATTATCTTGTAGCAAGTTTTAGCCCAATTTCTAAGGAATTTTGGCAAAATTCTGCAAATATGTTCATGTGATTTAGTAGTAGTAGTCAGCTGAGATGTTTTACTTTTACTTCAGTGTTTAATGGGACTAAAATTCATTGTAAGTGAGCATAATTCATTTTCTTGCTACAACTTTAGGAATACTCATGCTTTATGGCTGTTTGAAATGTATCTGTCAATTAGATCAATGAAAAGGTAAAGATTTTTTTATGACAATGTGTATTTGGTATTTATCTTTACCATTGTAAACAGCACAAATTATGATTTTCTTTTTTTATGGTACACATTGTATTTCTAAAAAGACATACTGCAAGAGAATTCCATTGACATACTGAAGTCACTTCTCCCAGTTTTTGATCCTTTGTGCAGAAAAACTCATATTTTGTGGGGAATAAGCAGGTTGGAACATAAGGAACAAGAAAAACACTTGGCAGTGAGGGTTTTGAAGTTGCCATCAGATCAACTTTTCCATCTGGCCCAATTTAGTAACCATGTGAGCATCTTTGTTTTTGCCAAAATGTGACTAAAACTTAAACAAGAACTCTCTGGGGATAAATCTTAGGCAGCCCAAAACACTCTTGAAGAAGATGGCATGGTGTTTTGCTCACCAGTGAAAACAGTATTTGCTAATATTTTGTTTCCAGAGTTATTTTAAAATAAATAAATAATAAGTCTATTGCAAAGGAATTTATAAGTTCAATAAGCTTTCTAATCATAACCTCTGTTGTCTATAAACTTTATAATCATAACCTCAATTACCTATGAGTATAAGTGAAATAGTATGGAAAGTAAGTCTTAGTTATGATAAAATAAGAATAGGCATAACCCCCATATATGGAAATATTATTGGGTTATTATTAGCAAGGAGGTGATGCTATTAATCAGTTCAGTGATGAATGTTATGTCTCTTTGCTTAACATTTTTATAATTTTAAGTTCCATCATATCAGAGTTACTTGTCTTCAATTTCTGCTGTTATTACTGGTATTACAATTTGGCAGGAATAAAATACACAAAGTGATGTGTTTGAAAAATGTGTGATGTTGAGAAGGACATAATGGCCAGTATTTTGGGAAAATCCAGTATCCATTTCATAAATTTCAATTTTAAGGTCTAATTTTTTCTTTGAACAAGCAGTGGATTTATAAAATAAACGTGGACCTATAAATATGGTGTCCTGAATAAGGAGCAGAGACTTTCTTCCTTACTTGAAGATTCCCTTCCTTAATTTGAAAGGATTTATTTTCCCTTTGAATATTTTTCATTATCTTTAATTGTGCTAAGGAGTTGCCATACAACAAAGCAGTTTATGAATATAATGTGCCTTTATCAATGCCACCCCTTTCAATATTCTCACGCATCGTTCTCACCCCTCCCTTCCCTCCCCTCCCTGCCCTCCCCTCCCTTCCCTCACCTTTCTTAATTTTTAAGATATGTATTGAATTTTTTTCATCTTACGTATAAACAAAGCTACAGTACAGCCACCAGCACTAACAGGTTCATTGTAGTATTATTTGCCACAGCCAAGCTATAGAATGAGCCCAGATGTCCCTCGATGATTGAATGGATCAAGGCAATATAGCATATATACACAATGTAATTCTACTCATCCGTCAGAAAAAAAATGATATTGTACCATTCCTAATGGAGTAGAAAAACTTGGAACAAATTATATTAAGGGAAGTAAGCCAGATCCAGAGAAACACCGTTTGCATAGGTTCCCTCATTTATAGCAGCTTGCATTTGCCTATATACCTAGTAGACACACTGTGTGACATGCAAGCTGTTACACAAGAATTAATTGAAAGGGTGGTCTCTCAGACTATTGGTTGCTGGATTTGTTTGGGTTTGACTATTTTGTTTGTTGTCTGGACAGTTTATAATTTGTTGCAATCCCATTTGCCTATATTCACTTGCATACCTGTTTGATATATCTAAACTCCATTTCTATCTATGTTCTCTTTTCCACTAGTCTTAGGGTTGGGGATCTTACATATATCTTTAATCAACTTTGTGGTTTTGTTATAATGTGAGACAATAACCAATTTTTATTCTAACTAGTGTAGATAACAAGTTCTCCCATCACATTTATAGAAGGCTGTATCATGTTGTCATTTTGTACTACTGAAACTTGTTGAAAATCAGTAACTCATTTCTCAACTCCCTATTTTCTTGTGTTTATCTTTTAAAAAATTTATGCCAGACCCATACTATTATTGATTGTTTAGTTTTTGTTTTATTCTTTGACGTCATTCCTAAGACTTGAATACAGGGCTTCCTGGGCTCATTATTCCTGAGCTTATTTTTCTTCAAGGTTAGCACTGTATCCCTTGAGGCACAGCTCCCATTCCAGCTTTTTAGTGGTTAACTTGAGATAAGATTTTCCTTATCTGGGCTGGCTTCAAACTGCTATCCACAGATCTTAGTCTTCTGAGTAGCTAGGATTACAGTCTGGAGCCACTGCTTTTTACTATTCGTTTTGCTTTTAATGTATTTTGAAATTAGGACCATGCGTCCATTGCCTTATTTAACATCTCTTTGTCTTTTCAGATTTTTTGTGGTTCAATATGAATATTAGATTTAAAAAGCCAATGCCACTGGGATTTTGAATCTGTGTATCACTTTGACCAGCATGAATAAATTCATTACACTAATCCTTTCAATTCAGTAATCATTGAACCTTGAATGCTTTTGCTGATACAGGTATACAGGTGTTTATATGCACTGTTTTCTATATTCAGGTACATATACATGATACAAAGGTCCTCTTCAAAGACTCCTTGCACACCTTTCCAAAATTTGTGGCACCTGATAATGAGATGAACTGTTGGAAAATACCTGGCTCGGGTACAAGTTCAGATATGTAACTCTGGCTTCATTTGAATAAACAACAACTGATTTGCTGTTCTATTTATTGTTTGAGCCCTGAAAAAGAATTTCTTAGTCACTTAGCTACAGATTCCCTCTTCTCTGGACTGTAGGATGTAATGAGGTGATGAAAATTCAAACTACTGAGCTATAAAAGATTCTGTGATAAGTAGTGTGTGTGCAGATAGTTCACTTAACTCATCAGCTCAGCAACTTGAGAAATCATGAAGGAAAAAATATGGAGTCTTTATTCCTTATAAATCTCTTCTTCCTTCAATTTGCTCCATAGGGAACACCATTTCTTTTGTAATTAGATGCTGATACTCTTCATTCTCTTAAAGCTGTGGGAAAAGGTAGAATCCTATTCTTAGAGTCAAGAGAACTTAAAGGTAATTCAATATTTTATTCATTAATTGAATACTTTTCCATGACCCAGGTCTTAGTCATATTACCAAAACGTAAAAGAGAAGTATTAAATAATTAAGATATACTGAATATGTAACATTTTAACTTATAAAGAAATAACAGTGGTATCAGCAGTAATGTTCACTAGACACTTGAAAATGAATTATCCAACTTGTGGGGGACAGGAGTTGGGAGGGAAAAAACTGGGAAAAAATGAGGTGAGGGATGACACTCCAAAAACAATGTACTCATTACCTAACCTATGGAGCCTTAACCCCTCTGTACAACACCTTTAAAATAAAGTAACTTTTTTTCTTTTTTTTTTTTTATAGGTTTTAGGGCTTACTGGGCCTGGACGCTGTCGTCTAGTGCTCTACCACTTGAGCCACAGCACCACTTCCAATAAAGTAATTTTTTAAATGGTGTAAGTACATTTGCAAGAGTTAAGAGCACAGGACCACATGTTTCTGGAGACACAATCAATCTTCTCTAACTCAGAATGTAAGAATCTATAATACACTTGCTAAGAGGTAAAAGCCTCTTGTCATAGACAAATAAGGTTAATGCATGATTTCTAAAAGTTAGTTTTATGTCTCTATCTCTATTCCTCTCTCTCTCTGCTGTTTTTCCTTTCACAATAGTAACATCTAAAGAAAATTCCTCACATGAATGAAAACACTTTTATTAAATAAACACACTTTTATGTAATAAAATGTTTTCATTTTTATTAAACGTTAAACATTTTTATTAAATGGGCAAAGAGTCTATAACCTTAGCAATTATAGATGATACTTGGTTGCTATTGAATTACTAAGATATTTTCCAAAGTAACTGAACTATTGAAAATGCCATATAGATTTAAAAATTGCCTAAATCTTCCCCAAACCACTATAGTTTAAAGTCATCAAATGAGAAATTACTAAGCAATTCAGAAAGCAAAATGGAGAAAATCAAAGCAGAACTCTGTGTTGGTGACTTTACTCCCTAGTCTTTAGTGTAGACACATAAAACATTTTTCCAGATTTCAGGGAATATTGACCATTCCAAAAAAATTTACACACACACACACACACACACACACACACACACACACATGCACATGCACACACACATAACTACTGTAATAAAGACTACATACCACATTCTCTTTCTTATAAAATTTTTAATCATTGTTCATAGATAAAAAGAAAAGGGTGGCTATTTGCAACCAACATTTGGAGACTGAGCTAAATAACCGAAAGATTTAAATAACACAAAATGACTATATTTTTGCCATTTTTCTTAATGTCCAGAAATAGCTTTTGAACAAGTGCTGAAGAAAAATTTGACAGCATTTAGAGACAGGAATTAATGAGAAAACTTTGTTCCTATAATTAACCACAAAGCTAACTTTTGCAAAGGTATTTGTTTTCCCATCCCAAAGGTTTGGCAACTGCAAAAAACTGAGAGAGAACATTCCTTTGTTATTATTGTTTTTGTTGATAAAAGGATGAGAAATGGTTGAAGCTGAATTTCCCAACTGGCACAAGAAGATACTTTTTTAAGTTTTCAAAGGTTATAAAAGGGTCAGTTATAAGTATTTAAATAGATAATACATCCAGAAGTTAATGATGTGAAAAATGAATCTCAAAAAACATTTTATAAAAGTCTGTAATGGAAAATATATTGATTACTTCTTACCAATTTTTTTCATAAACTAGAAAACTAAGATATACTTGGTGTTTATAATTTCATCACTCTTGAGAACTTTTAAGGATGAAAGATTTGAAACTTAAGGCAGCCAACTAGTCATTTTTATTTTATTTTCATTGATGCTAGGCATAGAACAAGACTGGATATAGCAAATGGCAATTTACATCACTGAATTGAACATCTGATAGCCTATCTCATTGCTTCTGCTCATCAATTCATACAGAATCTGCCTACAAATCCAGTGGTAGTATTGACAAAATCAAAACAATTTATAACAAGTGAAAGAACACCTCTTTTTTTTTTCCAGTCCTGACCACTGAACTCTGGGCCTGACCACTGTCCTTGCACTTCCCTAAAGGCTAGAGATTTCTCACTTAAGCCACAGCACCACTTCCAGCTTCTTTTCTATGTATATGGTACCAAGGAATTGAACCATAGTCTTTGTGCATAGTAGGCAAGCACTCTAGCACTAGGCCAGACTCCCAGCCCAAATCTGTCTATATTTATGTACGAATAAATACCTGTATGGTAATCAAATCTTGCTACTGCTCTAGAGAAGACTACATTGTTCAAAAATGTTCACATTACATACATTTTTGGAAAGATTCTCCTGTTTGTATGATGCTTAGGAACATGAGAGGCCCAGGGGGAAAAATTTGCCCAATAGAAATAAGATAATCTTGAAAATATATATGTCACTCAGAATTGTATTAAATGTAACATCAAATTCTTCTAGAACATTTCACCATCTTTGAGTCAATTATCAGTAAATGATATGAAGAAAAACTCATTGTTAGCAGTAATAAAACTTATATTGTGCCAGGCACAGTGGCTCACACCTGTAATCCTAGCTACTCAGGAGGCTGAGATGTGATTCAAAGTTAGCTCTGGCACAAAATGACCTGAGACACTTATCCCCAATTAACCTCTAGAAAAATGGGAAGTGGGACTTGGCTCAAGGGTAGGGCAGTAGCCTTGAGCTGAAGAGCTCAAGAAGAGTGCTCAGGCCGAGTTCAAGCCCCATGACCCACCAAAAAACCAAAAACCAACAAAAAAGCCCTTACATTGCACATTTTTAAGTATGTCTCTAATTATAAGGAAAATCTATTTGATCATTTAGTATGTGTCTGTGTGTATATATGCATATGTGTGAATATATGTATATAGAGAGAGACAGTTGATTCTAATGTTTCTAAATATATCTTGATACATGTTTTATTAGGCTTGATGCCCAGTATGTTGATGGAAATAGAGTTAATTTATAGCCCTCCAGCATAACTTTTGAGTAGGCCTTGTCATATAATCTATTTGAAGGTCAATGACTTGACGCCTTCTTTAAATCTATAAAATGTATTACAGAAACCTGAGTTTAGGATTCAAATAACTGAAAGAAAGCGTATGCAAGTAGCTTGCAATGATCTAAAACTGGTATTTTCCATTCACTGAAAGGAAAAACTCCATCCCTACTACCTGTTGAAGTGATTTTCATATATGTATCACTATAAGTTTGCTTTCTCATCTTCCAGAGCATTACTATCTTTGCTAGAAAAGGAAGTGTTTCTTGTTAGTCTGCATGTGCTGTGTGATCTGCTCTTTGTACTCTAGTGACACAAACACTACCAAGTCAGCTGCTGTACAGCTATATTACCACAGGTGTAACACTACTAACACTCTACAGCTACACAACATTTATTTCCATCTGGACTTTACATTTGACATTCAGGTAATTCAGTCATAAGAATTAACTCAAGGAAAAGTGCTTTATTTGAATGAATCATTATTAGGTGAACCTACCTGATACTGAATGCATATTAAGACATTGACCACTGGAAATGAGAACTAAAAATATTCTCAGAGAAACCCAGATGAACAGTTGTAGCAGACCATGCAAAGCAATTGTTGTAAGCCACCATATATGATGTAGGTAATGGTAACAGTAAAAAAAAATAGTGTAGGGGCCAGGTGCAGTGGCTCACATATTTAATCCTAGCTACTCAGGAGGCTGGGATAGGAGGATCAAGGTTCAAAGCCAGCCTGGGCACAAAAGGACCTGAGACTCTTTTTTTTCCATATATTTTTATTGTAATTAATAGAAGGGTTACATTATATTCATCAGATAAAGGGCACATTACTTCATGTACATTGATACCCTTTCTCATGTCTTGGTCCCCATTTCCCTCCTCCCACCCTCACCCCTCATCTTGTTTTCCCTCCTTCCCTATCCGATTTCAAATAACCAAATACGTATATATACAATATATTAGATAACAAAGTGAAATACTGTAACAATATGAGATAACCAAGGGACAGCAAAAGAGATGAGAAATAACATAGTACATTAAGGACAACAATCACTCAGTAGATGGCTTTTGTTTCTATATCCTGGAGGTCCTTTCATTTAGTATCATCCTATATGGCCTTATGTATCTAGGGTTTGTTCTATTGTAAATCTCTGCTAGGAGAGCCCAAGGTTTCTGATTATGACAAATGAGGGAAACCATTGAGCCTATGTTCCTTTGAGTCTGGCTTACTTCACTTAATATGATTTTTTTCTAAGTCCTTCCATTTCCTTACAAATGGGGTGATGTCATTCTTTCAGACAGCAGCATAGAATTCCATTGTGTATAAATACCACATCTTCTTGATCCACTCATCAACTGAGGGGCATCTCAATTAAGCTCCAATTAAGCTCTAGAAAATGGGAAATGGAGCTTGACTCAAGGGTAGGACGGTACCCTTGAGCTGAAGAGCTGATGGGGAATGCCCAGGCCAGTTCAAGCCCCATGTCCACCCCCCCAAAAAAAAATAGCATAGGTAAGAATTAGCAATACACTCACAGACCTGATTAAAAAAATAGTATCTAAGCTGGGCACAGTGTCTCACACCTGTAATTCTAGCAACTCAGGAGGCTGAGATCTGAGGATCAAGGTTCAAAGCCAGCCCAGGCACAATAGGACCTGAGAGTCTTATTTCCAATGTTAAAACAGGAAGTGGGGCTTGGCTCCAGGGTAGGGCGGTAGCCTTGAACGCAAGTGCTTAGGGACATCGCACTTGGTGAGATCAAGCCTATAAACTGTCCCCCCCAAAGAAAGAACGTAGTATCTAGAGTCATAATAAAAGTATGTTACTTGCATGCATATATAATTTCATCAAGTTGAAGGAAAAAAGATAGTTCACTTATAGACCACGTTCTAAAATCTTGGATGAAGTGCCTGTTCTCTTGCTTTATAAATGGTCCAGTCTCATTTTGAAATTTTGTACACATTGTCACCGGAGGCTGACTCCAGTTTTCTGGAGACATGATTGTATTGTCAATATATGTAGGTTAAATATATATATATATATATATGCAACAATATATAGGTTAAATGATGGTTTCACAAAAAGAGAATCAGCTTGAACTCTATTCTGAATAGGACATTAATGTTACAAGATAGGATATTAATCTTTGAATTTCATGGACATAATTACTCAAGCCTTTGGTGTTAATTAAAGATAAAAGTAATGAGAACACTTGTCATCACTTTGGCAGTGCAAACAGGCTTTCCAAGAGAATGTTGATAGTCCTGCATTTTAATAGGACTATTGACCTACTATTTTCTGATAGGAGTAATTGACTAACACCTAAGGCTTAACTTCATGATCATGAATACTATAGTTTCTGGATGGACATATCTTAAAGCAAATTAAACTATGATATAATCAATGGTAATAAATCATAAGGCTTTGTGTTACTCTGATCTCAGAAATGACTAAAGAGCCTAGTATCAAGTCCATGTTAGCAGAGTACCTACCTCACATTGTCCACAGCAATCATTCTCCCATCTAACATTTTATATTTGCCACAGACACACAGGGAATACACTTGAGACCTCCTCATGTATGGGAGAAATCTCCATTTCTTCCCTCTATTTCCAAAGCTTCCTTCTTTTTAAGCTTTGCTGCTCTTATGAGAGAACTTATTTTTATATTTTAGTGGGGGAAAAGGTGGCTTCTTAGGCAAATCAATGAGGTTTAGAAAACCAAGGAAATAAAATACTGAAAACAAAATAAAACAGAAGCCAATTTTCTACTTTCTTCTTGACCTAAGATCTAAGTGATTCAAAGACTCATCAGAGCCTTTTTTGATACTCTTGCATATCCACTTTGACTATGGTTAAGAATACTTTGCGTTCTACCTACAGTTTCATAGAAAAAATACCTAAGCAATATCTAGTGCCTGAGATTGAATGTGTTTGGGCTTTATAAAGGTGTGCTGAAATAAATTTGACCAGTGTTAGCTAAAGAAGGCTGATAGTAGCTGGGTCCTGCGGCTCACACCTGTAATCCTAGCTACTCAGGAGGCTGAGATTTGAGGATTATGATTCAAAGCCAGCCCAAGCACTAAAAAGTCCATGAGACTATCTCAATTAATCACCAGAAAACCAGAAGTGACGCTGTGGCTCAAGGTATAGGGCAGTAGCCTTGACCTGAAAAGCTCAGATTCAGTGGCCAGGCCAATGAGTAGGGTGGTAGCCTTGAGCTGAAGAGCTCAGGGACAGCGCCCTGCCCAGAGTTCAAGTCCCATGACCTTTTATGATGGTATTGCTACAGAAAACCAAATGTCCAACAAACAGGAAAAGTCTAGGTTACTTTTGCAAATGCAATGTATCATTGTTCACAAAGCCTTTCCCCACTTAATAGGAAACATTCTACAATCTGTGTTATTGATAGAGCTTAGGCAAATTTTTCAGTGTGAAAATTACCAGAATGTCTGAATGTAGGTTCATAAATTTTAGCTAACTATCCAGCTATGCAAGTTTTCATATTTTTAAATTTACTTTCAACCACAGAATGAAAGTATGTCCTATGAATAATCATTCAATAAAATCCTATCATTAGATTAGAAAAGATGAAAGGCTGGGCATGGTAGTCCAGCTAGTAATGACAGACTTTTGAGAGATGTAACAGAAAGAGCGTAGTCCAAGATCAGTTCAGACGAGAAGCATGAGACCCTATCTAAAAAAATAACTGAAGCAAAAAGAAAAGAAGCTAGGGATATGAAGCCCTAAATTCAAAAATTCCAGTGTTGTCCAAAATAATAAGTGAATTAGTAAGTAAGATAAGTAAAAATTTCACTGATTGGTTAAGGAAATATTAAAATAGATTTACAGGAATCATAAGGCATATGTAATGAACATTACCAAGGAGGATACAGGAAAGTACATCTTCTCTAAACCTTGAGTAAGAAAAAAAAATTGTGGAACAAATAAGGTCATACATGTCGATAAAGTTTCTTGTTTGTTTTAATTGAAGTATTGACATATGTTACCTAACAGATAGAGGAGTGTGTGAGAAATGAGAAAGTCTTAGATGTGTCACATTGATTTCACATTTTTAAAGAAAAGAAGGATGTATCCGGAAATGAAAAATAAATTGAGACTCTAACTGCATGAGGACACTGTTCATTTGAAACACGATCATGAAATCATAGCTAACTGTGTGGGACAGATGTAAAAGTATCATTCAATAAAATCAAAACTGTCCTGAGTTAGGTATGAAGCTATAGATTACATCCTTACAAACATACTCATAGATGGTGATTCCTGGGTTCTGTATTCACAGCTCACAGGGAGAGCATATAAACAAAAAAGTGCAAGTAATTAATCTTTGAGCAAGTCATAAGGTGACATCTAAAACTCAGCTGGGAAATATTCTGTTTTCTGTAGTATAGATTTTTCAGGGCAGTGTGAGGTGCTCTCACAGTGAAGTGAACAGCCACATGGCAAAAAGCATCAACTCCTGAAAATAGAATTCTTCAACAACAAAAAAAAGGAAGATGCATTTGCTTTGTGACTAAAAGTGTGACTGATGTTAAAATTTTATACATACTGGCTGGGAGTGTGGCCTAGTGGTAGAGTGAGTGCCTAGCATGCATGCAGACAAGAGTTTGATTGATTTCTTGGTACCACGTACATAGAAAAGCTGAACATGGTGCTGTGACTCAAGTGGCAGACCGCTAGCCTGTGGAAAGCCCAAGGACAGTGCTCAGGCCCTGAGTTCAAGCTCCAGGAATGGCCAAATAAAATTACACAAAAAATTCTACACTTGGACCGTTGTAACTTGCTGATGTAAAATGGAGCAATTGTGATATTTTATTTTTAAATTGTGATATGTTCATCAGTACATCAATGTTCTCCATACCTTTTCATGCTTGCAAAAACGTGATTGATAAGAGTTACTAAATACTTTTATTTCTCTCTTTGGCTAAAGGGAAAGTAACTAAGGAGGCTCATTTTTAGAATTGTGAACAGCTGTATAATCAAGACAACGTTCCGATCATTTGCGTAGGCTGCGAGTTGAAAAACGAAATCTGTTGTCTTGTTTGCACATCCTTAAAACAAAGTCCAAGTGTGATTTATTGTTTCATCACCAGATACTTGTGAAATATTGATTAAATTCTGCCAGGGACTTAACAAAAATATTATCAACTCCCAGAGTAAAGTTACATCTTTTTTTCCCCTTAGTTTGTTCCAAAAGGTTTTGAAAATTGACTTAATGCATTAAAATTATTTTCCATGACCTGTTCTTTAATTATTTTGCTTATTTTAGCTTCATATTATCTATTGCTGAGCTATATTTGCACTATAAGCTCCAGAGAGTCTTTCATTCTGGTGATATATAGTATATTTTAGTTTTCTAAGAAGGTATTATGGGAGAAGAAAATATTAAATCTCTTTTTCTATTCATTATTAATGTGTTTTTCCATGCATAGAGTTTTACTGGGGACAAGGACTTAAGGTGAATTCTAAATTCATGTTTCTATTTACTGTAGAAAGTGATTTTTCTGGCTTTTTATCATCTTATATACAAGATTTTTTAAACTATATTTCTAATTTATACTGCAACTTTGAGATTACAGACATTTTATTCATATAGCATTTCTAATCCACCCATATAATAGGAGAATAATTATAAAAAGGAACAGGAGAAAATACTTGCACTAAATTCTAACAGATGAATGTGGGAAACTCTTGAGCAGCACAGTATGCAATCTCCTTTAAAGAGTCAAAAGCCTTTCCATGTAGAATTTAACCAGTGACACTCTGCAGGAATTAGTTGTTGTCTTCCACGTCTACACACTTTCATATATGGAAGATACTTCTTATCTCCCTAAATGTCAATTGCAGATATATTCTTTCTCATATCTCCCCCCTATCTTGTCCCAACTTGTGTCAAAATAATTTACACTTCATGTCCTCCAAGGTCTATAGACCAAAGAATGCTTTCTTTTGTCACAGACCTGTCTCCTGGAACTTTAACATGATAGACTGGGTGAGAGTACAGCATAGGTTTGTTTGAACTCAGGGCCTAGTGCTTGCTGAACTGGCACACTTCTACTTGAGTTACTTGTTCAATCCTGTTTTTCCTGCTTTTGCTTGTTAGTTTGGAAATAGTCTCTAGTAAAGCTAGTGAAGATTTTTGCCCAGGCTAGTCTTGAACTGCAAAACTCCAGGTCTCAGCCTAGAGAAGTATTAAAATTATAGGTTTGATCTCTTGGCTTCCAGCATATAATTTTAGTGGGGTTTTTTTTGGAGGGGGCAGTCCTGGAGCTTGAACTCAGGGCCTAGGAACTATCCTTGAGCTTTCTCAAGGTTAGCACTCTATTACTTAAGTCACAGCACCAGTTCTGGCTTTTCTGTGTAAAAGGAAATCAAACACAGGGATTCATGTATGCTAAGCAAGCACTGTACAATGAGGCCACACTCTGGACCCTGTAATTCTATAATTCTAATTTTTTTCAGTAACCTCCAAGCTGATTTCATAGCAATTGCAGTACACATTCCCACCAACACTGTGTAGAAATTCCTTCCTACTGCATTTCAACCAGCACTTGTGATTTTTCTATGTACTGATGACAAACATTTTGTCTTGATTTCAAATTTGAACATTTACACATATATTTATTAGCTATCAGTATTTTTTCATTTAGGACTTATCTCTTAAATTCATTTTCTCATTGAGCTGGCAATTCATTATGAGTTTAGTTTTTCAGCTCCCTATGTATTCAGTTAATACGCTCTTACTGATACATAATTGGCAAGAATTTTTCTTCCAAATTCTAGGCTACCTCTTGATGTGCAAAAGCTTTTGAACTGGATATAATCACTATTGTCATTCATTGCCATTGTTTGAAATGATTCTAATGTGTTATCTATTCTAAGATTTCTATTCATAAAATCATTGCTTATGCCAATATGTTCTTGTATTTTCCTCTCTATCTTATATGAGTTTCAGAGATTCAGGGTTTGTATTAAGATCTTTGATGTATTTGATATTAGTATAGGGCAAGAGATGTAGATCTGGTTTATGTCTATGTGGTGATACCATTTTCCAAGCAATATTTGTTGAGTAAACTATCATTTCCCCTTCGTATGTTTTGAGTCTTTTGTTTACAACCAGATGGCTATAGTTGTGTGGATTTATTTCTAGATCTTTTCAATTTTTTTTGTGTGTGCCAGTACCCTGTTCTTTTTGTTACCATGACTCTCTATGGTAGTTTAAAGTGTGCTACTGTTTATAGAAGCATTGTTGCTATTGCTTTTATTATTAATTTTCCTCATAATTCTTTTAGTTATTCAGGTTTCTAGATGACTATATGAATTGTAAGATTTACTTATCTATTTCTATTTCTATTATTTATGTCTATTCCTGTGAAGAATCACATTGGGATATTGATAGGCAATGCATCAAATCTTTAGATCGTTTTCAGTAGAATAGCCTTTCTCATGAAGTGGATTCTGTCATCTTTTCACAAGGGAAATCTTCCTATTTTCTGATGTCCTTATTAATTTCTTTCTTCAAGGTTTTACAGGCTTTATTACAGAATCCTTCACCTCCTCGGTTAAGTTCATGTTTGTTTAGAGGCTATAATGAATAAATTTTGTTCCTGATTTCTCTCCCAACATCTTGGGAATTTATTTGTGTTCGGAAAAGCTACTAGTTTTTGTATGCTGATTTTATATTCAGTTATATTGCCTGAGCTCTTTGTAAGATTTGGGGAATTTTCATTGAAATCTTTATGGTCCTTTGGATATGTTATGTTATCATCTGAAAGTAAGAATAATCTGACATCATTTTCCCATATTTAGATTCCTTTTCTTTCTTTGTGAGATAATAACCATATTTTCCTAGTTGCATTTATCTTCCTCTTCCATAGATTTCTTTATGTATCTTCTACAGTGCTAGCTTAATTAACATACTTTCTCTGTATTATGTATTTTTTATAAGATTCACATTCAAAATGTTTTTTATACAGTGAAATCAAAAACCAGTTTTGAAAAGTACATACATATTTTTTCAGAAATTAAGAGTAGATGCTTATCATTAAAATGTATACAATGCCCATGCTAGTCTTCTCTGCAGTCCTCCAGGTCTTAGCCTACAATTGTATTAAGACTACAATAATTTTAAGATTATAAAGAATAATTAATCGTATTGAAAACTCTTAGGCTTGTGATTGAACCCATAGAAAGCAATTAGAAGGGGTCACTTCTTTTCCTTCCTATTATTTGTTTCTAAATTTAAGGAAATATTTGTCTTTCCTGACGAAGTTTCTAATTTCTCCATATATCTGCCCTTTTTATTTTAGGAATGTCTCTTCAATTCTCATATTCTGCTTCTATTTTCCTAATTAAATGTTTTTCTCCTTTTCCTAAAAGCTTGCCTTTTTAAAAATGTTATTATCAGGGTGATATATAGAGGTTAGTTTCATTCACAAGGTAGTGAGTTCATTACTTCTTGAACACTGTTAGCCCTTCCCATATTTTACTGCCAGCTTCCCTCCTCCACCAACTCCCAAGCTGCAAAGTTCATTTCCAGCATATTGTCTTGGAATATCACTGTTACACTGGTTTATCCTTTGTCTTCATGGAAATATTCATTCTGTACTTTTGATAAGTGGTCTATTTTATATCTAGCCCTCAGTTCAGGGTTTAATATTCCTGTTCTCTGATGTTGACTGTTCCCTTAATAGTGTGTTATAGTAACTAAGAATATCCATAAAAATAGACTTGCAGAGGAATACAAAGATCAAAGATAATCTCAAAGGTTTGTTTTATTATACTTTGTAATGAATAGAAAAATATTTGTGTAGATGTAATTGACATAGCAAATTTCAATAGTTTTCAAATTATTTTATATGATCATGCTATGTTTTATAACTTTTAAGCAGAATGTAAATTACATGAGCATCATTAACAAATGGCCATGAGGTCAGGACTTCAAATCAGACAGGAGCAAGACCATCTGTCCTGGGCAGAGTAGGCATAAAGGAAATCAGGGACTCAATCTTCAGAGAAATTTAATAACTTTTGTACCTTATTATATTGTTATTTTGGCAGGCTCAGTAAGACACACTGACTTTTTTTTTACATATTTACAAATTTAGTTCAGGCAGACATACACCTACAAGTATCTATTCGAGGTTAAAACTTAGGTTGTTCAAAATAGTGTTGGCATCTGAAAATACACATGAAGCCAACAGAAAATTAAGGATCTGAGCAAGTGTGTATAGAAATTGAAAACATTTTTGCTGATGGTTTGGGATTACATTCTCTGTTACCTTGAATTTTACTTTTGTTATATTTTTGAACATGATGTATTTCCTATAAATTGAAATTTGAAATAATGTGTGTCTACCATATCACACACATTCCTAACTTTCTATATTAATCCTAGTCAGTGTTCAAAATAGTGCTACCCAGCATGTCTAGACATGTTACTTTTCCTACTCCCCAATCCTATACCATAAATATATGCATTCTTTTTTAATATATGCATTCTTATCTGCTTAAGTCTATGGGAATCTTCTATGAAGACTTTTCTCTGTGAAGTCTCTCAAGCATTTTACTGGATGAGAAATTAAGCATGGTAACATTTCTAGGCAAATATGTCAACCACATTGATATTTACTAGCTGTTCACAGGATGTCTGGTTTTGTGTAAGAACATACTGTGAATGGTTCTATTCTACTATATATCATGAACCTTCCCCAAGTTATAGGCTCCATATGCAAGTTGTTGAGATGCAGTTTCTCATAAATTAGAAAATGTCATGAAGAAAGTATTTCAGTACCACTTGATCTTTCATGACCTGATTCTTATCATTCTGTATCATATATTATGAATTATTTTTTCATATGATAAACTTGCAAAGTTAGCTCTAAACTAATTTGATATGGTTTTATGTACTTCATATACAGACATATTTTATAACAACCAATTGTAACTAAAATAACTTTTATTATTCAATTGTAAGGGTAACACACTAAATAGAAAACCTCATTTTTAATTTTTTAACTTGTCTTTGAGTAGTTGTACAAAGCAATGGGAAAATACCAGAAACAATTAAAAGTTTTACCAGGAGAATGAAATCAAGATTCCTTTAAATCCTTTTACAGATTCTCATAGAGTGGGTGTTTGGACAGGTCACATTTGAAATTGTACTGAAACATTTGAACTCACAGGCTTTGAGTTCTTATAATGGACAAGTATTCCCATTAGAATTTTCCTTACCATATTAATTTAGTGCACATTTTACCATTAACATATCAATCAAGGATATTCCTCACTACATAAAACATTCAGATTTTTTCACACTGAAAATAATATAAATTTAGTTTTACATCTATTATTCAAAACTTGTCTTGGAGCAATAAGAGAATTCCATAACCGATGGGGGTGTACCCAACCTTAAGGTTATAGTAAGATTTCCCCACTGAGTTACTTAAAATCACTTCCTGTTCCTCCACTCAGCCCCCAGAAGATAAGTCTTTAAGGCTCCAGTTAGCCTTCTATAAAACACGAGCTTTCACTGAGTTCCTTACTTTTCTAATAACTCTAACTGCTACCTCTACATTCATGGCTTCAGACCTTATGTATCAAGCTTCCATCATCTCCTCTCTCCACTCTTCTAACAACATATTTTTTATGCCAATTCTCACGATATAATGTCTTCTATAACATTTAAAAACCTCAGTTCCAAAACTGAACTCACGCCTCCTTATTCCCCTTTGCTGGAAAACTAAGTAGAGTGGTTATCACTTTTCTGAATAGATATTTAGATGCTTCTAATGGAAGAGACAGTGCTTTGAGACACTATATTTTCTATGCACTTACATTCCAGGACTACCTAAGTCTAATCATTCTTTCTAGAAATTATTCCAGGCTTATTAAGACTGATTATCCTACTACTTATAAGCAACTTTAGAAATCCAACCCCTCAAGAATCACCCATTAAGCAATACTTGATTATTTCAGCTTTCTTCATCTTTTGAATCCATTATCAATAACAAAAATGGTTTTATCTTCCTTCTTAAAATAATGTAAAAATGCACTAACATTCTTGTAGCTATAAATTTAACCAGGGTACAGCTCCAGGATATTTTCTAGGTTATTTTTATCTCCCTACTCTCCTCCAAAATGTAGGTCAAAAGGATCAATTTAGAGTTGTCTCAAAGATGCATAGATTTTTTTTACAATTTGTACTTCACACACTGTCTCCTTTCTCGTGTAACTCCTTTCTCCCTGCCAGCTCTAAACATCTCCTCCCATCCCTAAAAACCAAACTCAAAATATCATAGGTTTTATGAACCATGACCTGTTAGACAGAATTAATCATTCCGTGTTCTTGTTCCCATGGTACGAAGTACCACTAAATAATTATTTCCGTATAAAAATTTCCTCCACTAGATTAGACAAGCTGAGTGGGTTATTAATTTTTATATTTTTATACAATGTAAGAGGTGACATATATTATGCACTAAATGTGAAATGAGTGATTTAGAAAATAACTTAAAGATCATTTATTTCAACCCCTCTCTTGAAGGTTAAATATCCTCCACTATAACCCTGACAGATGTTTATTCACCACATTCTCAGCATGAGATAGTCTAATTCAGAAAAAGCATTTGACTAACAGGCAGTATAACGTTTCAATCATTACTTACACTGGATTCAAATTTTGCCTTGCCCAGTACTTCACTAGGGCTGACTCCTGCCAGAACTCAAAATAAAATGAATTCTTTTCCATCTAACAAACTCCCATTCCTGTGACTTGGTCTTCAAGTTACACAGTCCTTATCTTTCTTCATTAGTTCAAGTCTAGTTAAAGAGAAGAGACCTGAGATATAGACGGAAATTTTAGAGCTTTATTCTTAAGGAGTACACATCTTTCTTTTAGGAAAAAAAAATACATTGTGTGGCCAAACAGACAGTGGCAGGAAAAAAGCTAAACCAAATATTTAGTGAACTTTATATGTAAATATTGGTCTCAAATTGTTTTGCTTCTTCCAGTGAAACAAATCACACATCATAAGCCAATTTTAAAATATGTTAGTGCAACTTCTTCACCACTTGCTAGAAGTCCCTGAAGTAAAATGTATCCTTGTTTGCTGAAAGTTGGTTTAAAAAAGCTTTAAGTAGTTTCATCACATCTTAGATGTCATATATTTTTCCTCATCACCTAAATACATAGTAGACACAGCCAAAATATCTCAAATGAACTCTTAAAATAATATGTACAGTGAAGTAAATGAATCTCATGTACATAAACATTAATTGGTTTGAACTGTAACTCTTTTTTAAAGCATAACTAAAAATTGTTGATTTTAACAAGAGGAGGAAGGCAGAAATCAGGAAAGCTATTCCTTTTGCAATAGCTTCAAAGAAAATAAAGTAGTTAGGAATTAACTAAGAACATAAAGGGCCTTTATGGTGAAAAATTTAAAAACCTGTAAAAGGAAATTAAAGCAAAACTGAGGAAGTGGAAAAACCTCTCAACTCCTGGATTGGAAGAAAATGACAATCCTGCAAAAGGCTATTTGCAAATTCAATGCAATACTCATCAATATTCCATTGTCATACTTTAAGACAGAGAAGCAGCAATCCAAAATTTCATATGGAATAATAAAAGACCCCATATAGCAAAAACAATCCTTAGCAGAAAGAACAGCACAGGAGGAATATCAATACCACACTTTAGACTCTATTACAGAGCTGTAGTAACCAAAACAGCTAGGTGCTGGCACAAGAACAGGCCTGATGACCAATGGAATAGCACTGAACACCCATAAATCAACCCATAGATCTGTATCCACCTAATCTTTCATAAGGGAGTCAAAAAAATAGGACAGAAGAAAGACAGCGTCTTCAACAAGTGGTGATGGCAGAATTGGTTAAGCACCTGCAGAAAACTAAAGTTGGATCCTATGTCATGCTGCACCAAACGGATCAAAGACCTTGAGGTAAAAGCAGAAATCCTGAAAACTTTACAAGAAGGAATAGGAGATATACTAGGTCTCCTTGGCATAGGTCGACACTTTCTTAATAAAGACGTAGAAACACAACAAAGTAAAGAAAATTTGGACAAATCGTACTGCATTAAAATGCAGAGCTTCTGTATGGCAAATGATGTAGCTAGAAAGTGAAATAGAAAACCCACAGAGTAGAAGAAGATCTTCATTAGCCATGCAACAGACAGAGGCTCCATAACTAAAATATATCTACAGCTAAAAAAAAATGAATCTCTCCAAAACACACCTTCAAAGAAACAACCATCCCTCTAAAAGATGCGCCAAAGACTTAAAGAGAGACTTCTCTGAAGAAAAAATAAGAAGGGCCTATAGGCACATGAAGAAATGCTCGACATATCTGGCCATAAAAGAAATCAAAACAATTTTGAGATTCCACCTCATTAGTTAAAATGGCGATTATCAAGAAATCTAATAACAAAAGATGCTGGTGGAGATGTGGCCAGGAGGGATCACTACTACACTCTTGGTAGGAGTGTAAACTTCTTCAACCAATCTGGAAAGCAGTATGATCATTCCTTAAAAGAATAAACATAGAACTCCCCCTAGGACCCTGCAATTCCACTACTTGGCATTTTACCCAAATGTCCAGAAACAAGGACATACTAAAGCCACTAGCACAATGATGTACATTGCAGCACTATTTACCATAAGTGAAGATATGGAACTAAATGCCCCTTAGTAGATGATTGGATCAAGAAGATGTGGTATTTAAACACAATGGAATTCCATGCTACCATCAGAAAGAATGACATCACCCCATTTGTAAGGAAATGGAAAGACTTGGAAAATATCATATTGAGTGAAGTAAGCCAGACCCAAAGGAACATAGACTCAATGGTTTCCCTCATTTGTAATAATTAGTGCACATCTAGGACTCTCCTAGCAGAGGATTACAGTAGCTCAAATCCTAGGTACATAGGGTCGTACAGTATGACACTAAATGAAAGGTTCTCTAGGCTATGGAAATAAGAGCTTTATCTTGTGTGATTGTTGTTCTTAAAGTACTATGTTATTTCTCTTCTCTTTTGTTGCCCTTATGGTTAATCTCATATTGTTACAGTATCTGACTTTGTTACCTGGTCTATTGTATATATTTTTATTCATTTATTTGTAATAGGAAAGGGATGGAGGAAAAACAAGATGATTGGGATGGAGTGTGGGGAGGGAATTTGGGACAAAATCATGAGAAGGGGTATCAATGGCACCTACTTCCTGGCGAATGGAACTGTAACCCCTCTATACATTACCACGCCCCCCCCCAAAAAAAGATTGTTGGTTTTCTACCAGTTTATTAAAAAATGTTCAAGGTTATTTGCTCTTTGTTATTTTTAGGCTATAATTTCATGGGGAATTAGCATCTGTTATGGTACAATATAGGCTCATTATAGGTTTTTTTTTTTAACCTTAAAACTTCACTTGTTTTCTACTATTTTTCAAAAGCCCCTGTCAGTGTTCAAGAAAGTTGACTTCCCAATCTAGAAGTTGTTGTTCCCAATATCCGAATGACATCAAGTTATATATGCAATGCAGTTTTAGAATACTTTTAATATCTTTAAAATTGTAATAGCAAGGGGGCTTATTATATTTTCCTATATTTATATACTAAAATTTGATTGTTCACTTCCATTCCCCTTTCTTCTTCCTCTGTCTTTTCTCTTCTACACACAGTGAGATGCCTTTTACTTTCAAGTCTTCTCCAAGTGGAGAAGGAATTATGCCCACCTGCCCTTGTGAGACTGAATTATTTCATTTATGAAGATTATCTCAGAATTTTTTTATTTTTACAAATAGTAGAGCTTTATTCTTCTTCATGGCTTAATAATATTTCATTATGCACAAATACCACGGTTTCTTTATTCATCTAGGGTGACTCCAAAATACGAATATTGTAAATAGTGTAGCAATACATATGGTAGCCAGGTAGCTTTATAGTCAGGTGACTTTTAGTGCTTTGAATTTACACCCATAGTAGTATGACTTTATCATAAAGAACGTCTAGTTGTAGCTTTTAAGAGCAATCTCCATAGTGGCTGGAATAATTTATGTTCCATTCAGCAATGTATATGGTTTCCTGTTCCCGTCATCCTTTCATCCTTCCTTGTTTCTTGCTTATATTCAGGGTGACCATTTTGACTGGAATAAGATGGAATCACCAAGTTCAAGTAGTCAAATAATGGAATGATATTGATGGCCCCGAAACTGAGAGATCAGAGGCTTACAGAAGAAAAATTTTAAATGATAACAAAAGAAAATGTTCTTTAAAATGAAGAAAAAAACAGTCAGGAGCCAGGTGAAGTGACTCACACCTGTAATCCTAGCTACTCTGGAGGCTGAGATCTGAGGATCTCGGTTCAAAGCCAGCCCGGGCACTAAAGTCTATGAGACTTTTATCTCCAATTAACAACCAGAAAACCGAAAGTGGTGCTGTGGCTCAAGGGGTAAGGCAGTAGCCTTGAGCTGAAGAGATCGGGGACAATAACCAGGGCAGAGTTCTACCTCCACCACGGAGGGGGTTGGGGGGAGAGGAAAAATACGAACATCAGTGCACAGATAATTCACCTTTATTTATTTTTTTTTCTGTTATGACCTCACTCAGGTAGGCTATGTCTACTTCAGAATAAAACCCAGGCACCATCCTAACTTCAAATCTAGTGAAAAGACTTGTACTGTGTGCTGATTTTACTGCACTCATTCTGATACCCTAATACAAATGTTTTGAGGAGGTTCTCCCAACTTATTGGAGCCCTTTGCTTTCCCTCTTCTATAAGATCTAGAAAAATTGTAGCAAAAATGATTTGGCTTGGCATCTAATCTTTTCAAAAAGGGTAAAGTTCAGCTAGATTACCAATGTCTGAAGTGAACAAGTCATTTTTGAAAACTTGTATAAGACTTGGTCTGGGGCTGAGAGTTTAGCCAAGTGGTAGAGTGCTTGCCTAGCATACACGAAGACCTGGATTCAATTCCTAGATACCACATACATAATAAAAAGCTGAAAGTGGTGCTGAGGCTCAAGTGGTAGAGCTCTAGCCTTGAGAAAGTCCAAGGAGAGTGCTCAGGCCCTGAGCTCAAGCCCAAGACTGGCAATATATACAAACAAAAATGTTAAACTTTTCAGTGATGGCTTCTGAAGAGTGGTAGATTTTTGAGGGAGAGGTTATAGGGAAAGGAACTCCATTTGTGCAAAGAAAAAGTATAGGCACTGCAAAACACATTGCACTCTTTCTCTGCCTCTCTACCAAGCTTAGTTTAAGGCCCAAATTGATTAAATAAACATATTTTGATGAAAAACAAAAATAAATTAAAAGTTACATAACAGTAGCCAAGAAGATGCAATGTTTATAAGTACCAGTAATTCTTTGATTAATAAAATAAGAGGAGATTGAAGACTTCTGCGTGGATAGGGAAATGGGATGTGTCTCCATTTTTCCCAGTTCCTATCTGCCAATACTTTCTCCCTTTTCTCCCAAAAAGATTGAAGACAGTGGGAGAAAACACCCTTGTTCAGTAAGAAAATGTTTACTAGGTAATTACTATGTACCAGCCTCAAAGACTGATTATATGAGATTACAATGTTAAGAAATGACAAATGATTCCTTTGACAAAACAGTCACTCTAAGGGAAATAAAGACACAGGAGCAGGGAATTATGACATAATGGAGTGAAATGAACAGGAAAGTGTTCTAGAAACCAGAGGAGGAATACAAACCATATAACCCAGCAATCTGAGGAGTTTTTCTGCAGAAAATAGTGTAGTATCTTTGCTGGGAATGTCCAGGAAACCATGATGAATAGAGTGGGTTGAGAAAATGGAACAATGCTTCCAGAAGTCAAATTACTGAAGGCATTTGGAGTAATGTCACAATGTCTGAAAGTTTTCTGGGGTGGACAGAGATGAAGTGCAAGCTGGGCCATCACAGGACTGTCAGCGCTTATTAATAGGTTAGGGTAGTGAGTTGAATTGGAAATCATATTGATAAGATTGACTTTCAATGAAAGAATGGAGGAAAGCAGTGACACGATCAGTATGAGCTTTAGAAGATTTACTATTATAGTAGATTAGAGAAGGAATTAAAATGGAGGGAATATCTCAAGCCATTAGAGACAAGTTACAGATTATATACACTAGCCCTGACTGGAATCTATAAAGACAGAGAGTCTACTTGACCAATTTCTGGCAAAGACTGTGTCGGCAACCTTTACAACCACACAGTGAGGCCTCAGGTCAGCCAGTGTGAAGTTGCTCAACATTTTGTCTCCCTTGGCTCAACTCCAACAGGAAATGATGTCATAAGCTTACAGCAAAGCCATGTTTGCATCTTCCTTATTAGTTCCAAAGCTGGAGGAACACAGACTGATGAAGGTCCCTTATTTGTGCTTCTTCATCAGCGAACAAGGGATGCTCAGAGAGGTCTGCACACATAAAGTTTTTGCTTCCCATTTTCTTTGTAGTCACTGTGGCCAATGAGAGGAAGAGTATATTGGAAAAGTTAGTGATGTTTTAGCTGTAGTAAAATAACGACAGATTTAATGACTGAAAAAAGAGTATGTTCGACTGAGATGTTTTGTTGACTTAGATCTTAACTCTTCTTGTTTGTGAGGCCTATAGGTAGAACAGATCCACCATGTTGCTGGAAACAAACAAGGAAAGTGCACAAATGTGAAAGTTGGTACAGAAAAAGGAAATGGAGTCACTGGCATTCTGGTGAGCTGGATGAATTCTTTGTGGTCTGGGTCCCGGTAAGATTCCTAGATTCCTATTGAGTGAGAATTAACTTTTGTTTGTTTAAGTCCTGAGGTCAGTTTCTTTACATTCAGCTACATTGTAGTCATAACTCTACCAGCAGTTGTTTTGTTGTTGTTGTTGTTATTTAACAGAGCCCTCTGGTATTCCTTTTTATTTTCCATTTTTTTTATTGAGGTAGTAAAATGAGGGTCCTTTTAAAGGAAGAAATAAGTTATCCACCCCTATCTCCTATGCTGGCTTTCCTGGCAGAGCTCTGGGATGTAAACATGTAGGGTTATATCCTCAAGGTCTAGTATGCCAGGAAGCTGGAGCAATATAGCTTCAAACAAACTTGTAGGAATGTCTGCCTTTCTGGCCATTAATTTTCACAGCCACAAAGAGAGAATCAAAGTTATTTGATTTATTAAAGAAATAAACCCTCTTATCTCCTCAGAATAATAGGAAAGAGGAAAAAAGACATAAAACTGAACTCCTCAATTATACTTGACATCATGCAATGGTCAAAAAAGGCTGTAGGTATCGGAGAACTTGCCCTGCCCTTGTGTTACAAATCCTTCATGAAGCCTCAATTTCTCACTTAACTAATCCTAGCACAAAGGCTAAGCTGTACACTTATTCATTTATTTTCTGAATATCATACACTTTACCAAGTACTTGTCCTAATTTTTAGCATTACACTGCTTATTAAAAATCAAAGGTAGAGGAATTCCTATGCTTAACTCTAAGACATTCAAACAGCAGCTTCAAATTTAGGACTGTGATACAGATCCCCACAGCGCAGTGAGGAGACCCAGGTACTGAAGGCTCCAATGGGAAATTAACAACGCTCAACCAAGAACAGAGAAGTTCAGTATGTCTAGTATCCCTGCGGGTATTAGACAGAAAAACAAGGGAAAATTTTATTTCAGACAGAGGAAAGAGGTAAAACAAGGTGATAGAAAGGATGAGAGTGATTGGAATAGATTTATACACCCATGGGAATTTTCACAATAAAATAACCCCCAGTCCCCCTCCCAACAGTTTCATAAAACTGTTTAATGCTTGAAAATGTAAGAGAGAAGAAAGAATGGTCACCAAAGGTATATCTAGGTAATCGGATATTAACTTGCCAAAAATGAATAAAAATTTCAGAAGCTGAAGTTACTTGTTTTGTTTGTTTATTGTAGGGATAATGTATAGACGAGTTACAGTTATATTCATCAGGTACTAGGTTCATTACTTCTCACACATTGATACCCCTTCTCATGATTTTGTCCCAATTTCCTTCCCCCACCCATTCCCAATCATCTTATTTACCCCCTTCCTTTTCCTATTTCAAATAAACAAATAAACATATATACAATATACCTGGTGGCAAAGTCTGATACAGTAACAATATGAGATTTACCGTAAGGGCAACAAAAGAGAAGAGAAATAACATAGTACTTTAAGAACAACAATCATACAAGATAAAGCTCTTGTTTCCATATCCTAGAGATCCTTTCATTTAGTCTCATGCTATATGACCCTAGGATTTAAGCTACAATAATCCTCTGCTAGCAGAGTCTTAGATGTGTACTAATTATTACAAATGAAGGAAACCATTGAGTCTATGTTCCTTTGGGTCTGGCTTACTTCACTCAATATGATATTTTCCAAGTCTTCCCATTTCCTTACAAATGGGGTGATGTTATTCTTTCTGATGGTAGCATAGAATTCCATTGTGTATAACTACCACATCTTGTGGATCCAGTCATCTACTGAGGGGCATCTGGGTTAGTTCCATATCTTTGCTATGGTAAATAGTTCTGCAATGAACATCATTGTGCTAGTGGCTTTAGTATATCCTGGTTTCTGGACATTTGAGTAAATACCAAGTAGTGGAATTGCTGGGTTATAGGGGAGTTCTATGTTTATTCTTTTAAGGAATGACTATTCTGCTTTCCAGAGTGGTTGAAGAAGTTTACACCAAGAGTGTAGTAGTGATCCCTCCTGGCCACATCTCCACCAGCATCTCTTGTTATTAGATTTCTTGATAATGGCCATTCTAACTAAAATGAGGTGGAATCTCAAAGTTGTTTTGATTTACATTTCTTTTTTGGCCAGAGATGTCAAGCATTTCTTTATGTGTTTATAGGCCATTCTTAGGTTTTCTTCAGAGAAGTCTTCTTTAAGTGTTTGGTCCATCTTTTAATAGTATGATTGTTTCTTGAAGATTTTATTTTAGATATGAGACCTTTGTCTGTTGTATGGCTAGTGAAGATTTTCTCTCACTCTGTGGGCTTTCTATTTTACTTGCTAGCTATGACCTTTGCCATACAGAAGCTCTGCAATTCAATACAGTCCCATTTGTCCAAACTTTCTTTAATTTGTTGTGGTTTTGGATCTTTATTAAGAAAGTTTCGACCTGCGCCAGGGAGACCTAGTGTATCTCCTGTTCCTCGTAAAGTTTTCAGGATATGTTTTTACCTTAAGGTCTTTGATCCATTTGGAATTAATCTTGATGCAGCGTGACATAGAAGGATCCAACTTTAGTTTTCTGCAGGTGCTTAACCAATTCTGCTAACACCACTTGTTGAAGAGGCTGTCTTTATCAAAGATTAGGTGGCCATAGGTCTGTGGGTTGATTTCTGGGTCTTCAGTGCTATTCCACTGGTCCTCAGGCCTGTTCTTGTGCCATTACCAAGCTGTTTTGGTTACTGTAGTTGTATAACACAGTCTAAAGTTTGGTATTGAAATTCTGTCAGAGCTTTTCTGTCTGCTAAGGATTGTTTTTGCTATACAAGGTCTTTTATTTTTCCATATGAAATTTTGGATTGCTTCTTCTATGTCCTTAATGAATGACATTGGGATAGTGATACTTCCTCAGTTCTGCTTTAATTTACTTTTTCAGGTTTTTAAAGTTTTCATCATGAAGGTCCTTTACTTTCTTAGTTAATTTGTAAATACTTCATTTTCTTTGAGGCTATTTTCAAAGGAGTTGCTTTCCTGATTTCTGCCTTGCTCTTCTCATTGTTGGCCTACAGAAAAGCAGTTGATTTTGTGGGTTAATTTTATACACTGCTACTTAGCCAAAGTTTTAAATCAGTTCAAGCAAAGTGGGAGTATAGTCTATAGAATGATGCCATCTACAAAGAGGGAAAGTTTCACTTCTTCTTTCCCTATTTGGATTGCCTTTATGCTTGAGAAGCTGAACTTAATTGAATAGTCCTAAAGAACGTTGGCCATATTGGAAATAGTAGTTTAACCAAGTATACATCTAGATTTAGGTAGATTATTCCAGAAGCATTAGCATTGACACCGTTTTTGATATTTCATTGAATTCACAAATGTGATTCTGTTTAGCCTCTCAAATTTACAATAATAGAAGCTTTATATTGCTAAGGTAGGAGTTACTTTTTCTAGAATGAGGAAAGAAAAATTGAAAGTAATGGACATTATGAATTTTTTTCAAATGAATCTAGGTGATTGGAGAAGTTTAAAAGTGGAGGTTCCAGGAGACAGTTGCCAAATTTCGAATTTTGATTCTGTCCTTCCCAATGAGCGCAACAATGAAAGAAGAAAGGAGGTTTGAAGGAGAAATACATATGATTTGGCTCTGACGTGAGGCTCTGAGGTGGTTCTGCCTCTTTGGAAGCAAATAATATAAATTGAAACACCAGCTCTGTTGTGCATTGTAGTCATAACTTTGGTCTCATATTTACATCCCTGAACCCTGAGTCTATCTATATTACAAGGATCATAACTTCTTCCTGGAAGAATGGTAGCCTTAGCAATAAAGGCAGGATGCCTGTGGAATTTTGGCTCATTGATTTGTGGCTGCTGTCACTACAAAGCTGACAGCAGAGGCTCTACGTAAATCCCAGGTAAAATTCCTTTGTGGCTGTTGCAGAGCAAGGGAGCACTAGGCCTTGGTGTATGTGTTCAATATTATGAAAAGAGGAAGGCACTGAAGGCAGAAACAGATGAATGACTTCAGCTGGGATGAGAAAAATGCAAGCACCCATTTTTAAGTTGCTTTGTGCTAGTCAAAAATAGACACAAATTATTTTACTTCAACCTCATAACCCAGAGAGGTGTTTGATTTTACCTTAAACTTAGCTAAGAAAGAAAGCAATCTTCTAGAAAAAGAACTGCCTTCTCAAGCTCACATAACCCACAATTCTTTCTTAAGAATGGAATTCGTATCAGAAGATAAAGTGATATCATCACGCTGCCGTTTGTGTTCTATTCCAACTCCACTCTTCCTTTCTATCACATCTTTGGGTGAAAAAACAGGTAAATTGCACAGGGCTTGTGCCATTGATTATGCATCATAGCATAAGGGTCATAGATACATAGGTTATAGAGTTTTAATAATACAAGGCTGCAACAGAACTGGATTATTTTTGTTGTTAAGGTTCCTTTTACAAGTGTCAAATATAATTTCTACAAGTGCTGGAAAGACTGTATTTTTCCAGGAAGTTAAATAAAATTAAAAAATTAAATACACTGCATTTCCTTTATACAATAGTAAGCAGCACTGCAGAAAATGTGTCTCTTATGCTTGGGGGTATTCAAGGATACTTCTATTTCTGTGCTTTAGCAAACTCAGCCAGAGGGATAAACAGTGCCCTCTGCTGATCGGTGTGTGCACTGCACACAATGAGAAGCATTTATCCCAGGATCTAGGTTTGGTTCTTACATGGTTCATTTATAGTTTATTTCTACATTCTTTCTGTTTAATAGCATATGTTGGTAAACAGCAGCAAGCCATAATCTTTTTTAGAAAGGTATTGTATCCAATTTGCTCAGTACAACATTCAAAGACATTCAAATAAATATTCAATCATCAGAGCCAGCTGGTCTGACTCATTCACTTTTAAATCTTCTATAAAGGAGTAATTTATGATTATTAGAAGCACATGAATCACATGGGAATTTATTTTTAAAAAATAGTAACTGTGTTACTTGGTGAGGACCCTAAGTTTGCATTTTAAACAAATATCACATATTCTGAGCTAGGTCTTCCACAAACCAGGTTTTGAAAATTAAAGATCTAAAATTCTCTCTTCACTTTTATAAATTTTTAAATAAACATGTGTGGCTTACAGTGAAATTACATATTTTTCCATTTGTATAACTTAAAACAATATCATGTAATGTATCAATTCTCCTCCTCATCATCATCTGTGAACACTATTCATTCTTCACCCCCAAATCAGACCCTTTGTCATTTCTTTATGCTGGTAAAAACAAATTGTATATGTAATTTTTACTTAGCTTAAAATGTATTTTTCAAATGCAGTATTACCAAAAAGTAGTCAGATGTCAGGTGGGTCCCGCTTTCACAAGACACATATAGTCTAGGTGACTTAGTAACGACTTAGAGCAAAACCCCACATCCCCACATAAAGCCTAAGCTTCCTGACTCCATTCCTGACTTTCGTTTTGTAACAGACCCTGTCACCAGAACCTTTGTTCAAATTCTTACCCCATATGTTTTTAACTAAGAAATAAAGGCACACTGAATTGCCTTAGTGCCCCAGGAAGCTTTAGTTAAACTCAAGGGAAAACTGGAATGTTTTCTCTGTTCTTCATAGGAAACTACCTGCTGTTGTCAGGTTCATTGTTTGGACATCTTGGGAATTTCAGTTTGGACCAAAGTAAAACTAGCTCTAATTCCAATCAATCTTTGCCCACCACTTAATTTGAATGAGAATTCCCATGACAGGATACATAGAAAAGTTTTCTTAGCTAGGAAGGCATTTTTTTTCTTAGTTTGAAATAGAATTCCAGAGCTTATATTTGAGCAAAACATCACTGTGATCCTTTCATCCCTAGCTTATAAATCACAAAAATGGAAAACATGCATAAATGATTTAAGGATGACACAAATTCTTTTGAGGTTATTTTACAGATAGAGAAGTATAGAGCAACAATTTTGTCTGAAGCCTTAACTGTTAGAAGATGAACTTCCCAGTCCTTTTCTGTAAGTCCCTGAAGAAATAATGAAAGACTGTGTTAGGAGATATGAAAGAAGCTGTGGTTTTATGTTTTGTGATCTCTAGTTTATTTTCAACTAAAGTTAAAAATCAGACAGGACTTTAACAAAAAGAGAATATTCAACAATAAAAATAACAGACAAATTATATAAATTATATACTCTATAAAAGGCTTGACCAAAAAAAAATTCCCAAAACATCATGAATAAACACCACACAGAAACACAAATTTGTATTAGATCATTAGATTTTTCAAATTGAAATTTTGGCTATGGAGTGTAGCTTACCGGTAGAGCAGGTGCATAGCTTGCATAAGGCCAAGCGTTCAATACCTAAGAAGAGAGAAAGAAGGAAAGGAGATCAGAGAAAGAGGAAAGGAAGGGAGAAGGAAGGGAGGAAGGAAGGAAGGAAGGAAGGAAGGAAGGAAGGAAGGAAGGAAGGAAGGGAGGGAGGGAGGGAGGGAGGGAGGGAGGGAGGGAGGGAGGGAGGGAGGGAGGGAGGGAAATGGAACTCTAGGAAAGCTTGGCTTTTATAAGTATCTAAATACAATATAAAAACTTAGCAATACAAACCAGTATCAGAGATCCCTTCCTAAAATCACTTTCAACTTTAGACTTGAGTAAAAAACTCAGAGACAGTACCCAGGCCCTGAGTTCACATCCAACAAATGACAAAAAAAAGAGGCCTTCAAATCACAGTGGAAAATTTAGAATAGTTATCTCATATAAGAAGATAAAAAAAAGAAAAAAGAAGATAAAAGAAAAAATAAAATTAAAATTAAAAAGAAGATAAAAGAAAACAAATATATAATATGTACACACATAACTTGTGTCACTTGCAGGACCAGATAATTTAAATTTACTTTTAAAAAACAAGGTTTTTAACTGTAAAATATAAGTACCATTAGAAAATGCACAGGGCATATCTTTGTAGATTTTTCAATGTTTTACAGAATTACATTTTCAAAAAAAGTTTTTATAATGATGTTGTTTATTAAAAACTTCTGAACAAAAAAAATTGGGGGTTGGAGGCACAGCTCAGTTGGTAGAGTGCTAGCCAATGATCATAAACAGCACCAACTGAATTCAAGTCCTGGTCTTGGACCTAAATATTTTGCTACACATACTTCTGGTATCACTAACCACAATTTGCATTTCCCTCAATAAATTTCAAATACAAAAATGCCCACCAGGGCCAGGAGTTTGCCTAGTGGTAGAGTGCTTGCCTAGCATGCATGAAGACCCAGGTTCAATTCCTTGGTACCACATACATAGAAAAAAAGCTGTAAGTGGTGTTGTGATTCAAGTGGTAGAGCGTGAGAAAGTGGTAGCCTTGAGAAAGTCCAAGGACAGTGATCAGGCCCTGAGTTTAAGGCCCAGAACTGACAAAGAAAAAAAAAATCCCCACCAACTTTATGCTTAGTTACAATTTATAATTTTATAAGAGTTGATCTAAGAACAATTTTGTATGCCTTCTCATCAAACTATCTAATCTTCAGCACACTAAAAACTTGAATTTAATTATATTTAATTCACAATGAGTTTGGGTATTATTATTTTATGTATTTCTCTCCCAGAAAATTTGCTCCTGATCATTATAAACATGAACAACCTCCATTTCAGTAAGTCTTTTGCTCTTTAATAAAACACATTTTCCAGAAAAAGCAATATGGAAACACCACAATTAAATTTTCCCTTACATAGTTAATATGTATTACTAAAAAATAAAATTAAAAAATAAAATAAAATGAAATTAAAAAAACCAGACACTTCATCTAGGAAAAAATAATTGAAAAATGAAATTCTCATACTCATGTTGGGAATGTAAGCTAATGCAATCTTCATGAAGTTCCCCAATAAACTAAAATTAGATCTACCTTATGACCCTTTCATAGCACTAGTGGCCATGTATCCTGATGGAATCTAAATTAATATACAAGAAATATACCTATTAGTGTATATTTCATCTCTGTTCATAATAGACAAATTTTGAAACCACTGAGATGACTAACAACCAATTGAAGGATAAAGCAATTATACCACGGAATGCTACTCAATTTTAAAGATTCCACTGCTCTTTGCTTCCATATTAGTTCTTTGACTACATAATTAGGACTTGATGTGGGAACTGGATTTGATGCCAAGTACTTCATTTCTGCTTTTAGAAACAACAACAAAAAAATGTTTTGTTTTGTTTTGCCAGTCATGGGGCTTGAACTCAGGGCTTGAGCACTGTACTTGGACTTGGACTTTTTCTCAAGGCTAGAGTTTATCACTTGAGCCACACCACCACTTCTGGCTTTTTTCTGTGTATGTGGTACCGAGGAATCACACCCAGGCCTTTGTGCATGCTAGACAAGCACTCTACCACCAGCCCCCCCACACACAAAAAAGTGTTATTTCTATAGACTCATACAATCCACAGTACTAGGGTTTTGGACTCCTATTTCACTCATTTCCCAAGTCACTAAATCTTTGACCCTTCACTACCAATGAGCCATTGTGATGGGATGAATCACCAAAAATTAACTGGAAACCACTGTAAAACTCCTAGGATATCTGGACATTTGCTAATCTGGACATATAGCTAATCTGAAAAGTATCTATTGTACCGCAAGTGAAAGTACAGAAGGAAATTTGGATCATATACTTAATATGTGTTGTACTGTCATATCTAGAAAAATAAAATAAAAAATAGTCTGGTTTGTCACCAGTGGCTTATGCCTGTAATCCTTCATACTCAGAGGTTGAGATCTTAGGATCATTGTTCAAAGCCAACCTGGAACAATGCCCAGACCACGAGATCGCATCCTAGGATCAGCACATGCACATGTACACACACCCACACACATATATGCACACAGCACATACACACAACACACACGCACGCACACACACACACACACACACACACACACACACACACACACACACACCTTCAAAACCAAACCACGCATGAGTGGTTCCTGTCTGTAATCCAATCCTGACATCTGAGTATCATGGTTCAAAGTCAGACTGGACAGAAAAGTCCCAGTGAGACTCTTCCCTCTAATTAATCCCTCAAAAACCAGAAGTGGCACTGTAGCTCTCAATTGTACAGCACTGGCCTTGAGCACATAGATTCAGGGACAGTGCCCAAGCCCTGAGTTCAAGTCCTACAACAAACAAGACAAAAAACCAAAGCAAAATAAAACAAAATAAAATATCCAACAATGGAATCTATCCCTTTAACCCATGGACAAACACATTTAAATCAGAAGTATATGGTGATACTGACAAATAATCCTAATTTTCCCCAGTTATTTACGTCAAACAGTATCTACCAAGCTAAATACAAGCAACACTATTACATTACTAAACATTTTCCAAGCAGATCTCCAATATACATGAAAAATGCCTGAGAAAGTATCCTAGACCTACTCTTGTTATTTGCGGTCTGCTCTTCAATTCACATTTGTAACTTGGTAAGAAATCCATGCATTGTGATCAATATGACTGAGTACTTGAAAACAAACAAATGTTTTAACACTCCCCCTTCCTCCACTCTCTATGTTATGTTGCTAAACAGAAGTAGACATAACACCCCATAAATTCATATGAACATGGCCATGTCATATGCTATGCAATTAATTTTTCAAGCAGAAATACCATCAAGCAAATACCTGTTATTCACCATGTTTTTCAGAGAAACAATTTAAGGCATAGATTTACACTGAAGAATGAACAATAAATAATTGTTTGACCAATCAGAATGAGCAACGTAGGTAACCTTTAAAAAGTAAAGTAGGGCCAGGAGTTTGGCCTTGTGGTAGAGTGCTTGCCTAGCATGCACAAAGACCCAGGTTTGATTTCTTAGTACCACATAAATAGAAAAAAGCCAGAAGTGGTGCTGAGGCTCAAAAGGTAGAGCTCTAATCTTGAGAAAGTCCAATGAACAGTGCTCAGGCCCTGAGCTCAAGACCAGGACTGGCAAAAATCAATCAATCAATCAATAATATAAAAAATAAAAAGTAAGGTAGACTGAGGAAGGAATATTGGGTTGCATGTCTTAGAACCTCATTAATAGATATTTGTGTTTCAAATGAATGACTGGAACATCCATAGCAGAAAATGATCTCAGTTAGGGGAATAAGATAAATTTAACTTTTTTTGCCAGTCAGTCCTGGGCTTGAGCTCAGGGCTTGAGCACCGTCCTTGGTCCTTGGACTTTCTCAAGCCTAGAGCACTTGTGCCTCAGCACCACTTCTGGCTTTTTACTATGTATGTGGTACGAGGACTCCAAGCCGGGTCTTCATGCATGCAAGGCAAGCACTTTACCACTAGGCCAAACTCCCGGCCCTCAAACTTAGCCTTTTTTTTTTTTTTTTTTGCCTGTCCTGGGGCTTGAGTTCAGGGCCTGAGCACTGTCCTTGGATTTTCTCAAGGCTAGAACTCTACCACTTGAGCCTCAGGACCACTCCGTGTTTTATCTATGTATGTGGTACCCAAGAATCGAACCCGGGCCTTTGTGCATGCTATGCAAGCACTCTACCTCTAGGCCAAACTCCTGGCCCCTCAAACTTATCTTTTACATATCAAATGACCCTCCCTTAGCTACAAAAGCGATGCTCAACAATCACAAATCAAAATTATGTTAAACTAGTAGCTGAGAATTCTTTCTGTTCATTTTCAAGTGTGTGTGTGTGTGTGTGTGTGTGTGTGTGTGTGTGTGTGTGTGTGTGTGTGTATGTTTTCATGCCCACACTGGAGTTTAAATTCAGGGCCTAGAGTTAGACATTTTCCACTAATGACAGGTATCTCGCACTTGAGTCATGACTCTCATGGATTTTTGTGCTTGCGCTGGCTTTGAACTTCCAGCCTCAGATCTCAGCCTCCTGAATAGCTCAGGTTACAGGCATGAACCTTTCCATCCAGCCATTTTCAGCTTCTTTTTCTAGTGAACAAATAGGCAAAGTTTTTGATACATTTCTTATGATTCCATATCCATTAATAGAAGTCAATGTGAAACTGACATTCTTATGGGAGAAGGACCTGAGAGGCTGAAAGAAAAACTGCTTCAAGTAATGGAGTCTGATTAAAACTTAGCCTTGAGGCAAGGATCAAATCAAGGCCAACACTGTTTACTCCCATTATAAAAACCTTTCAGTGGATTAAGGTGACACATACACTAAATCCTTTCAATTGGATAAAACAGCTCTGGGGAACTGATGAAAGGTAAGGATCTCCCACCTCAGCTGATTGGCCCGAGGCCTGTAATTAAGTCAAAAGAGAAAGCAAGATGCAGGAAGCAAAGAAATATTGTAAACTTAAGACTACACTACGTCTAGGAGGAATTTCAGATGTGGCTGTGCACATGTAATTAAATCAATCATTTTAAAAAAAGCTGGTGGTTTTGAGAGATTGCTACTGTGCTGCTGAAAAGATTTACAGAGGCATGTATGTATGGTTATCTATCTGTCTGTACTGAAACATTAGCTACTGCTAGGAATAGGCTGGTAGTGCAGTTTCATCTCCAAAGAAAAATCATCACAATCACTCAATTCCAGTTTAGGCTAAAAACTTTTACATCGCAAGTGACACAGTGGTTCAAAGGGTAGGACCATAGCCTTGAGCTGAAGAGCTCAGGGACAATGCCAAGGCCTAGAGTTCAAGTCCCACGACTGACAAAAAACAAAAACAAAAACAACTTATACAAATGAATGCACAGGTCATCATGCCCTCTTCTTTTCTATGCCATATTTACCTGTAATATTACTTAAAATAATGTTGTCTACAAGACTGAAGGAAGGGTTTTGCTAAGGGTTGTCTCTATTTACCCAGAAAGAAAAAATGCCAGAAAAAGAAAAATAGTTATTCCTTAAAGACAGTACAATTAAAATTTCTTTGTGCTTGTACCATAAACTATACCATACTCTAACTAGCTCACTCTTTTTTTTAGGGGGGGTTGGCCTGTCATGGGGCTTAGACTCTGGCCTGGGCAATGTCCCTGAGCTCTTCAGCTCAAGGCTACCACCCTTCCCTGGAGCCACAGCCCCACTTCCTGTTTTCTAGTGATTAATTGAAGGTAAGAGTCTCTCAGATTTGTATTGCCTGGGCTGGCTTTGAGCCATGATCCTCAGATCTCAGCCTTCTTAGTAGCTGTGACTACAGGTGTGAACCACTGCACCTGGCTAGCTCACTCTTTAACTTACTAACTTTTCTTTTTTTCAGCAAGGGTTCTTTATCATACAATGTTTTATTTTTATTTATAGAAAAATCTCCCTTAATAATTTTCTTGCTTTTATTTTGCCAATTCTGGGGCTTGAACTCAGGGACTGGGCACTGTCCCTGAGCTTCTTTTGTTCTTGACTAAGCCCTCTACTGCTTGAGCTACAGAACTACTGCCGGCCCTTTCTGTTTCTGTGGTACTGAGGAGTCGAATCCAGGGCTTCATGCATACTAGGCTAGCACTGTTCCACTAAATAACATTCTCAGTTCTTTCTTGCTTTTTAATCACCATCTGCCTAAGGTTCTCACTCTAGTCCCATTCATATAGGATATTTCTATATGAATAATTTTTAAAACCTGGCTTGAGCAATTCTGTAGAGTAATACATATTTAAGTGTTACATAAATGCCTCTTAGATCAGATAGTTGAGTCATCAGCATTAGACCAATTTCAGAAACAATATCTTACACATAACCTTCTTTCTTCAGTCCCACTGGCAATGCATGGAATGGAAAGGCCATCATTGGAGTATCATATTTTATTACTAAAAACAAAGAGTGCTAGGTTCTCCCTTTATTTTTTAACATCATTCTATTCTAACTAAACACAGAATAGTTTTTGAAAGCAAGTCTCTTCTTTGCCTTTTATTGTTCTTTTTACAACCAGTGAGTATTATGCAACCATAAGTAAGAGCAGAAGTCATTCAAATATGTCAACAAACTGTAAAAGCATGACCTTGAATGTTCTGCTTTTTAAGGTGCTAGAAAATTAAAAACATTTCATCAGAGAAGTGTTTTATGCTGTTTCTAAAGGATAAAACACTAGGGAATATAGGTTGGTTTGGGGACTTCTGGAATTGCTTCTCCATTTTATTACTGCTTTAAAAGATGGCAAGAATCACTGGCTAAAAGTTCTGCAACTGAGGTGCAGAAGAAAGGAGATATAAGAGCCCATAAGGCTGGCTAATACTTGATAGTTTTTCTGAAAAGATCAGATTAGTTGGTCCAAGTCCTTTACGTAGCAAAAGCTTTCAGGCACAGAATAGTTAGCGAGTTCTTTATGTGATTTGTAAAATAAGTGTAAAGTGTATTTCATTAACACGTTCTCTAGGTGATTGTTGGCAAGTGGTTCATTTTCTCCCACAATTTCAGAGGCAGGGAATGAGTTTATTTAGATAGTGTTGCCTACAGTAACCTAGCTTCCTCTTTTCCCCATACATCTCAGACATATGGATAAGAAATTGTATATTTAAAATAACAAATTGCCCTGTAAAACTTAGTCTTTTTGAAACTGTCATATGACTTTGATGTCAATCAAAGGCAGATTTTATTTTAAAAGTAGGTCTACATTGGTGTTAGATATGGCAGTTTTCTGTAATCCTGAACAAGGAAGCTGGTGCCCACTGAAAATATTCACAGATTCTCTTAGATAATCTGTTTTCTGATAGGAATCTTCACAGAATTCAATCTATGTTTATGTATCATCTTTTGTTATAGATTTATGCTTTTACAGCCTGAAAGCTAACCTTTGTTGTTAACTCATAGCACATAATGTTACCATACAACAAACTATGTGCAAAATACATATTTTTGGTTTAAATTATGTTTCATTCTATTGATAGCATTTCTAAAAGTAACATTATAATGATCACATGGCTAGATTATGTCCCATGTATTTGATAGCAGGACAAGCTCTCATCAAATTTAGCTTACCTAATATATAAACAGCTTCATGTGTGAGTGATTCTGCAATATTTTCCAATGATTCAAGATAACAACCATTATTTTTTTCTGATAACAGGATAATGGTGACATTATTTTTAATCAAGTTAATCAAGTTAAGTAGTACCATGAGGTTGGGGAGGAGACTTTATGGTCATTATCTATCAACTGAAAGTTTTCTGCTATCTTACAAGAGTAGCTTTGAAACAACAGGGAAGAGAAAGAAACTGGACAAGTCGGAATATCTGTCTTGCTCTCACTTAACTTCCAATGTGTATTCCCGATCAGATGCTGCTTGGGTATCATCTGTATTTGTGGGACATGGCAGTGAATTTTGCTATTAGCTCTCCCGGGTCTTATTTGGATTTTAATAATGAATTCAAACCATCACATGGCTTTAAGAGCTAATAGGCTAACAATCTGAAGTATCCTTTTCAAATTAATTTACAGTTCTTTTCAGACACAGTATACTCTCTTCTCTCTTGAAACAAAGACCTTTTACTCCTTCCCCCTTCGATGGGCTGCAAAGGAAGTATGAACATTTGGTACAGAGGGAGTTACCCAAGACTGTGACCATTATCTCTGAATTCTGACCTCAAGATCCAATGGAAGACTTCGGGGAAGATGGAGGAGTAGCGAGAGGGAATCACCAAGCCCTCTCTGAGCAAACAGATTTAGAGTCCTAACATGGACTTCTCCTCAAGAGACTGACAAAAAGAAAATACAAACAGAGAACAAAAACAAGAACAAGAACAAAAAACAAAAACAAGAACAAAAAAGAACATACTTATCACATACAAGGACAGAAATCTAGGAAGTGACTTTCTTCCACCGACTATCCCATGTCTGTGGTGCAGCCAACCAGCACAGAAAGCTACACACCGGTAGATCCAAAGTTGAAGAGGAATGGCCGACTGCCACAATGTGGCGGGACAGTTCAAATCCAATGCCAGGGACCGCTAGTATCCTGCCAAAGCTCCCTCCCTCGGGAGACCAGCACTGGTGGAGAACCAGAGTGCTTAGCCTGGAGCCCCTCTCTCCCACCCAAGAAGAGGTGTCATACTGGAAGAGGATAAGGAGGCACAAGGCATTTCTCCTATTCCTCCTGCTTCCTAAAGAAGTTCACCAGAACAACACCCCACAACCACAAGGGTCAGCATCCCCTAGGCCCAAATTCACTTTGACCGGCTGCAGAGGCTGAGAACTGCAATATCCAGCAGCCACAGGGCCGTCGTTCAGGGCAGAGACACCATGTTCTCAGTTTCCATGCTAAAGGCAGAAAAATCCTGATCTGATAACGTCAACAGCACACTTTCTCTGACACCTCTCTGCTGTAACTCACTACCTCTGTGGCTCACAACTGGTCCAGAGGCTGGAACTCAGCAGTCCACGACTCAGATGGGGTCAACCTCCCCACATTTGCACAACAGGAATCTGCCCTCTCCAAGACTCAAAAGAGTTCTAGGCACTGGACTCCACAGGAAGTATACACCAAATCAGGAGTTCAAGCCAGGACCATATTCCACTAACCTTCCCGGAATCCACCTACTCTGGATAAAGATTTGGACTGAGACATTAGACTGCTAGTCACTATATAACAGGAAACTGCCACTGACCCTTAACCCAGGCTAGGACTGAACTGCTTGGTCATATTGAGTGGAAACCTGCTACAGAGCCAGGGCCCATTTCACTGTTAGCATCACCCTGTGATGAATGCTGCCAAATGCAAAGTCCAACAGTAAATCATCACCACTGACCTTAACACACAATCAGAACAACTCCTACAGTCCTTAAACTCAAATGCATAAATCAAAACGAAAAATTACAAAACTCATAAACGATCAAGTCAGTATGCCAAATTCAGAAGCCACCAAAAATCCAAGGAAAGACCGTAGTGAAGAAGAGATGGAGGACAAAACGAATGGCAAGTGACAATGAGATAATTACCCTATAAAATAGAAGAGGAGGTCCAGAAACAAATAGAATGTAAGGAGGAAATTACCAAAATATTCAGGTCAACCCAAAAGATATGGAAAGAATGGTAGAAAGCAAGCCAGACTCTGTGGCTCATGCCTGTACTCAGGAGGCTGAGGTTTGAGGTTCAAACCAGCCCTGTCACAAAAGACAGAGAGACTCTTATCTCCAGTTAATCCCTAGAAAACGGGAAGTAGGGCTGTGGCTCCAGGGGTATGGTGGTAGCCTTGAGCTGAAGAGCTCAGGGACAGTGTCCAGGCCAAGATCAAGCCACATGACCCACAAACAAACAAACAAACAAAACAAGGTAGAAGGCTACACACTTCATATAAAAGATGACATTAACATCCTGGGAACTGATATCAAAGAGTCTGGGAGCACAGCAGGCTTAATTTCCCTATTGCACACCACAGTTGAAAGAACAGACAGTAGAGTAAGAAGAATAGAAAACAAAGTATGAGGAGATCAAATTTATACATAATGAAGAGTATTTAAGATAGCAAGAAGGGAAGAATGCAAAACAAAAGGCAATGAAAACCTATTCAACTAAGTAATAACAGAAAACTTCCCCAATCTCAAAACTCAGAATCTCTCCCATATGGCAGAGGCATACAGAACTCCTAATAGATATTTCTTCCTGGAAGTAATACTTCTAGATACACCACAGTGGAAACAATGAATTAATTTTAAATGTAGCAAAATCAGAGAGGGAACTATAACTACCCTGTAAAGAAGATCAGAATTACTATAGATCTCTCTATACAAACTCTGAATTCAAGGAGAGTCGAGTGGTATAATAAAAGATCAGAAGAACAATAATTGCCAACCCAAACTCATGCACCCAGCAAAGCCAACATTCACAATTGATGGCGAACTTAAAACCTTTCATAACAAACAAAAATTAAAGGAATTCGTGATCCCTAAACCCACACTAAACAGAATAGTAACTGGAAGCATACAATCTGAGCAAAACAAAGTTAACAAAAAGCAGCCGCATTAGACAGAAATCACTGGAAGTCTAGTAAACACAGGAAGAAGAAAGAAGCAAATTACAAAAAAAATAAAAATGACACATTTATCTATAACAACATTAAACATTACTGGATGCAACTCCCCAATCAAAAGACATAGAGCAGCAGATTAGATCAGATAAACAAAATCCAATCATTTGTTGTTTCCAAGAAACCCATTCCACAGTCAAAGTTAAACACAAATTCTGAGTGAAGGAATGGATAAAGATCTTTCATGCAAATGCATCTTGCAGGAAGGTAGGAATAGCCATATTGCCATCTGAAAGGCAGACTTTTCATCAAAATTAGTCTGAAGACACAAGGAAGATAATTACATATTAATAAAGGAAATGGTCCATGAAGAAGAAAGTGTAGTGGTTAATATTTATGCTTTAAACTATGAAGCAACTAAATACAGTAAACAAACACTTTTGGACTTTCAGAACATGATAGGCTCCAAGAAAATCATATTATTTAACACTCCACTATTACCAAAGGACAGGTCAACTAAACAAAGATAACAAAGATACCTCTGAATTAAATGACATCATAATTTAAATTGACTTAATAGGTTCCTATAGAGTATTTTACCGAACTATGACCCAATTCACATTATTTTCAGTAGCCATGTAACATTTCCCAAATCTGAACTTATCATAGCACGCACAAAGAGCTTAAGCAAATACAATATTATAGTGATAACTCCTTGCAGCCTATCTGACCACAATGGAATTAAGCTAGTTCTCAATAACGCAGTATTCTGCAAAAAACACTCAACCACATAGGGGTTGAAAAACACACTACTGAATAACACATATGTCATGAAAGAAATAAAGGAGGAAATTAAAAAGGTCTTACAATTCAATGAAAATGAAAGCATATCACATCAGAACCTCTGGGATATAGCAAATGCATAGCTCTAAGTGCACATGTAAAGAAAACAGAAGCAGTTCAATAAATAAACTCATGATTCAACTAACGCTGCTATAAAGATACCAAACCAAACCCCAAATGACTAGCTGGAGAAAGATAGCAAACATTAGGGCAGAAGTTAATGAAATAGAGACTAAAGAAAATCTATACATAGAGACAAGGAAACAAAAAGCTGATTCTTGAAAAAAAATCTTTAAAAAATTGACAGACTGCTAGCTAGACTAATGAAGAAAAGGTGAGGTTCAACTTTTAAAAAAATCAGATATACAAAAGGAAATATTACAAGATATCTAAGAAATCCTAACAATTATGAAGGACTATTTTCAAAACTTGCAAATAAGATTGAAAACCTAAAAGATATGGACACATTCCTTGAGATATAGAGCTGCCTAAGCTGAACCAAGAAAACATAAAACACTTAAACAGGCCTATAACACACAACGAAATTGAGGAAGTAATCTTCCAACAAGAAGGAGCCCAGGTCCCATCAGATTCATGGCTGGAAGACTATTAAAATTGAACTAACATCACTATTTCTCAAATTTTACCATGAAAAGGAATCATGGATCAATTCCAAACTAATTTTATGGAGCAAACATCACACTCACTCCCAGACCAGGTAAAGATTCAATGAGAAAAGAGAACTATAGACCAGTTCCTATAATGAACACAATTACAAAGCTCTTCAATAAATTAGCCAACAGAATCCAGCAACTAATTAAAAAATCATACATATGTTCCAAGTAGGCCTCATCCTATAGATGCAGGGCTTGTTTAATATGTATAAATCAATAAATGTAATTCACCACATCAACAGCCCCAAAGACAAGAACTACATGATCATCTCAATAGATACAGAAAAAAAGTCTTCACAAAATCTAACATCCTTTCATGTTAAGCTCTGGAGAAGAGAGAAACTGAAGCAACATTCCTTAAAATAATAACGAATGTGTACAACAGAGCAACCGCCAACATCACATGGAATGGTGAAAAACTAAAGCCATTTTTGCCAAAATTAGGAACAAAGCAAATATGTCCATTTTCTCTGCTCTTCTTCAGTATAATTCTGGAATTCCTACCCAGAACAATAAAGGAGAAAAAGAAATGAAAGGGATTTACCTAGTGAAAGAAGTCAAACTATCTTTATTTGATCTTTCCCAATAGACTTCACTCCCAAGTTCCTAGAACTGGTCAATTTGAGAAGTAACAAAATTAACTCACAAAATAAGCAGCTTTTCTGTAGGCCAACAATGTGCAAACAGAGAGGGGAATCAGGAAAATGATTCAATTTGCAATGTTCTAAAAAGAAAAAAATATCTAGAAATAATCATAAGAAAAAAATGTGAAGAAAGAAATCAAGGAGGACACCAGGAAGTCGAAAGACCTTCCGTGTTCATGGTTAGGTAGAATTACTATTGTGAAAATGGTCCTACTACCAAAAATGAGATACAGGTTCAGTGTAATCTCCATCTAAGTGCCAATGAATGTCTTTACCAAGACAGATGAAACGATCCAAAAATTCATATGGAACAACAAAAGAACTTGAATAGCCAAAACAATTCTATGCAAAAAAAGAACAGAAAAAAAACGTAATGTGTATAGTATGTATAGCATCACAATCCCAGACTTCAATCTCTGCTATAGAGCTATAATAACCAAAACAGCTTGGTATTGGCATAAAAATAGGCTCAAAATTCAGTGGAACAGATTAGAAGAAACAGAAATAAAACCATAAATTTGCAGTTTTCTGGTACTTGCTAAGGGCATACAGTGGGGAAAATAATAGCCTCCTCAATAATTGGCTATGGGAAAACTGGGCAGCCAGTTGCAGAAAACTAGGAGTGGATTCCTATCTGTCATCATGAACTAAAATCAAATCAAAGGAGATCAAAGACCTAAGTCTCAAAAAGCCATGAAATTTCTGCAAGAGAGAATAGGAGAAACACAAGAACTCATAGGTATAGATAGAACTTTCTTGAAATGAGTACCAGGGCACAACAGTTAGGAAAGACGCTTGACAAATGAGATTATACCAAATAAAAAGATTCTGAATAGTTAAGGACACATAGTTACTAAACTAGAAAGACAGCCAACATATTGGGAGAAAAGCTCTAGCAGCAATATAGCAGACAAAGGTATCATATCCAAAGTATACAAGGATCTTAAGAAAAGAGTCCCTCCTAAAGCTTATAAACCAATCACAAACTGGGCAAGGAAGCTAAGCAGAGTGTTCTCACAAGAAGAGTGGACAAGAAACACATGAGGAAATACTCATCATCTCTGACCATAAAGGAAATGAAAATCAAAACAACTCTGAGATTCCATCTCACCCTGGTTAGATTGGCCAACATTACGAATTCAAACAACAACAAATGTTGGCGGGAATGTGGGGGAAAAGGAACCATACTGCACTGTTGGTGAGAATGTAAACTAGTCCAATCACTCTGAACAGCAGTTTGAAGGTTGCTCAAAAAGATAAACATAGACCTTCTCTTATAACCCTGCAATACCTCTCATGGGCATCTACTGAGAACACCACAAGCCAGAATACCATAAAGAAAAACTCTGCACATCTGTGTTCTTTGCTGCAGTATTCACAATACAATAACCAAGATATGGAAACAGCCCAGATGCCCTAAAATAGATGAGGGGATCCAAAAATGTGGAAACTATACACAATGGAATTTTTCACAGCCTTTAGAAAGAACAAAATTATGTCATTTTCAGGGAAATGGATGGAACTAGAATAAATCATGTTAAGGGAGGTGAGCCAAGCTCACAGAGACAGTGAATATTTTCTCTGATATGCAGAAGTTAGATCTAAAATACACTGGAATATGACAAATTATGCAGGATTCTAGACACTTACATACAGTGAGCCCCAAAGAGGATACTCTTAGGGAAGCACAAAGGCCTCTTTGCAACCCTTTATGTCTACTTTTAAAAATTTGCACATATGTGTGTGTGCGCGTGTCAAAACGAACTCCAAGATCTTCAAGAAGAGATTTTTTTTTTTTTTTTGGCCAGTCCTGGGCTTGGGCTCAGGGGCCTGAGCACTGTCCTTGGACTTTATCAAGGCTAGAGCTCTACCACTTTAGCCTCAGCACCACTTCGGCTTTTTTCTATGTATGTGGTACCGAGGAATCGAACCCAGATCTTTGTGCATGCTAGGCAAGCACTCTACCACTAGGACAAACTCCCGGTCAAGAAGAAATCTTTTATATTATTATTGTTCAAGATTCAGTTTTCTTTTGTTTATGTAGGGTTTATTAGCATGTGTATACCTTTTTTGAGCGGGAGGGCACAGAACGCAAGGGAAAGGGGTGATTAAGGGCAGGAGTAGAGCTTGCTGGACACAACAAAATTGAACTGTACAACTCGTTAGTGGTGACAGAAAGCAGGGACTGGGAGAGAGTAGAAGGGAGGCATTGTACAAAAGGATATGTACTCATTACCTGACTCATGTACTTGTGATCTCTCTGTAAATCACTGTGATAATAGCAATAAAGTAAGCTAAAAAAAGAAATCAATGGAGACCTTGAGATAGAGAAAGAGAAAAGAAATCACTGGAGACCATTGGTTCACACGTGTAAGCCTAGGTTCTCAGGAGGGACGTAATCCAGAAGATCATGGTTCATCACTAGCCAAAGCAAAAGAGTTCCTGCCCCCGCCATCTCTAAAATAAATAGCCAGCAAAAAGATGGGCTGCTTTAGGTGTTAGAATACCAGCCTGGCAAACATGAAGCTCCGAGTTCAAATTCAAATCATATATTTTAGGAAGGCTTTGATGAAGCTGGTAGACTCTTCTACATACCAGGAAGGCTCAGATGTATTTCCCTTCATAGATTCTTAAAATATAAACTTGATCAGGTTAAAGCATCAGATTGTTAGAGATCATCAACTGCTGGAAGTAATTACTTTAATAGGTCTGTTGGAATAAAAGGTAGTCAAGAAACATTTATGCCATCCTTTGAAACTGTGAAGTCATATGAAATAATTCTTCAGCTGGTATTACTTTACAGTGTCAGAGTACAGATATAAAAGATATAGTTCATAATTTTACAATTAATATGCAGTTAGAAGTTAGTTCTCCAAAACTGAATAACGGTTTGTACTGAGAACTGAGTCTTCTGACAAGTTGAGCTTGAGTGGCCTTATGGTGATTGGTTTAAAACATAACTCATTACCCCCACCTTTCTTTTCCTTGCACAGATATGGGTGATTTAACAGAGTATATAAATGTCAGGGAAGTCCTTTTGCTATGAACAATGAGTCACAAAATGGTTATAGACATCACAGGTTATTTATTGGGGGGGGGTAACAGACGAAGGGCATTTTAATACTATGATCATTAAAACAATACAGTTGTGAATCTTTTTGGTTTCCAACATTAAAGGAATTAAATGGGGAACAGCCATCAAAGCACTTTTCACTTTCATGCTTGACTACATAAAAGACTCCTCTATAAAATAAATCCAAGTTTTATGACTTAGATTTGGGATAGTTAATATTTTATGAAGATATTTAGCCTCCAGGATTACGACAGGCAGAATTATACACCCAAAAAGTGAGTGCTGCTTTAATGGCAACAATCCAGAATCTATAAAGAATGCTCACTGCTAATTTTCAAGCACATTTGTTTTGTCAAGAACTGTATATACATTACCTCATTTAACTCATACAAAACAAGCCATGAAACCAAGCATTCTTGTCTCCATTTTACAGTTGACAAGCTTGAGACTCATTCAGGCTTTCTTATTGTCATGTTGACAATGCAAACCAGCACTGTTTACCTCTTGCCTTGAGTTGGCTTCCTCTATTCACATTGGCAATCTCTAACCTTTGTGACCTTAGCAGCCATGGTGTTTAAAAGACCTCACATTCTGAAGCACCTTCTCTCCTTTCTAATTGATTTTACTTCTAAGTCACTGTCCAAACAATGTTATAGTTGGGAAATGTAGGAACAGCTATATATTTTTTAGTATAAGTTAAAGCACTCCAAGTAATTTGTTATTTACAAATGTACACATTTTAGAAGCATTTTAAGGTTGAAGGGATGGATTTCGTGATATGAGAAAAATACTGTTTCAGAAGTTTTACTCTGAAGATCAAAGAGGCCCAATTTAAGTCATTAATCTCCAGAAATAGTAACTAAACAAACATCAATTTTAAACTACTTATAACCATAAATACTATGACAATTGGTTTTTTTTCAGTTATAACTTCTAGAATTTACCAAAGGCTAATAAATTCACATGAAGACATAATACAAATTAAATATAAGTGCAGATTTATTGAATATATATTATATTTGCATATATAAGTTCTGTGACACATATGTTGTACATACATGAATTCTATATGAATTAGTTATAATTTATGCATACATAAAGTATCATATATAGCATATAATCATATGTTCAATATATAGTCATATATACTATTACGACTATATATTAAATATAATCATATTAAAGAAAATTGCTGTTTCGTTTAACAAATTTTTTTTTTACTGGATTACTGAAATCCTTGTAATAAAGGTATTGAAGGTATTGCTTTTATTTCATTTATATTTTAATCTCTTTGATATATAATTTAAATTTTTTGCCAGTTCTAGAGCTTGAACTGAGAGTTTGGGCACTGTCCCTGACCTTCATTTCCTCTAGGCTAGTGCTTGAGCCACAGTACTATTTAGGGCATTTTCTATTTCAGTACTACTGAGGAATCGAACCCAGGGTTTCATGCATGCTGCACAAGTACTCTTACCACTAAGCCACATTCCCAGCCCCTTAATGAGAATTTTAATATGTGAAAATATTTAGTCTTAGAGTCTCTGACACTAGCCTCAAAGTATATGTAATTTGGGGGTTTCATGTAATTCCGTGCAGTTTAATAACTCTATAGTTTTTTTGTTTAATCTTATACAAAACTGCTGGTATAAGAGTGATATAATTTTAGGAAGGGCAAGGAATCTGTAGCACGTTTTATTTAAATGGATTGGATCTTAAAGATCAAAGCACATTATCTTACACCCTCCACAAGAGTCCCAACCTCAAATTCTGTGATTCTAAATATCCATTCCTCATTCTAATTCTTTACTATATTTTGTCATTGGTATGTAAGATGATGACCAAATAAGTGGACATGTCTCTAACCATCCCAGACACCAGGATTTGATGAAAATAAATAAAAAGTATTTGTCCTGTTAAAATTAGTTTCAAGATGTGCTAAGTAAAATCCATGGAAATGTTGAATATGGAAAAGTTCACATAATTATTTTTACAATGGTTAAAATGTTTTGTGTTGTTCAGACCAAAGTAATGAAGCACCTACTTTCTTTTTTTTTTACTTTGATATAGTTTATTTATAGTAAGGAAAATAGACTAAAAATGTAGGGGCGAAATATTAATATTTAATTAATATCATGTTTGAGTGTCTAACATATCTTCAATCCTATCATAAGACAGAAAACTGAGTTTTTAAACAAACTTTTATATGTATA